>NC_138778.1:94675420-95022920 GCF_965119305.1 Pelophylax lessonae | reverse complement strand
TGCTGTCCTTTTAACATGGTGACAAAAGTTGATACCTATGCTACATGTGTGTAAAGTTACTTTCACCCTGCTAAATGGACAGCAATAAGGTTGTAAATACAGTGACTGCCTATCCCCCCCTGATGGTGGCCCTGGGTGTGTCATGAAAGGCCAATTGAGAAAATGGCTATATCATGTAGAGGAAATCACCAGTGTGGGGCAACCTATGTCATGGAGGTAGATTTGGACATCGATGTATATGTATCACCAGAAATGGAATTCTTTGTTCTACAATATCTCAAAGACAACCTAGCATGTTATTTGAAGACTGTACTATTTTGGACATACTTGGACTCAAACATACACTGCTCTTTCCACAGCTCCTCCTCCTCTGGGGGTATGATAAAGTGAATACGCATCTTCACCAAAAGCACAAGATGATGTGTCATGTCCGGATGAGGCTGCGGCGGAGATTTCAGTTCAAGGCTCGGGTGGTGGATCTGCAGCGGGCCTGGAGTGATGCCAAAAGGCGCTCACCCAGGCTCCTGCTAAAGGCTGTGGAGCAAATCTTCGGTAAGTAAAAATATACATTACATGTGACCAGATAGGTTACAATTTTTTGGGTAGGTGGACATGTGTCTAGGTATGCAACAACACTAATACCAACACCCCCCCCCCCTCCCCTCCCTCTTGCTCCTACCTTTCCTACCTCCATCAAGTGTCTCTTCACAACCTTTAATACTACTATGTACATTCATATTTTTTACGTTTCTTTTTTCTCTTCTGCTTCTAGCCAAAGCGGACGGCCGGCACCCTCTTGTGCTTTTGGTGAAGAAGGGGAGGAGGAGGACTGCCACACTCAAGTATGCCTTGCCAGACAGCGAGCCATTTGAGCAGCTCGAAATTGTGGATCGTAAGTAGATAAAAAAAAAAAGGGTAGAAGTGTGAAGACTCTGATGTAAGGAGAGTTCTGGGAACCATTATTTGAGGGGGGAAGCTGGGGACTCTGGTGTAAAAGGGAACTCTGTGGTCACCAAAGCTCCCCCATACATCTGAGCTTACAGAGACCCCCTTACACTTCCCTTCCTCAGTCCACCACAGTCAAGGGCACAACAAGTCCCAACGCAGAAGGCTACCTGCTTGGACTTGTACTGCTCTCTGTAGGGGACTGAGGAACTACTGCCTGCTATGCTAAGACTTGTAGTGCCCTCTGTTAGGGACTAAGGATTCCTCAGTCCTCAACATTCTAGGGCACTATAAGTCTCAGCATAGTGGGCTGTCATACCTCAGTCCCTCACAGCTCGGGTCCAAAACAACAGAGTTAAACATCTAAAGGACAACTCCAAACAAAACTACCAATAATGGACAGAGTCCATATGCTATATAATGTCAAAGACCCGCTACCACTCACCTTCCACCTCCGATGCTGTCATTGTGTAGGGCAAAGGGCTCCATCTACACCATGTTTGGCTTTCAGGTCAGATATGCAGGACTTGCTCAGCTCCACTCTCTTCCCTGGCAACTGACTCTGGCGTCATTGGGGATCTTTCCTCCTCTAGAAAACACCCAGGGGCCCTCTCCTTGTCCCCCAGCCACCCAGGGCCTTCTTCTCCTCCTCCTCCACCAACCATTTTCGGACTCTTCCAACTTCCCTGGGGCTACTCACCCCCTTTGCATAGTAGACACCACAAATCTATGACCAGCCTGCAAAATATCAAGTCTGGGCCTGGTTACCTGTATGTTCTGGGTCCAGGGCGGAGCTCTCCTCCCAGAGCAACAACTGATGATAGCAGAGTGAGTTGACCGGGCAGTCACTTCCTACTGGTGAAGGTACACACCTACCGATTCCTCAACATCTTAGGATAACATGATCAGACGGCCAATCCCCACTCAGAGAAGGAGGAGTAAGTGTCAGCGGACAATAGACACCTGGCAGACGCAGTGAAGGGACTGCAGCATACTGCTGCAAATTTTAGATCCGAGGATTGAAAGCAATCTTTTACTTGGGAGATTTCCCTGACTGCGCCCTTTGAAATGTTGGTGCTCTGCCACTGGCCGCAAGGCCCCTGTAGGTGCGAAGCCTTAGGCGACCGCTTAATTTGCATGGTGCCCTCCTGTTTTAAAACATGGTCAATGCATCTCATTGGTGTAAGTGCACTTTTATGTGCTGAATTGTAGGGGCATTGAGTATGGTGCTAGCATGATGAGAGGTTACTGCCTATTTGTGTCCATAAATAATATATAATGTTTGATTTTTTGATGAATTTTTTTTTTTGGGTTAGAAACCAGTGATGAGGATCGGGAGCCTCAGTGTTCTCAGGCCCACTGTAAGTAATGTGGATGTGCTGGTGTGTTGTGTATGGGGTCTAACTTGGAGGAATGATTGGTTTTTATTTTGTTATTTTGTGGTTGATGTCGCTTCAGCAACAGAGGAGCCTCAGGCAGGGCCAAGTTCTGGGGATCCGGGCCAGGAGGAGGAAGAGGCCAATTTTGCGGGGAATGAGGAGGACCTGGGCTCTCCTCAAATGAGAAGTAAGTATTCTACATGTGTTTGTGTGTTCAATGTGTCCTGGGAAATATAAGGGCTGTAATATATATATTTTGCCATTGGGGTTATGTAGCAGCTGACATTGAGGATGTTTGTTGTGGAGGACTGGGGAAGAGGGGCCGCTGCTTACCCAGTCCACTGTAACTACTACCTTCAATGTTTCCCAACTACTTTCTGTGTGCCTTTATCAAATAGCTTTGGTTCAAGGATTGTATTTATGTCTTTGTGTTTCTAGGAGATACGACGCCATCCCCCCATGAAGGGACACCATCCCCCCATGAAGGGTCTCCCCCATCCTCCCCCACTCCAGGGGTGGAGCCGGATGATGTTTGTGGCTCCCCTGAACTAGTCTGTAAGTACATAAAATTAGATTATCACATGTATTGTGTGTGCTAGGATGATGTGTATCTAGGATAATCTAAGTTGGAGTCAAAGCAAGTGCAGTTTTGCTATATGTGACAGTAAGGTTGGTCATGAAACACTCTTGCTGAACCTTCATGTTTGAAAGGTGGTTTTTGGGGAGCATTACAGGACATGTTCTTATTTTTAAGCTTTCTCAAGCCACCCTATTCTAAATTGGTGTTAGTTTCTCTACATTGGAAATGGTGTGCTTTGTACTTCGAAATTTTTGGGGGCCATGTCCGGATTTAGTCAACACTGAAAATGCGTGTTTATCAATCTTTCATAAATACTCTTCCTCGGTAATGTACCACATTCCAGTTCACAATTTGTGTTCTTTTTGTGCAGTTTCTCCTGAGCCGGCAATCCCATCAACTTCTGGGGGCCAACCAAACCTTGTTCATGGTAAGTTGTGTGCTTTTGCAGTAATGTGTCTACTTAGTAAGTGGAGAAATGCTAACTGTGTATGTCCCCGCTCAGGCTTCAAGTTGTTCTAAAGGCAGCAGGTTCTTTATGTGAATGCATTCTATGCATTAGTATTCCAAGTGATAGGTGTGCATATTCCCCCTAAGACTTACTGGGACCATTTTCTTACTGTCCAAAATTTTGCACAAATACTTGTCTGGAACAGACTCCCCCTCCTCCTTAACTGAGGTGACAGCATGCGAATATTGCCTCCTGATGCTGTCACTCCTAATCATTGAGACCATCGGAGGGGAGGGGGGCAAGGCTGGCTCACAGCCTAGTGCCTGAACAGGCACAGGGTGCTTGGCTTCATCTCGTGTGCCTCCATAGCAAGCTGCCTGCTGTGGGGTCAACCAACAGGAGGGAGGTGCCTAGAGGTGTGTACAGGGGCCATGTAAAAAGGAGGATTGTTATTTCTCTTGTCCCCAAAAACCTAGAGAGTGTAAGTCTAACCTGATTAGTTTTCCGCAGCCCTCCAAAAATGATATGTTTCCAACACTTAGAACAGGCAGGGCTGAGGCACCAAAAACATCAGAAAAACACAATCAGCACAAAAGCAGGGAGTACGTATCCTTAACGCTGCAAGCTTCACCCTGAAGAATGACGCTTGCACTGTACAAATCTGCATCACCACCATATCAAAGTCTAAATAGAACTTTCAGGGAAATGTGGAGGGGTAATGAGTGGGTGTTAGAGCGTTTTCATGACTGCGTAACCTACAGTTAGCGTGAGTCCATTTGTTGATAAACTTTTTCTTCTTTCTTAACACATCTGCTCAGTCCAGAACTGGCCCTCAAAATTCCTAAGGGTGAGTCTCTACTATGGGTCAGGTTCAATCTATAGACAGTAAGAGGGAGAGAGAACGCTCCACAGATTCCAATGGTGATAGAGATAAATGTGTGCACATGTATCGTCTTGACCAATTGAACTCAAAACACCTTATATTCTTCAAACTGTTTGCTTGTGTTTACATGCAGAAAAGCCTTTTACTTAGCTTTGGTGGAACTGCTACAAACATTCCAAGCCATCTTATGTAACCTTTTGTACAATTCTCTCTCTCTCTCTCTCTCTCTCTCTCTCTCATGATTCCAACATCTTGGAATCATGGCATGTACCATGAGAAGCCTGTGGTGATGGGCTGTCTGGCGTCACAGGTGTGTATTCAAATGTTTACATTAATGATTTCTAAAGTGGTTTTATTTTTCCAGGAGTGGTACTGCTTGCGGGTGTAGGTGGTAGAAACCCACCTTGATGGACTCCACTCATCTTCTTTTGTGGTCAGTGGATATTTGGTAAGGCACATGGCCAAAAGCAGCATCGATGACCAACATGAACACCCTGGAACTTCCAAAGTGGCTTGGAAGCTGACCAGCAACCTTGCCATGCCTGTCCCCTATGAGCTGGTAGAGGTGCAGAATGGATTCTGAACTCTGCCTGAAGTTGTGGAAGACATCAGAATCCCGTAGCCATGGAGCAAAGATCGTGGTCTGGCGCTGTAAAGGCACACGGACTGGAGAGTGACAATATTATTTTGCTGCATCCCTCCTTATGCTGTCATTCTCAAATAAATAAAGACTTTAGAATTGAACATGTGTTTTTTTGTTTTGTGTGGGTGCCTACAGACAAAAGGGCCATCCACACTGTAAGATTTAGAGAAGACTTTATCCTTCAGATTGACATTTTCTATGTAGTGCAAGGGCCTGCCTGATTGCATCCAAATTGAAAGTGTTGAGGTTTGACCTTATATTATATGGTTTGGTTAAGTCTACAGGAAAAAGTCTAAAAAATTGTTAGTGTATGGCCCATTAAGCTGCCAAGGCCGGAGCTTTGCACTTTGCATGCTGCTTGTACTGGTGATGTGAGGGGTTGTAATGTAGAGTAATGGATGTGACAGTGTTGTGTTGAGGTGTGAGGCAAATGTAGTGTTGGACTATGAGGGTCTGTGTTGTTGAAATATGGAGAGAGTCCAATATCAGACACCTATGTTTATTGGTCAAGAAATTGTAAGAACCATGGTAAATATGTAAAGAATTGCATCTCGAGAAAACTAGGACCACACTCAGAAAATCAAAATTGTGTTGTTTCCATTGATGTGCTTGAAATTTGGGTAGGACACCCCCCCCCCCCCCAAATTCAAGATAGTTTAAAAAAAATGTTAAAAAAATGAGAGTGAAAAGAGATCCCAAGTGTAGTGATGTGATTTGAACCCATGACGTTGTTAACTGCAGTGAAGTTGCAAAGCACTTAGCTATTGTGCAGAATAAAGCTGTATGGTGGAAAAAAAGGAGTGCGTTAAGGCTAAAAAGCACATATAGCTAAAGAACTAAACATTGTATGGAATGTGGGAAGAAGACCATGGTAAAATGTGAGGTTTCATCTTGCCCTGAAGTAGGGTAGGGGTTTGGTCACTTGCCTTTGGTACTTTCAATCAAAAGATCGATTCGACACACAGACAAGATCATAAAACCACTTAAAATGCTGTAAGCTTGCAAGCGCTTCTGAGTGTAACATTATTTAGCAATATATATGATGTAATCCGTTACATTTTAGCAATATAAACAAAAAAAGAAAATAAAAAAGTTAGGTGGAGATGGTAAGCCTCGAACCTACAGCAGAGGGAGATGAATTACAGACATGATGTGTGCACTAATCCACTAGCCCACATCGCTATGTGAAACTGCTATAAGCACGAAGACATAAGTTTGCGAATTTGCGAAGCCGCGATCGCAAGTGAATACCGCTGACGGCGGAATTCATTATTGCTGTTTCACTAGCCAATTCGCCGCAGCGCCAGTTAATTGATTTGAACGCGGCGAAACTGAAACACGTCATAGATGTTTGAAGCTGCAGTTTCTTTAAATCCGGCCCCCCGTGTCTCTCTCACAGCCTAGCATGGAATACACTGTGTAAGGTGATATTAAATCTTCATATTTCTGTATGAAGATTTTGCTGACAAATATTGAAGCAATCCAAACCATTACTTATCTGTCTTTTACTCATAGTGATGGTTAGTACCGTCACATATATACAGTATATATATATATATATATATATATATATATATATATATATATATACACACACACACACACACATACACATACACACAGTATCTCACAAAAGTGAGTTCACCCCTCATATTTTTGTAATATCTTTTCATGTGACAACACTAAAGAAATGACACTTTGCCACAATGTAAAGTAGTGAGGGTGCAGCTTGTATAACAGTGTCAATTTGCTGTCCCCTCAAAATAACTCAACACACAGCCATTAATGTCTAAACCACCGGCAACAAAAGTGAGTACACCCCTAAGTCAAAATGTCCAAATTGGGCTCAATTAGTAATTTTCCCTCCCCAGTGTCATGTGACTTGTTAGTGTTACAAGGTCTCAGGTGTGAATGGGGAGCAAGTGTGTTAAATTTGGTGTTATCGCTCTCACTCGCTCATACTGGCCACTGGAAGTTCAACATGGCACCTCATGGCAAACAACTCTCTGAGGATCTGAAAAAAAGAATTGTTGCTCTACATTAAGATGGCCTAGGCTATAAGAAGATTGCCAGAACCCTGAAACTGAGCTGCAGCACGGTGGCCAAGACCATACATCGGTTTAACAGGACAGGTTCTACTCAGAGCAGGCCTTGCCATGGTTGACCGAAGAAGTTTAAGTGCACATGCTCAGCGTCATATCCAGAGGTTGTGTTTGGGAAATAGAAGTATGAGTGCTGCCAGCATTGCTGCAGAGGTTGAGGGGGTGGGGGCAGCCTATCAGTGCTCAGACCATACGCCGCACACTCCGTCAAATTGGTCAGCATGGCTGTCGTCCCAGAAGGAAGCCTCTTCTAAAGATGATGCACAAGAAAGCCCGCAAACAGTTTGCTGAAGACAAGCAGACTAAGGACATGGATTACTGGAACCATGTCCTGTTGTCTGATGAGACCAAGATAAACTTAGTAGGTTCAGATGGTGCCAAGCGTGTGTGGCGGCAACCAGATGAGGAGTACAAAGGCAAGTGTGTCTTGCCTACAGTGAAGCATGGTGGTGGGAGTGTCATGGTTTGGGGCAGCATGAGATCTGCCGGCACTGGGGAGCTACAGTTCATTGAGGGAACCATGAATGCCAACATGTACTATGACATACTGAAGCAGAGCATGATCCCCTCCCTTTGGAGACTGGGCTGCAGGGCAGTATTCCAACATGATAAAGACCCCAAACACACCTCTAAGATGACCACTAGGGATGGCCTTGCGGTTCGCCCGGCGGTCGGTTAGCGGCAAATTTTGCTTGCTCGCTACCCGCCAATTTTGCGAACACATGCCGTTGTTCACTGCGGCAATATTCATTTTCATTGGGGAGAACTTTGACCCATGACACAGCCGCCAGGTGGAACGGGACAGACAATTGAAACATTTCAGCACATGGACATGCCCCCTACCTTATAAATAGACCAGAGCAGGCGGCCATTTGACATTCTGCTTTTTGTCAGCGTAGGGAAAGGTCTGCTGTGTTCATCGGGGAGAGATTGCCAGACACAAAAAACTCTGTTAAGATCCACAAAAGTCCTTTTCAGGGCTGGTATTTCGGTATAGGTCTAATACAGTCTCTTTTCAGTTTAGGGACAGGTATCCAGTCTGTGCTCCAGGGACAGATAGAGATCGGCAGTGACACAAATCGCTCTGTTAATGTCCACCAAAGTCATTTAAAGGGCTGCAATTTATTTGGTATAGGTGTGCAGTGCACTATATAGGGGTGTAATCCACAGTATAATATACTTTGTAATATAGAAAGCATATTATAGTGGATTTGTATTGTGCACTGTGCAGCATTGTGACAGGTGTGGTGACTGAGCGTTGCTGCAGCAATACTACAAACAGTGACAAAATCACTTTTAATGTATTATAACTGCTGTGATAGACCAGTGGCCCCCCAATACCACATATTGAAGTGGGGTGTAATCTGAGTATACATTTACAAGTGTATTTGTGTCCTGCAACAATATCGCCTCTTTTGCTGTGTTAACTCTGCTACACACAGTGCCAAACTCACTGGCCAATTTTTTGAACAACTGGTGTGATAGACCAGTGGCCCCCCCAATACCAAATATTGAAGTGGGTTTTTATTTAACAGTATACTTTTCTAAGAGTGTATTTTAGTCCTGCAAAAATGTGGCCTCTTTTTCTGAGTTAACTGTGCTACACACAGTGACAACAGTTACTGGGCAATTATTTGTAGAACTGGTGCAATAAACCTGTGCCCCCCCCCCCAATACCACAGATTGAAGCGTGGTATTTTCTGAGTATACTTTCCTAAGTGTATTTGTGTCCTGCAACAATATTGCCTCTTTTGCTGCGTTAATTCTGATACACACAGTGTAAAACGAAATAGTTAAAACCCACGCTAAAAAAGTGTGTGAATTAATATAAGATAAATATGAATAAAAAATGTGTATGTCCTGAAGCTGCTACTCACTAGGTAAAACACCAGAATAAATTAAAATCAATCAAAAGGCAGCGCTAACAGGTATATATAAATAGATAAATCGGTGTATACTGTGAAAAAAATGTTGCGATACATACAAAATAAAGTGCATAATGTGATCAATAAATACAACATTCATACATACAGTATTAAAGTGCATAAATGAAGTGCAATCATATGTCCATCGTGCAACCATATGCAATAGTGCAACAATTTTAAATTAATGTGCAGTCCAAAAAATGGTTCCCTTCAGTGGAACTAAAGTGCTTGAAAAGGTGCTCAGGTAATTCACATAGGTGCCCAAGTGCTCTTAGGAAGAAAACCCCCTATGGGGATGCACTCACCAAATCAAAAATAAAAGCAAGCCTTAAGCAGACACAATATCCCCTGGACGGATGGATGGATGGATGGATCAGCACAGCCTCTTAAGAATATCTTTCTAACGACTCCTCTCCATTAGCTTATACTTTTAATAAATATGCTTCTTAGTGAATGATCCTCATCACATTAGCTTGTAAAAAAATGGGGAAATTTGTGGCCAGCATAGTGAAGAATAAAAGATCTGATCACACGTCACTCCACTGCAGGAATAACCTCTTCTTCCACACTCATCCGTGTCAGTCAGCTTGAATGGCGCTCTAATACACCTGTATTGCAATGTGCCACAACACACTACTGTGTGTTATGGTGCACCATATCAAAGAAAATACTGCCAGTATGCTATTCTGATCATTGGGGTACCTTGGAAGCCCACCAACTGCAATCCACAGGTGGCCTGGAGCATGACCAAAAAAAAGAACCTTCTTTGGCTATTTGAGATTATCTGGATCAATTGGAGGACTTTATATATATATATATTTTTTTTTTTTTCACGATTGTTATAAATTATGTTTTTGCATAAAGAATTTTTACATATGGTTTTTCACACTGTATGAAGATCACCATAATATTTGGGTCATCCCAGATGTCATATGTTTAATATTTATGATTGTGTTGAGCACACTATACCTTTTTTCACATTTATTTTTCCCATTTCAGTGCTGCCGCATAATTGTATGGTTAGCACACCCTATTTTCTTTCACAAGTAACCATTACCATTACCAATAACCATTGTCATTTTTATTTAGACTAAAATTTATTTTGGTAATGTGCTAGGTCGGTGTGCCCTTCTTTTGTCATTATTTTATAGTTCTAAGGATGCCAATTGTCCTAAGGAGGGCAGCAAGGCCATTGGCATTAAAAGGAGTTGTCTGTAATACATATACCCAGGCCTTCCACCAGAGCGCAGGAGAATTATTTTGAGAATTTATGTTAAACCTTCATCCTTGGAGACTCAGTGGCAGTAGGAGTTTAACAGAGAAATCATCACAGAAGGGTGGTTCAAACACTCTGAACTTCAATTCATACAATGTTACTTCAGCCAGGGTGGTGAAAAAAAATGCATCAATATGTCATTATCTCTGCATATAGTTAAAGAACGTGTGAACTATGTAAACAAGGTGGGAAACATATTGCATATTTGGTCCAAATGCCAACTTTAAAACCAATTTGAATTTGTACAATAATACAGGACTTTATCATTGTAATGCTACCCCTCAAGCTAGAAAATTTGGGTCTTCTGTTTGTCATTGAGCCTTGGGCAGAGTACCACTGCTGCTAACACTACCATAGGAAGTCTCCTGGCTGTCACAGAAAGGAAAATATGCACACACTTGTAAAATAAATGATTAGGTTGTATTAGGATAGAATAATAGTTTGGCAGGCAAATAATACAGTCAACTGAAGCTATTGATAAAATAGGTAATACTGCAAAGCAATAATGCAACACAATACAGTACCCCTTTTAGACATGCCCACCCATCCTGCAGGACTGAAGATGTAAACAATAGCTCTGGGACTGAAGAGATTTTTCCTGAGTGGGTGAAAAGGAGTAACAAAAACACGAGGCAAACTCACTTGGAAACCCTCAGTTGGAAGAGACTAAGTTTAGGCTTCAGGAAGGTTGTCAGATACCCCCCACCAATAAATCACAAATACAGTACATGTTGGATTCATCTGCCGGATAGCTGGGCCCCATAAGTTAGTGCAAATTGAGGGGTGCAGTAAAGTTAGAAAACTGAATAATCTCTAAAGATGGTAAGGTAGTCAGTAAAGTTCCCCTCTAATAGATGAAGTTGGTGTGGAAGATCATTTTAAGAATATTGAATGGTAGGTAAAAAAAGTTACTTTGGTAGAAGAGGAAGGGGCAGAAGAATTGTCTGATGTATGTCCCTTTAAATGGTGAAGTTAAACTTGATTTAAGGTAGGTTCAGAGCTCTGCCTAGAGTAATAGAGTTAACTCAGAAACCCTGCAGGTAGCACTTGTAGTAATATATAAGACTATTAGACAAAAGCAATAGATGGCTCTGGCACATGTGCTGATTGCGGAGGCCTGAACTGTACTTGGTCCTTAAACCTGAAGTAACTTGAAAAAGCAAACACACTGGTAATGTTAAATGGTTTAGTAGCCCCCTCACCCAGTCCTTATGCAAAGCAGAGAGATGCAATAAGGTTCAAAGCTCTGCCTAGAGTAATAGAGTTAACTCAGAAACCCTGCAGGTAGCACTTGTAGTAATATATAAGACTATTAGACAAAAGCAATAGATGACTCTGGCACATTTGCTGATTGCGGAGGCCTGAACTGTACTTGGTCCTTAAACCTGAAGTAACTTGAAAAAGCAAACACACTGGTAATGTTAAATGGTTTAGTAGCCCCCTCACCCAGTCCTTATGCAAAGCAGAGAGATGCAATAAGCATCCTGCTGGGGGCTCCCTTTGTTCCTTACAGATGTGACTGTGATGATGATGATTGCCCGATCCGACCGCATACAGATCTCCCCCAGTCTGCCTATTCAGGATGCTCGTCTTTCCTATGACACTCGTGGCTTCCTGGCTCTACCCATTCTGGTCAGAGGCCACATGTCTCCACACAGCTCTCCTATACAAATCCTTCCAGCAATCAAGTCTCTCTCTCCTAGGCTTTTCCTTTTATCTGCTCCCACTCCCTGGCAATTTTTATCCTGGGTTGTGTAGTTTGCTCTCTGCTAAACTGTAGGGAAAGTTCTAGTATACAAGTCTCAGCGATCCTGCACTCTTGTATAGAAAGAAGAAGAGCTTGATATGATAAGGAAGGCCTCTCCTACACCTCTGACTTGGGGCCCTTAAAGTGTGAACAAAAGTAGGAAGAGTGCAGAAGTGCAGACTGGCACGAGTGCCTGTAAGTCTTGCTAGCAGAGCAGGTGTCCACTCCAGGCAGGGGGTAGTCACCAGAGGTCTTCGGTGGAGAAGGCAAGCTGGGTAGCAGCTCGTGAGCAGCAGACTAAAGCAGGCTGGTACTAGCAATAGCAGGCAGGTGAGGTGTTTACTGGTAGCAGAAAGTGGGTAAGCAGGCACAGCCGGTTGACAGGTAGATCCTATTGACAGCAGGAGGAATAGCAGAGTCAGGCAAGCCAGGTCATACACTGGCTAGACGGATCAGGTACAAGGGCACAGGCAAAAGCGTGGTCAAGTTACAGGCCAGGTCAGGTGCCACTCAGTTTAACAGTGGCAAATCAGAAGCAGTGGTTGGAGGGCAAGCCGAGGTCAGTACAGGCAGAGTTCAGGGAGTAGTCAGACGAGCCGCGACGGTAATTGGAGACAGAAATGCAGGATCACAGGTGTTTAGGACACAGAAGGCTGAAGACAAAGCAGCACTGAACCTGAGCACTGGCTCAGTTTAAATAGTGCATTTGGTGCCACTTGCTGTCATGGGTGCACATGAGCAAGTGGATGTGCATGTTTAATTGCACGAGCTTATGCATAAGTATTAGCATGTGCCCAAATCCTACATCCATGAGAAGGAATGTGGATTAGTCTATGAAGATGCACATAAGTCTGTCCAGGGGAGCAATCTTGTCTACTGGCATGCCCATCTGTAATGTTCTGGTACCTCTGGTACCCTTGTCTCCATATTTCTCCTCTGCAAATTGCATCCCATCTTGTGTAACAAGGGACGCATATACCTTTAAGACCGGATGACATCATTGCCGGGCGCCGCTATGAGCGGCTATTTCAATCGCCGGTTTGCTCTCACTCATCGCTCGTTCAAACCACATGTTCACCGCACCTACTCCTGTGAAGTCGGAGCTGCTGACATTCTCCCTTGCTGAACTGAAGCCGGAAACCTCGCTGGTGATCCATATCTCGCTACGGGATCACCTCTCTCCAATGGACACTGTTACCACTAACCTATCTAAGTGATAAGTACCCCACAGGGGATTCTTACTAACCAATCTCCTACTGTCATCTACTGCAATTACCAAGACTATCTGTATCTATCTATCCACTATCATCTGCATAGACTGTTAGCTCTTGGGACTAACTTCAACTATCCTTGCACTAGGTTACTCTGTCTAAAGTATACTCCATCTGTGTCCTCTTTCCATCTGAACTATACTTGACATCAGAACCTATCTGCTTTACCATCACCTGCAACTCTCCTAATACTACTTCTAGTGCTCACCATACAATAGCCTGTCTCTCATCTATACATCCTCATATATTCTATCCCTCCATTAAACATCTATTAATATATATATGGTATATAACAGGCTGTACACGGTGATGAAGTCCTGAGAGTTGGATATGTTTGTTCAACAGATTCTCTACAAGGCTACTGAGTGTAATAATTCTGCAGCTGTAAATCCATCCACTAACAAAAACGCATGAACGTTACAGATTGAACGAGCCTTTAAAAAAAATATGAATTCAGCAGAATTATCCACTCATGTACTACAATTAAAACAGCAAGTAGATGCATTGATCCTTGCGCTTACAGAGGTACAAAATGAAAATCAGACCTTGAGACAGCAGCTTGGCCGTCTCACACAGCCTCCTGCTGCTCAGCCCCGTGAGCCTAAGATAAACCCTCCTATAGTGTTTTCTGGTGATCGGAGCAAATTCCGCGAATTTAAAAACGCATGTCGATTGTTTTTTTTTGTTAAAACCTCTAACCTACACCACTGACCAAATTAAGGTTTGTACCATCATCTCCTATTTAACGGGTGAACCCCGGGCCTGGGCAGATGCTCTCTTTGAAAAGGATGATCCACTCCTTAATTCTTATCCCTTATTTCTAGCACAACTTGCTAGTTTATATGAAGACCCCAACAAACAGAGTACCGCTGATACCCAATTACGGGCCTTAAAACAAGGAAGGAGACCTGTTGAAGATTTCGTGGCGAATTTTAAAAGATGGTCCCCTGATTCAGGGTGGAACGACACATCTTTGCGAACGCAGTTTAGACTCGGCCTATCTGAGGCCGTTAAAGACGAGCTCGCCCGAGCGGATTTACCTGGCACTCTAGAGGGACTGATACAGACCAGTATCAATATTGACAGACGACTACGAGAAAGAAAGGCTGAGAAGATGGGCTCACCATTTTCCAGTCCTTCTCGGATGTTGCCTGCTGACCCTACTCCTATGGAAGTAGGAATGATACGCCCACCTCTGACCCTTTCTGAACGTGCCAGGAGGAAAACTGAACATCTTTGCATGTACTGCGCATCCCCGAATCATTTGGTAAATGGCTGTCCTCTTGTCCGCAGAAAAGAGGGTGAGTGTTCAAATGTCTTGCTAGGGGGACTCACAACTTCCTTTTCTAATCCTTATCTTTTTGTTCAATTAACATTGCAGTGGGACCAAACTAGGATCACCACCAAGGCTATGATTGATACCGGATCTTGTGGAAACTACATTGACATTTGTTTTGTCTCCCTTAATAAAATACCTATTGTTTCAAAACCCAAACCTGTCTCCGTTAGTTTTATTAACGGTACCCCTTTATCCTCTGGTCCTATCACCAGTCAGACACAGGCACTCCTTGTAACTGCTGACGAGTCTCATGTGGAGACCACCACCTTTGATGTATTAACTTCACCACATTTTCCAATCATTTTGGGACTTCCCTGGTTACACATACATCAACCAATCATCGATCGGAAAACAAGAACGTTAGCCTTCTCTTCTCACTATTGTGAGACGACGTGTAACCTCCCCACACATGATAGGATCCTGTCTGTACTGCCGGATGACATTATTCCCAAGTGTTATCAGGATTTATCGGAGGTTTTCCTTGAGAAAAACACTCAAATGCTACCTCCCCATAGGGACTATGATTGTTGTATCGATCTACTCCCTAATAGCAAGTTGCCTTTCGGACATGTTTATCCTCTCTCACAGGATGAACTCTCTCATCTTAAGGAGTATCTGGATGAGAACTTGGCAAAAGGATTCATCCGACCTTCTACTTCCTCCACTGCTGCTGGGCTCTTCTTCGTCCGCAATAAGGACTCTAGCCTTAGGCCTATCATTGATTTCAGACAATTAAATGCCATCACAATAAAGGATCGTTATCCTTTACCTCTTATTCCTGAACTTATCGAACAGGTGCGTGGGGCTTCTTTCTTTTCAAAATTGGACCTAAAAGGGGCATACAATTTAATTCGAATCCGTAAAGGGGATGAATGGAAGACGGCATTCAGAACCAGATACGGACTGTTTGAGTACCTTGTAATGCCATTTGGGCTATGTAATGCTCCCGCAGCCTTCCAACGGTTTATAAATGAGATATTCCGAGACTTGCTTGATGTTTGTGTGGTAGTATATTTGGACGATATAATTATCTATTCTCATTCCTTACCTGAGCACATAAAACATGTGAGACTTGTGTTGTCAAGACTACTTGCCCATAACTTATATGTTAAATCAAAGAAATGTCTGTTTCATAAAGAGGAAGTACTATTCCTAGGATATATTATATCTAAAAGTGGAATCAAAATGGACATGAGCAAAATATCCTGCATTCTGGATTGGCCTGTGCCAACCACTCGCAAAGCATTACAAAGGTTCATTGGATTCTCTAACTACTATAGGAAATTCATTAAGAACTTCTCCGCGATTGTGAAACCTCTCACACAACTTACAAGCACGAAGAAACCATTTAATTGGTCAAAAGAAGCAAATGGAGCATTCTCTCTGCTGAAATCAAGCTTTACTACTACCCCCATACTATGCCATCCAGACCCATCCCTTCAATACATCTTGGAGGTAGATGCGTCTAATATGGCAGTAGGAGCAGTTCTCTCACAACGACCAACAAACACCTCACCTCTTCACCCAGTTGCTTTCTTCTCAATGTCATTAAGTAGCCCCGAGGTGAACTACCCAGTAGGTGAGAAGGAGTTATTAGCCATAAAACTGGCGTTAGAGAATTGGCGACATCTACTTGAGGGCACTCAATTGCCAATTCTGATATATACTGATCACAAAAACCTTCAATACCTTCAAACTAATAGAACTCTTTCCCACCGGCAGGTACGGTGGTCGTTATTCTTTCTGAGATTTAATTTTTTAGTGACTTACACGCCCGCAGACAAAAATAAAAAAGCGGATGCACTCTCACGACTAGCCGAGAAAGATTGTACTGAGGTTCCCTCAGTTCCTATAATACCACTTGAACGTATTATCAGAGTCGTTCGCTCCCTGAAGGAGGAGATTTTGCACAGCATAGGATTGGACTCACCTCCACCACAACTAACTACTGACGCAGAAGGCTTCCTCTACTACAACGATAAATTATACATACCCCCTACTATGCGAACCAAGATCTTAGAATTGTCGCATGATGTACCTATGGCAGGACATATGGGTATGACTAAAACTCTCAATCTACTCACTAGGCAATTTTGGTGGCCAGACATGAAGACAACCGTAAAAAAGTTTGTTTCATCTTGTGATATCTGTGCAAGGTCTAAAATTGACAACACGAAACCATCGGGGTTACTTTGTAGTTTACCGATACCCCAGGTTCCGTGGGAAGTGGTATCCTTAGACTTCATAGTGGAACTACCACCCTCCAAAGGATTCAACACCATCTTGGTGTCAGTGGACCATCTGACCAAGATGGCACATTTCACTCCTATCCAAAAACTACCTTCATCCAAACAAACAGCGGAATTACTTGTGAAACATGTCTTTAAGTTACATGGTATTCCAAAAACACTGCTGTCTGACCGTGGTTCACAATTCATCTCAAAGTTTTGGCTAGCTCTATGTCAGATACTGCGAATAGAGCGTAACCTTACTTCTCCCTACCACCCTCAGACCAACGGACAGACAGAGAGAGTTAACCAGTGCATTGAACAGTACCTGCGTTGCTATACTTCGTATCTACAGGACGATTGGGCAGATCTCCTCCCGCTGGCGGAATTCGCCTATAACAACACGACTCATAGCACTACTAAGCAAAGTCCGTTTTACCTGAATTATGGGTTTCATCCCACACTCCTTCCTCCACGTATCTTGCCATCAAGTAATCCAGTGGCATCTGATTATCTTGCCCAGATAAAAGATTCTCTGGGATTACTCAACAATACCATATCCCATGCTCATAGCCAACAAAAGAAGTACTACGACCTCCGTAGGAAACCCTCTCCCCAATATGCCATTGGGGATCTTGTTTGGCTTTCTACAAAAAATCTGAGACTAAAAATCCCTAGTAAAAAACTTGGACCTCTATTTCTGGGACCTTTTCCAATAGAGAAGCTTATTGGAAAAGCTGCAGTACAACTCACATTGCCAGTAGACCTCAAGATACATCCTGTCTTCCATGTGTCTCTACTGAAGCCCCATGTTCCTAACCAAGGAATAAGGCCTACTATCTCACCTCCACCTCCTGTACAAGTGGAAGGTGGAGAAGAATTTGAGATAAAAGAAATTTTGGATTCCCGTTTCAATAGAAGAAGACTCCAGTATCTTGTACGATGGAAGAACTATGGGCCCCAAGATGACACCTGGCTGGATACCTCCGATATACATGCCCCTAGACTGATTCGCAATTTCCACTCAAAATATCTGGAAAAAACAGTTCTAGAGGCCTTCCGGAGCCGGCCTTAAGGGGGGGGGTACTGTAATGTTCTGGTACCTCTGGTACCCTTGTCTCCATATTTCTCCTCTGCAAATTGCGTCCCATCTCGTGTAACAAGGGACGCATATACCTTTAAGACCGGATGACATCATTGCCGAGCGCCGCTATGAGCGGCTATTTCAATCGCCGGTTTGCTCTCACTCATCGCTCGTTCAAACCACATGTTCACTGCACCTACTCCTGTGAAGTCGGAGCTGCTGACATTCTCCCTTGCTGAACTGAAGCCGGAAACCTCGCTGGTGATCCGTATCTCGCTACGGGATCACCTCTCTCCAATGGACAATGTTACCACTAACCTATCTAAGTGATAAGTACCCCACAGGGGATTCTTACTAACCAATCTCCTACTGTCATCTACTGCAATTACCAAGACTATCTGTATCTATCTATCCACTATCATCTGCATAGACTGTTAGCTCTTGGGACTACCTTCAACTATCCTTGCACTAGGTTACTCTGTCTAAAGTATACTCCATCTGTGTCCTCTTTCCATCTGAACTATACTTGACATCAGAACCTATCTGCTTTACCATCACCTGCAACTCTCCTAATACTACTTCTAGTGCTCACTATACAATAGCCTGTCTCTCATCTATACATCCTCATATATTCTATCCCTCCATTAAACATCTATTAATATATATATGGTATATAACAGGCTGTACACGGTGATGAAGTCCTGAGAGTTGGATATGTTTGTTCAACAGATTCTCTACAAGGCTACTGAGTGTAATAATTCTGCAGCTGTAAATCCATCCACTAACAAAAACGCATGAACGTTACACCATCCAGGTGAACAAAGTTGCTGAACACTGCCATCTTGTGGTAAAAATAAAAATCTGCATTACAGTAACAATGCACAATGTTACATAACCCTTTAAATATAATACTATTGAAATCACTTTACTAACTCTTGATCTTTATGGTATTAAAAAAGGCATTAGCCTAATATTTGCATGCTGCTTCTAGGTGAACAATTTAATTTCATCAGAAGGCAACAATTGACTAAAGGGATAAAAACAGCAGAATCGTGGCCACATTTTTAGTTACTTAGACTCTTGGAAAAATCTGATAGTAGGCATATATTTGCAATACTGTATTTCCACTGTGAATTAGAGATAGCAATAATAAGTGTTCTGGGGTATGTGCCACGCAGGGATTTTCTTCTTTGCCTCTTTCATTTTCTTCTTTCCCTTTCCTCCCGCTCAGATATAAATATCATTTGTGTTTATTAGGGTTGTTTGAGTAACTGAACATAACAATTTTTATCCCATACCACTGAGGGAAAAAAAATTAATTAGGAAGACCTTACCATTTAATATTTATTCAATGTAACTCTGCTAAAAAATTGATATTGGCAAATCCTTTGACAATCTCTGTCACTTACATGATTGATTCACTGACTAGATGCATTTTGATTTGTTTTCACGTGAACAGCCAAATGTATTTATACATTTGACATTCAAATAAAAACAGTGAAAAGGAGTTCAAGGAGAGTAAAAAAGATACCTGTAAAACATTTAAGTGCCTTTCAGTAGGAAGGTTTTTTTTTTTTTTTAGCATTAGAAGGGCAAACCTGTGCACCCGTGTACTTTTAGTCTGCTGAAAAAACAAATAGTTTTTTTAAATTGATAGGTCTGACAATGCCACACTTGACTGCGGTGAACATTTGTTCCATTCTTAATAGATATGTTTTGGCAAGTCTCTACCTTGGTAATAAATGCAGATTTAAAGCAGCCATTACAGGCTGGAATTATTACATTTTCTGTCCAGACAATTGTTCATCATTTTGCTTTGTCCATTAGCTGTTGCGTTCTTCAAACAATCTTGACATTTTAATTGAATGTTACTCAGTCAAATGATTCACAGGTATTAAGCCCCGGAGGATTTGGCTGCTAAAGGACCAGGGGTTTTTTTGCGATTTTTTACTGCGTGACTTTAACGGACAATTGCGCGGTCGTGCGACGCTGTACCTAAACGAATTTGACGTCCTTTTTTTCCCACAAACAGAGCTTTCTTTTGGTGGTATTTGATCACCTGTGCGATTTTTTGATCACGCGCTATAAACAAAAAAAGAGCGTAAATTTTGCAAAAATAACAATATTTTTCACATTTTTTTATATGAAATTCCCCAAAAAAAAAAGTAAAAATCAAAATTTTTTAACATTTTTCGGCCAATTTGTTTTATGCTACCTATGTTTGGTAAAAAAAATCGCAAAAAGCGTATTTTGATTGGTTTGCGCAAAAGTTATCGCGTTTACTAACAAAGAGAAAGATTTTTGTCATTTTTGGTGTTTTTTTTTTTAACGCATAATGGCGGCGATCTGCGATTTTTTTTTCGGTACTGCGACATTGCGGCGGACAGATCGGACCCTTGACTGACATTTTTGACACTTTTGGGGTTACCAGTGACATTACTGCAGTAATCAGTGCTATACATATGCACTGTTACTGCAAAAATGACACTGGCAGGGAAGGGGTTAACTTTATTGGACAGGGAGGGGTTAAGTGTGTCCTAGGGGCGTGCTTTCTACTGTGTAGGGACATGGCTATTGGTGTAAAAGCAAAGATCAACCGTTCTACATAGTAGAACGGTCAGATCTTCACTTTTACACAGGGAGAACTGACAGGCAGCTTGTTTACACAAGCTGCTCTGTCTTTCTCCCTTCACAGCAGCGATCGTAGTGTGGCCGGCGGACATCGAGTCCGCCGGTCACACGCACTGACTTGCCTGTGAACGAGCCGCGGCGGGCGCGCGCCTCGGCGGGCGCGCGCCCGCCCGCGATAGGCTCGCAAGTCAGTGACAGGCGAGTGACGTATCGATACGTCACTCTGCCTGGCCGGGGCTGACCGCCGCAGTATATAGTCGTGCGGCGGTCGGCAACCGGTTAAGACAATCAGATTAACCCCTTTATAATAATGCTGTATTAAAATAGTAAAATATCAACTCCTAAGCCTATTTATCCTAATACAAAGCTCACTATTACAACACAATTCTTCTACATGATATTTAAATGGAAAATTTAGTAATAGCATCTGTGACAAATTCACAATTTCCTGTGAGTTACAGCAGCCATCTTGGGATGGAACTGATCTAGTTCTACCCTCATTTACCTCCTCCTGATCCTACAGCCCCAAGGGCTGAGCACATTCAGAACACTCTGAATCACATGTGCACCTGTTCCATAAACAATAGAAAGCTTGTATGAATGATGCCATTTTGCATTTTCGTGATTTCAACCATGAGTAACAAAAAGGTTGTGGTCCTGAAGCTTAAATGAACAAACTCTGCTCATATCCTAGTTTCAGAATCATTTTGACAGCATTATTTTGCAGTACATTATTAGGCAACTGCATTTATATTAAAAATGTCCCCTTTTTTTTTCTAATTGAAAACCTGTACAATAAAATATATGTATTTGAATACATACTAAATTAAATCCCCAGCTGTAAAGTTTGCGATGACAAAGAGGTAGATGACAAATGATTTGGTGAAAAATGAACACTCCAAAGTGTAGGGAGGATGGGAAAATTATGCATCTACTGCATCTGAGTGAGAACTATCTCTCTTTGCTATCAGTATGTAGCATTTTATGTTATGAAGTGATGGGGTTTGGTATCAGTTAGCATAAATTGTATGAGTTCCATCCGTGAAGGGTTGATTATATATCTGGATACTGTAGTTGGTTGCATATCATATTATGATAAGAAAATACAAATTCTTTATGTAAAACTGTTATTGGCTCTTACCCTGACGTAATCCTTATTATCTGTTGGGCCATGCAGGCCAATTACATAGTTACATAGTTAGTCAGGTTTAAAAAAGACACAAGTCTATCCGGTTCAACCAAAAAAAAAAAAAAGTATTGAAAACCCAACCATACAATCCCATACACACAATCCTATACCGGCTGTTGTTCCAGAGGAAGGCGAAAATAAACCCCAGCAAAGCACGATCCAATTTGCTACAGCAGGGGAAAAAAATTCCTTCCTGATCCTCCAAGAGGCAATCGGATATTCCCTGGATCAAACTTTACCTAAAAAAAATGTTAGTACCCATTTATATTATGTACACCTAGGAAATAATCCAGTCCTTTTTTTAAAGCAATCTAGTGAGCTAGCCAGAACCACCTCTGGAGGGAGTCTATTCCACATTTTCACTGCTCTTACGGTGAAGAAACCTTTCCGTATTTGGAGACGAAATCTGTTTTCCTCTAGTCGTAAAGAGTGCCCCCTTGTCCTCTGTGTTGACCTTAAAGTGAACAACTCAACACCAAGTTCACTATATGGACCCCTTATGTATTTATACATGTTGATCATATCCCCCCTTAATCTCCTCTTCTCAAGAGACAATAAATTCAGTTCCTCATATTTTCTCATAGCTGAGGTCCTCCATGCCTCTTATCAGTTTGGTTGCCCTTTTCTGCACTTTCTCCAGTTCCCCAATATCCTTTTTAAGAACTGGTGCCCAAAACTGAACTGCATATTCCAGATGAGGTCTTACTAATGATTTGTACAGGGCCAAAATGATCTCTCTCTCTCTCTCTCTCTCTCTGGAGTCCATGCCTCTGTTAATACAAGAAAGGACTTTGCTTGCTTTGGAAACAGCAGCTTGGCATTGCATGCTATTATTAAGCTTATGATCTACCACAACACCCAGATCCTTCTCTGCTATGGATTCCCCCAGTTCTACTCCACCTAGTATGAATGATGCATGCATATTCTTAGCCCCCAAGTGCATAATTGTGTTGATGTATGACTCATTTATGTGTTTTGTTTTCTATTTTTTTGTGTTGTTACTTGATACATGTCATGCTTATACTATGTTGAAATTTAAATAAAAAGAGTTTAAAAAAAAAATAAAAATTACCGCTCATGGGATACCGGTGCTGGTAATTTTCAAAGACATCAATATAATCATTTGGCACATATGATTTTGACATAGACTAAAGTATATATAATGCAGAATAACTGACTTTATTGTTAGGAATTTGTTTTAGGGTTATATGAGTTTTTTTTTTTAAATTGTGTTTTTGTTCATTTTTGAAAGTATAACAAAGAAAACTCAGTGGGGTAAAGAGAGAGAAACATCATACAAAACAGGATAATTCCATTAAATAAAAAAATAAACGGCAAAATGGTAGTAATAATACCATCAAAACACAAGTAAATCAGAATAATAAGGAGACCGTCTCAGGTTTATCAAATACGGTAAAGGCATGAACTGGGGACGTAGACATAGATTAACCGCTTCAATACAGTGCACTTTCACCCCCTTCCTGCCCAGGCCTATTTTTAGCTTTCAGCGCTCTCACATTTTGAATGACAATTGCATGATCATGCTACACTGTACTCATATGAAATTGATATCATTTTTTTCACACAAATGGAGCTTTCTTTTGGTGGTTTTTAATCTCCACTGGGTTTTTTATTTCTTACAAAAAGAAAAAAGACAGAAAATGTTGAAAAACAAAAACGTTTTTCTTATTTTCTGTGAGTAAATTTTGAAAATAAACAATTTTTCTCCTTCACTGATGTGCGCTGATGAGGTGACACTGATGGGCACTGATAGGCTGCACTGATGGGCACTGATGAGGTGGCACTTATTGACACTGAAGAGGTGGCACTTATGGGTACTGATGAGGTGGCACTAATGAAGAGGTACTAATATGCTGCATTGATGGGCACTGATAGGTGGCACTGATGAGCACTGAGAGGTGGCACTAATGAGCACTAAGAGGTGGCACTGAAGGGCACTAAGAGGCGGCACTGATGGGCAGCACTGATGGGCACTGACGGGCAGCACTGATGGGCATTGATGGGTGGCACTGATGAGCACTGATGGGCAGCACCATTAGTGCCCACAATCAGTGCCCATAGTGCTGCCAGTCAGTACCCATCAGTGCCTAGATGAGCAGGCACTGATGGGCACTGACTGGCAGCACTATGGGCACTGATTGTGGGCACTGATGGTGGGCACTGTGGGCATTGATGGCAGGCACTGATTGGCACTCTATTTTAGTTTTCTGTAATCAGGGCACTGATGATCAGTGCCCTGATTACATGTCCTTGTCTCCCCTGTCAGAAGGAGCCGCTGATCGGCTCTCCTCGCCTCACACTCTGACAGTGTGAGGCGAGGAGAGCTGAATAACGGTGCTTCCTCATTTACATGTGACCGGCTGTGATTGGACACAGCCGATCACATGG
Organism: Pelophylax lessonae; assembly: GCF_965119305.1. NCBI lineage: Eukaryota > Metazoa > Chordata > Amphibia > Anura > Ranidae > Pelophylax > Pelophylax lessonae. Next base: position 94,998,841 of record NC_138778.1, on the reverse strand, counting down.
GTAAAGAGTCATGTCATTGACTCTTTACCAAGATCGGGGTCGCGCCATGTCCTAGCAACACGGCGCAGCCACGATCGCCGCTTTTCGCCCCCCCCGCGGACGCGCGAGAGAGGCCCTTCTGGTGCGCCGTCATATGATGGTGTCCCAGAACAATAGATGCAAAGCTCCACCGTCATTTGATGACAGGCGGGTAGGAAGTGGTTAAGAAGCAGAACACGAAAAGTCCAGCAATTACAGAAGACATAAATAGAGAAAACACTGCACTAGAGTAAAAAATGCTGCCAGCACTCAGAGTAAAGATACACACTCCAAACAATATACAAAAAATATAGTGCAGCACTAAAGTAAAAAATAAACACAATGAAAATAAAATCAATAAATTCATAAAATATTCATAAAAAATACATATAAGTCAATATAAGTGGAAGAACAATGTCCATGGAAAAAATAAACGGCAGAGTCTTAGATCATTGATTCATATGAAGAAACACCACCACCGACTGATAGAGTGATGAATAATGTAGATAAAGGGTGACCATTGACCACAATGTTCCTACTTCACACCCAAAGTGATTATTAAAATCTGCTTACCAGAATGCAATAAGCTACTAAAGCAACTAAGCTATAGCTGGTCTAATCAGGCACAGGGAATAGGTCTCCCTCAAACCATGTACACTGGATTCACTCCAGCAGGTGGTGCTGTGCTGCGGACTGGTGCAGTGCGGGAGCAGAGGCGGACGTGTGAGAGGAGAGCGTGTGTGCGTTTGACTGAAGGAGTGAGTGAGTGTGTGTGATCACCCCCCCCCCCCTCCTAAGAAGAGCGGCGGCGGCGGCGAGCGGTGCAAACCCCCCCCTCCTGAGCGGCGGCGAGCAGCGCGAGAACCCCCCCCACCCCCAGAGGTAAGAGCGTGGTGTGCGGGCAGCGAGAGGTGAGGTAACCCCCCCCCCCCTGCAAGGGCGGGCAGACAGAGAGAGGGCAGGGGGGCAGAGGAGACTCAAAATACCTGACCTGGCCATTGGCAGGGAGAGGAGCTGAGGGGAGACTGATTGGCAAGTGACAGAGGAGGGAGGCAGGAGCCTAAGCAAGTGTCAGGCTTAAAGGGACACACACACACACAGGACTGGTGACTGAGGTTGAACACTGAGGCTCAGTGAGTACCTGGTGAGTATCCTTGCGACTGAGGAGCATCCTTGCGACTGGTGAGTATCTAGCGACTGGTGAGCATCTTACCACTGGTGAGTATCCCTGCAACTGGTGAGCATCCCTGCGACTGGCGAGTATCTTTGCGACTGGTGAGTGTCCTTACAATTGGTGAGTGTCCTTGCGACTGGTGAAGTGCCCTTGCGACTGGTGAGTGTCCTTGTGACTGGTGAGTTTCCCTGCGACTGGTGAGTGTCCTTGCGACTGGTGAGTGTCCTTGCGACTGGTGAGTTTCCTTGCGACTGGTGAGTGTCCTTGCGACTGGTTAGTGTCCTTGCGACTGGTAAGAGTCCTTGCGACTGGTGAGTATCCTTGCGACTGGTGAGTGTCCTTGCGACTGGTGACCTTCCTTGCGACTGGTGAAGTGCCCTTGCGACTGGTGAGTTTCCCTGCGACTGGTGAGTGTCCCTGCGACTGGTGAGTATCCTTGCGACTGGTGAGTTTCCTTTAAACTGGTGAGTTTCCTTGCGACTGGTGAGTTTCCTTGCGATTGGTGAGTGTCCCTGCGACTGGAGTATCCTTGCGACTGGTGAGTGTCCTTGCGACTGGTGAGTGTCCCTGCGACTGGTGAGTTTCCTTGCGACTGGTGAGTGTCCTTGCGACTGGTGAGTGACCTTGCGACTGGTGAGAGTCCTTGCGACTGGTGAGAGTCCTTGCGACTGGTGAGTGTCCCTGCGACTGGTGAGTTTCCTTGCGACTGGTGAAGTGTCCCTGCGACTGGTGAGTGTCCTTGCGACTGGTGAGTGTCCCTGCGACTGGTGAGTTTCCTTGCGACTGGTGAGTTTCCTTGCGACTGGTAAGAGTCCTTGCGACTGGTGAGAGTCCTTGCGACTGGTGAGTGTCCTTGCGACTGGTGAAGTGTCCCTGCGACTGGTGAAGTGTCCCTGCGACTGGTGAAGTGTCCTTGCGGCTGTGAGTGTGGTGCGACTGACCGGGCTTTGCTATTGTGAGTGTGGTACGACTGACCGGGCTGTGCGATTGTGAGTGTGGTGCGACTGACCGGGCTGTGCGATTATGAGTGTGGTGCGACTGACCGGGCTGTGCGATTGTGAGTGTGGTGCGACTGAACCGGACTGTGAGTGTGTGCGACAGGAGTGTGGTGCGACTGACCGGGTGGTGCGACTGGGAGTGTTGTGCGACTGACCGGGCTGTGCGGCTGTGAGTGTTGTGCGACTGACCGGGCTGTGAGATTGTGAGTGTTGTGCAACTGAGTGTCAAGCGAGTGTAGCGGAGTACCAGAGGGTGAGAAGGTAGAGATAGGAAGCTAGGAAATAGCCACATAGGATAGACTTAAATCACTGAATCCCCATTAGATTAGATTAGTAGGTACAATGCCCGGCAGGTGTGGAGATGCGACTCGGTGTACATCTTGTAATATGTATGCGTTCCTCGGTCATGCGATCGAGGGCGAATACGAATGCGCAAAATGTAAGCATGTTGCTGCCCTGGAAGCTCAGGTCCTGAATCTAGGGAAGCAACTGGCAACACTGAGACGAATGTCCATACCGGAGGAGAGCCAGGATCGTACCAGTCAGGCGCAGGCAGGGGTCTGCACAGAGGTGGGCGGAGTATTGGAGGTGCAGGCATCAGAGCAGAGTAGAGGGGTGACAGTTAGGAAGGGTAGAGGGCAAAAAGGCAAGGAGGCTGATCCTGGGCTGGAGCACCCCAATAAATATGCCCCGTTGTGTGATGTTGGGGAAACCAGTCAGGGACCAGCATTGCTGGCGCAGAGCGACGCCCCTAGCTGCCAGGGGAAGAACTCCTCCAGTGAGGCTGGGAGAAAGGGAAAGGAAAGACAGTTGCTGGTGGTAGGGGACTCAATTATTAGAAGGGCAGATAGTGTAATCTGTGACAAAGACCGTGTGCGCCGAACAGTCTGTTGTTTGCCGGGCGCTCGGGTTTGGCACATCGCAGATCGGGTGAACAGATTATTGGGTGGGGCTGGGGAAGACCCAGCTGTCATGGTACACGTGGGTACCAATGACATAGGCAGAGGAAGACGGATTTCAGGGACTTAGGCGCTAAGTTGAGGACTAGGACCTCCAAGGTAGTATTTTCCGAAATACTACCTGTACCTCGAGCCACACCAGAGAGGCAGCGGGAGATTAGGGAAGTTAACGAGTGGCTGAGGAGCTGGTGTAGTAAGGAGGGTTTCGGGTTCCTGGAGAACTGGGCCGACTTCTCAGTCGGTCACCGGCTCTTTGGTAGGGACGGATTGCACCTAAATGGGGTGGGTGCAGCCGTACTGGGTGCGAGGATGGCCAAAAAGTTAGAGGGGCTTTTAAACTAGGGAATGGGGGGGAGGGTACAGATGTAGAATTAGCCAGTGGAAAGCAAGTTTCAGAGGGCAGAAATGGGGGCATTAGCGGTAGGGTGTTCGGAGCTCCTATACCCAGGGTGGGTACGGGGAAAAATCGAGAGAGCAGCCTAAAAACATCAAATGAGGATAAATATAACCGATCAAAATTACGAGGTTTGTATACCAATGCCAGAAGCATGGCCAACAAGATGGGAGAGCTGGAGCTGCTGATGTTTGAGGAGGACTTAGATTTTGTGGGGATAACTGAGACTTGGTTTGACAGCTCTCATGACTGGATGGCGAGCATTCAGGGGTATTCCCTTTATCGCAGAGATAGAGAAGGTAAAAAAGGGGGAGGGGTATGTCTGTATATTAAGAACAGTATACAGGTAAATATGAGGGATGATATTAATAATGGAGCTAAGGACGAGGCAGAATCCCTATGGGTAGAGCTTCAAAGAGAAGGCACGGTGGGGAAGGTAATATTGGGCGTATGCTATAGGCCCCCCAACCAGAGGGAGGAGGGGGAGGCGGACCTCATGTTACAGATAGGATTTGCAGCAAGGATGGGAAATGTCATTATAATGGGGGACTTTAATTATCCGGATATAGACTGGGCAGAAGGAACAGCGCTTTCAGCCAAGGCTAGGCAGTTCATAAATGTTTTGCAGGACAATTTCATGGGTCAGATGGCGAATGCACCGACAAGAAACAATGCGGTACTTGACCTACTGATTACCAACAATACAGACCTGCTCACGGATATAGAAATACAGGAAAACTTAGGGAACAGTGACCATAGGTCAATTGGTTTCAGTATTAATTACAGTAATAGGAAACACAAGGGTAATATAAGGACACTGAATTTCAAAAGAGCAAATTTCCCTAAACTGCGCTCCCTGCTAGAAAATATCAAATGGGATAGAACCCTGGGAACAAAGAACACAGAGGAAAAATGGGAGTGCTTCAAGAGCATACTTAACAAGGGGGTGGGCCAGTGCATTCCACAGGGAAATAAATTTAAAAGAGCAAAACTAAACCCTGGGTGGCTAAACTCCAACATAAAAATGTATATTGGAGCTAAAGAAAAGGCCTTCAAAAAATACAAGACTGAGGGGTCATTGGCAGCATTTAAGCACTACAAAGAGTGTAATAAGAAATGTAAAGACGAAATCAGGGTGGCTAATATAGAACACGAGAGACATATAGCGGAGGAGAGTAAAAAGAGCCCCAATAAGTTATTTAAGTATATAAACAGTAGGAAAGTGAGGCCAGAGCACATTGGCCCCATAAAAGATGATAAAGGAAAAATGGCCACTGAGGACAGAGAAAAGGCGGAAGTGTTAAATAATTTATTTTCTTCAGTCTTCACAAAGGAATCGGGGGGCTACACGAACCCAGCTTGTAAGGCCGAACTAAATAATACACCTCAGGAAGTGCCGCCATGGCTAACAGAGGATAGACTTAGAGCTAAACTAGAGAAACTTAACATAAATAAATCCCCGGGACCGGATGGCTTGCACCCGAGGGTTCTTAATGAGCTCAGCCAGGCGATTGCCAGACCGTTATTCTTGATCTTTAAGGATAGTTTACAGACGGGTATGGTGCCAGCTGATTGGAAAAAAGCCAACGTGGTACCAATATTTAAAAAGGGGCTGAGATATATCCCGGGGAACTATAGGCCGGTCAGCCTAACATCAGTAGTCTGCAAGATTTTGGAGGGGATGTTAAGGGACCACATACAAGACTTTAGTAATGAAAACGGTATTATAAGTAATCAGCATGGATTCATGAAAAATCGTTTGTGCCAAACCAATCTATTAACCTTCTACGATGAAGTGAGCTGTCACCTAGATAAAGGTAAGCCTGTGGATGTGGTGTATCTGGACTTTGCAAAGGCCTTTGACACCGTTCCCCACAAACGCTTACTGTACAAACTAAGGAAGGTAGGTATGGACCATAAGGTGAGTACCTGGATAGAGAACTGGCTCCAGGGGAGAGTACAGAGGGTGGTGATTAATGGGGAGTACTCGGATTGGGCGGGTGTGGAAAGTGGGGTCCCCCAGGGTTCTGTCCTGGGACCAATCCTGTTTAATTTATTCATAAATGATCTGGAGGAGGGGATATCTAGTACAATCTCAGTATTTGCGGATGATACTAAATTAGGCATGCCAATATCTTCTATGCAGGATGTGGAAACCTTGCAAGCGGACCTGAACAAAATAACGGGGTGGGCAACTACATGGCAGATGAGATTTAATGTTGAAAAATGTAAAGTAATGCACTTAGGGGCCAGAAACCAGAAAGCAAGCTACTCACTAGGGAGGGAACCTCTGGGTGAGTCTAGGATGGAAAAGGACTTGGGGGTACTGGTAGACAACAGGCTTGGCAGTGGCATGCAATGCCAAGCCGCCGCAAGCAAAGCCAACAGAATACTGGGATGTATAAAAAAGGGGATTCACTCCAGAAATAAAGAGATTATTCTCCCGCTCTACAAGACTCTGGTCCGGCCACATCTGGAGTATGCTGTCCAGTTCTGGGCACCGGTCCTCAGAAAGGATGTGCTGGAACTGGAGAAAGTCCAGAGAAGGGCAACAAAAATAATTAGGGGAATGGAGGACATCAGCTATGAGGAAAGACTACAAGCACTGAACCTATTCTCTCTGGAGAAGAGACGATTGAGGGGGGATATGATATCAATGTACAAATACTGTACTGGCGACCCGAGCATAAGGAACAAACTATTCAGAGAAAGGAGATACAATAAGACACGTGGCCACTCACTAAAACTTGAGGAAAGGCGGTTTAACCTTAAAGTGCGTAAGGGGTTCTTCACTGTAAGAGCGGTAAGGATGTGGAATTCTCTTCCACAAGCAGTCGTATCAGCAGGGAGCATTGATAGTTTCAAAAAACTATTAGATGGACACCTTAAAGACCACAACATACAGGGGTATACAATGTACGGTTAAAAGCAAACACACACATACATCATAGGTTGAACTGGATGGACTGATGTCTTTTTTCAACCTCACTAACTATGTAACTATGTAACTATGTAACTCAGAATACTTGATCCACTCTCAAAAAACCAAAGACAAAAAGCACTACCATAGTGCAATATCCAAATAACGCTTTATTGATAAAATAAAATATTGCACTTACAAGATGTCATCATAAACCGTGTAAGCGAACATCTGAAGAACATCTGAAGTGTGCGGCGTTCCTGTGGGCTTCCTTCCGAGCTCCAGGCTCAAACAAAGAACCGACCAATCGGGTAGAAATTGCATGATGATGTCACCATCATAGGCCCCACCCTATGCGTGAAATTTATGACCACCAATGTGAAGCCAAATGATGGTATGCTTCCACTGAGGGGGACTTCCTAACTATTGGATCTTGTAAGTGCAATCTTTTATTTTATCAATAAAGCATCATTTGGATACTGCACTACGGTAGCGCTTTTTGACTTTTGCTTTCTGAGAGTGGATCGAGTCTTCTGAATGAATCCAGTATACATGATTTGAGGGAGACCTACTTCCCCGTGCCTGATTAGACCACCTATAGCTTAGTGGTCATTGAATTCTGGTGAGCAGATTTTGATACTCACTTCGGGTTTGAAGTAGGAATATCTTGGTCATCCTTTATCTACATTTAGGGCTGCTTATGGAAATGTGGGGGCCCGTAAGGACTACCTGACAGTCACCCCCACCCCAAGAAAATAGTAAAGCTATATTTAGATAAAAATACAATAAAATCATTATTAGCAGACACAAGTACAACATAACTCACAGAATTCCTGCTAAATCTAAGAGATGAAACTGAGTTGATAAATAAATCTGTGTGTGTGGGGGAGGTGTTGGGGCTCATGCACATGGGTGCTGGGGTCTGTACAGTGTGAATCAGTGGTTCCTTTATATGGCTTGAGCCACCTGGAGCTGTACGAACACAGGTGCAGGTCCTAATTTGACAGGCATGGGGATGCAGGTGTACAGCCCACACACAGACAGTGTGCATTTGGGGGCCACTCACCTGCACACCTGTCCAAGTAGGGCCTGCGGCTATGTTCGTACAGGTGTTGCACCCCCCCTAGAATGACAGGTGGCTCCAGCCCAAACCCCTCCTTCACACAGCCAGAGTACCTGTGTGAATGAGCCCCTAATTATATTTTTCTAACCTAAAAAAACAGATCTCTCCAGCGGTGTGCTGTCACTACTAAGAGGGATTCCATCTTCATCTGGTCTTCTCTCTGGTTTCTTGGGCTCCAGTTGTTTGGCCAAACTGCGATGATGTAATTCACACGCATACACGCATGGTCATGGTCACAACACAGCTCTCTCAAAGGATGGTATGTCATCCATTGAGAGAGCAGTGCACATGTGCTGGTGCTCTCACTGGCTGTTACCTTTATAAGATATTCACTGAACCTACATTAGGAGTCCTAAGATAGGCTTACCTGTAGATACAAGATAAAAAATGGAGTTTACTACTGCAATAAATGCAGTAAATGAATAAATATAAGTAGTTTATACATGGATGCAAAGGAAACTGACAGTGAAGGGGAGAAGAAGAAATGTTGCATAGTTTAGAAAGTAGTCTATCGCCCCTTTCACACTTGTGCGACCTTAAAGTCACGCAATTGTACCACAATTTTTCAGCGATCTTGACACGATTTTTTTGCGATTTTGACTGGACTTGAAGCAATGCCTATGTCTATGGACCTCAAAACGCATTAAAATCAGTCCAAAGTAGTGCAGGAACAACTTTGAAGTCGTTGCGACTTGAATTCGTACAGATATGAATGGTACTCATTGGAAATCATGGAGTGCGACTTTGCAGTCCCAAATCACAGGACAAGTTGCACAAGTGTGAAAGGGACCTGGGGGAGAGAAGTGGGAAACCCAGCTACATAATGCACACTAAACTGCACTGGGACAAGATAACAGGCAGCTATGGAACCGATGTAACAGTAAATTCTTCACCCCATGGCAATGCAGCTGATCAGCTGTGACTGTGTCAGGAAGACAGAGCAATGGGAGAGAGATGAAAAAAATATACAGGCTGGGACAAGGAGTAAAGGAGGGAGAGAAACAAAGTTTGAGAGATAAACTCCTGAGCAGAGCTAACATTAGAGCCAGGGCTGGGAGGGGGGCCCACACATCATCTCTCCCATCCTGAAAATACACACCCACTGAGGATCTAGACCCTTTTGTCCATAATTAGTCTTGGTTTTTACTGTGTATGTTTGAGGGTAAGGAATGTTAGTTGTCTTAGGAGGATTATTACGCCTCCCACGCACTCCTTGTGCTCCTCTAGGGGGTCTAGGACTTGGCAAGCTAACAGGCTCATGATTAACCCTCGGTCCACCTCCTTGAGCTCCTACCAAGGAATGGGGCTGGGTACTATCTGGGAGATTTTTAGTCTGCCACAAATATACAGAGTCCATTCTAAAGTCCTCAATTTCTCTGTGAAATTTCTTAACTTTCTTTTTTTGAGTCTATTTGTCAACTTTTTCCAATTTCTTTTTCAAAGAATTATTAAAGTTAGTAACCGCCTCTAAATCACTTGAAGATTGTACTAATGCCTGAAGATCTAAAATCTTTTTTTTTCCAAAATACTCATTTTTTTCCTCTTGCAATTTTAAACCCATACCATTAAAAAACTCATACCATTCTGCTACTGATTCAGCATCATCCAAACCATCCTGAGGGGAAACTTCCCATCTCAAGCTTCGCATAATAATTTTTTCTTTCAAATATTTCTCAAACGTGCTGATGTCCCACCACGTTTTAACCTGTTTCTCTAATGCATAACCCAAAGCTGAGAGGGTCTCATTTAAGTCTTGAGAAACTTCATTCACTCTCATATCTCTCTAGAGAAAATCGATTCTAGATTTACTTGTCTATTGCGCAAATACTGAATCGCATCCATGGCTGCTAGATACAAAAACACACAAAATAACGAATAGGGTTACACCAATGAAAAATCAAAAAATGCAACCACCCAGCGCCAAAATATTAAGATTGGAATCAAGAGATGTGGAACACCAAACTTGATATAGGTAGCAGCTACTATAAATAGTTAAATAATATATATCTGATATGTATGGTAATAAATTAATCATACATTAGCAGCGCTCTAAACACCAATAGATTAGTGTATATAAAGGACCGAATGTATAATACACTGTAATGAAACCATAATATTCCAATCACATATATCCTATTGCAGAAACACTGGATATGTAATTTACTCTAATAAATAGAATCAATAACCATCAAGTCCAATATTATGGTTTCATTACAGTGAATTATACATTCGGTCCTTTATATACACTAATCTATTGGTGTTTAGAGTGCTGCTAATGTATGATTAATTTATTAACATACATATCAGATATATATTATTTAACTATTTATAGTAGCTGCTATCTATATCAAGTTTGGTGTTCCACATCTCTTGATTCCAATCTTAATATTTTAGCGCTGGGTGGGTGCATTGTTTGATTTTTCATTGGTGTAACCCTATTTATTATATTTATTTATTATTTATTACAGGTACTGAAATAGTGCCATCAATTTACCCAGCACTTTACATATGTATATTGTACATTTGCATCAGTCCCTGCCCTCAATTTTATGGGGTCTAAAGGCAGGGAGGTTTCCAATATTTGACACATAAGTTGTTGAACTGAGGCCCAATAAGGTTGTATTAAACGGCATAACCAAAATATATGTAACAGAGTCCCACACCTCCAGCACATCATTGAGAGGTTCGAGTTGTATGCATGTAATATAGCTGGTGTCTTGTACCAGTACATCATACACTATATTACTAAAGGTATTGAGACACCTGCCTTTACATGCACATGAATTTAATGGCATCCCAAACTTAGTCTGTAGGGTTCAATATTGAGTTGGCCATCCTTTGCAGCTATGCCAGCTTCAACTCTTCTGGGAAGGCTGTCCACAAGGTTCAGGAGTGTGTCTATGGGAATGTTTGACCATTCTTCCAGAAGCGCATTAGTGAGGTCAGGCACTGATGTGGACGAGAAAGCCTGGCTCGCAGTCTACGCTTTAATTCACCCCAAAGGTGTTCTATCGGGTTGAAGTAAGGAAATAATTGTGTATATGGGATTTTATGATTTATTTATTTATTTTTATTATAATTTTTTTTATTGGTTAAACTAGATGGACTTGTGTCTTTTTTCAACCTGACTAACTATGTAACTATGTGACTATATATCAGGTTGAGGTCAGGCCAGTCAAGTTCCTCCACCCCAAACTCGCTCATCCATGGACCTTGCTTTGTACACTGGTTCAATCATTTGGTAGAGGGGGGACTATGGTGTGGGTTGTCTTTCAGGGATTGGGCTTGGCCCCTTAGTTCCAGTTAAGGGAACTCTTAATTTGTCAGCATACAAAGACATTTTGGACAATTTCATGCTCCAACATTGTGGGAACAGTTTGGGAATGGCCCTTTCCTGTTCCAACATGACTGCACACTAGTACACAAAGCAAGGTCCATGAAGACATGGATAAGCGAGTTTGGGGTGGAGGATCTTGACTGGCCTGCATAGAGTCCTGACCTCAACTTGATATATAGTCACATAGTTACATAGTTAGTCAGGTTGAAAAAAGACACAAGTTCATCTAGTTTAACCAATAAAAAGTAATAATTTTAAAAGTAAATAAATCATAAAATCCCATATACACAATTCTTTACCCACAGTTGATCCAAAGGAAGGAAAAAAGAAAGATAGGCGATAGAACACCTTTGGGATGATATAGAGTGGAGACTGTGAGCCCGCCTTCTTGTCCACATCAGTTTTTAACCTCACAAATGTGTTTCTGGAAGAATGGTGAAACATTCCCATAGACACACTCCTAAAACTTGTGGACGGCCTTCCCAGAAGAGTTGAAGCTGTTATAGCTGCAAAGGGTGGGCCAACTCAATATTGAAATCCAAGACTGGGATGCCATTAAAGGTTATGTACGTGTAAAGGCAGGCGTCCCAATACTTTTGGTAATATAGTTTATATGTTTATCTTACATGTAACACATAACAAAGACCTAGCCACTGTATCCCACATCTTGGTCCAGTCTAATATTGAAATGGGGAGTTGAACTTCCATTTTGTCACGTATAAATGGAACTTCTTGGTCATGTAAAGAGTGTCGTAGAGGACTTTATAAATTAAAATAATCAATTTTAATTGAGATGGGCCTAAAAAGTATATACATTCAAAACTGGTTGGGTGCTCCAAAGTTAAGATGGGTGTTAGAGTAGAGAAGTAATGCCTCAATTGAAGATAAGAATCTAACAGTGTTTTTGGGATGTTCTTTTTAGCAGTATGTGAGTTTTTTTTTTTTTAAATAGTTCTGAACACACAATTATTATTTTGAGTCAATTAATATTGTGCAGTACTCCACTGTGCCAGAAGGTTGAGCTCTAGTCTCCTTTTCACATAGTTAACTTTGTTAAAAATGGACAGTAGGTTATAGAACCGAATTGAGTAATCGCAGCAGTAACTTATCCATTTCATTGAAAAGGCTCATTGAAGTTTATTTAAAGTGTATCTAAAGCACAAAGAAAAAAAAAATATTATATTTCAGTGTACCAGTCCTTAGATGTGGTGGCTGCTTTGGTTTTTTTCCCCTTTTTTTTTGGCTGTTTCTCTTTATTTTAACCTAGTAATGCTGCAAATAACACATTTTCTGTCTACACTTACTTTTTCAAATTATCTGTGGAAGGAGCCATGGTTGTTAAAAAGACTTGACCCTAAACATGTCTGCCTTTACATAGTTACATAGTTTCGTGTTGGCTGTTGTACAGGTAGTTTCAACTCTACACAGCCGCTTGGGGATGAAGTCCTAAGAGGAATGATGTTCCCCCGAAGCCTCTGTAGGTGTCACAGGGAGAAGCAGCTGTCTGATTGGAAATTGCTGCTTCTCATTGACCTTCTGTGACCATCTAGGTTGGGGCAGTGTTAATAAGTAGCAGTGTCCCACTGTATTTGGCATGCATTTGAGAAGCTGTTAGTGTAAGGAGAGGATCCATGCTTGTTAGTTTCAAAGTATTAGCCTAAGCAAAAGGCTTCTGTGTTAGAAGGGACAGAGTAGGGAACACCGCAGTTTGTTGCATGCAGTTCTCACCTTCAGCACTGCTGCCACACACTGCAGACCTTTCTGAGTCACCATCTGTGCTTGCCACCTATCAGTCAACCACCCCTTCAGCTGATGCCATCCCAGTAAGATCAAATCTGTATTCTGCTGTGCCTAGGATATACAGCTGTATGTCCTGCATTCGACAATCACTTTGCAGCATCAAGGGGCCATGCTATACTGATATATACAGTAATATATGTATAAAAGCGTAAAAGCAACACAGCTCATCACCCTGAACACACCATCCCCACTGTCAAACATGGTGGTGGCAGCATCATGGTTTGGGCCTGCTTTTCTTCAGCAGGGACAGGGATTGATAAAATTGATAGGAAGATGGATGGAGCCAAATACAGGACCATTCTGGAAGAAAACCTGATGGAGTCTGCAAAAGACCTGAGACTGGGACGGAGATTTGTCTTCCAACAAGACAATGATCCAAAGCATAAACCTAAATCTATAATGGAATGGTTCACAAATAAACATGTCCAGATGTTAGAATGGCCAAGTCAAAGTCCAGACCTGAATCCAATCAAGAATCTGTGGAAAGAACTGAAAACTGCTGTTCACAAACGCTCTCCATCCAACCTCACTGAGCTTGAGCTGTTTTGCAAGGAGGAATGGGCAAAAATGTCAGTCTCTCGATGTGCAAAACTGAATGCAGCAAAATCGCAGCAAAAGGTGGCGCTACAAAGTATTAACTTAAGGGGGCTGAATAATTTTGCAAGCCCAATTTTTCAGTTTTTTATTTGTTAAAAAAGTTTGAAATATCCAATAAATTTCGTTCCACTTCATGATTGTGTCCCACTTGTTGTTGATTCTTCACAAAAAAATTACAGTTTTATATCTTTATGTTTGAAGCCTGAAATGTGGCAAAATGTTGAAAAGTTCAAGGGGGCCGAATACTTTCGCAAGGCACTGTAGATTATATATATATATATATATATATATATATATATATATATATATATATACTCCTCAAGAAAAATTAAAGGAACATTTTTAATCAGAGTATAGCATCATGTCAAGTAAACTCCTGGGACATTGATCTGTAACAGAGGGGGTTGTTAATCATTTTCAGCTGCTTTGGTGGTAATGAAATTAAGAACAGGTGCACTAGATGGGCAACAATGCGAAAACCTCCAAAACAGAAATGGTTTTACAGGTGGAGGCCACTGACATTTTTTTCCCTACTCATCTTTTCTGACTGTTTTTCACGAATTTTGCATTTGGCTAGGCTCAGTGTCACTACTGGTAGCATGAGGCGATACCTAGACCCTATAGAGGTTGCACAGACAGTCCAACTACTCCAGGATGGTACATCAATACTTGCCATTGCCAGAAGGTTTGCCGTGTCTCCCAGCACAGTCTCAAGAGCATGGAGGAGATTCCATGGGACAGGCAGTTACTTTAGGAGAGCTGAACAGGGCTGTAGAAGGTCCTTAACCCATCAGCAGGACTGGTATCTGCTCCTTTGTGCAAGACTTTATGAGGGTGGCCTGAGGGCCCAACATCCATCCTGTGCTCACTGCCCAGCACCATGGAGCTTGATTGCCATTTGCCATTGAACACCAGAATTGGCAGGACCACCACTGGCGCCCTGTGTTTTTCACAGATGAGAGCAGGTTCACCCTGAGCACATGTGACAGACGTGAAAGGGTCTGGAGAAGCCATGGAGAATGTTATGCTGCCTGTAACATCCTTCAGCATGACTGGTTTGGTGGTGGGTCAGTGATGGCCTGGGAAGGCATATCCCTGGAGTGATGCGCAGACCTCTACTGGCTGGACAATGGCACCCTGACTGCCATTAGGTATCAGGATAAAATCCTTGGACCCATTGTCAGACCCCATGCTGTGCAGTTGGTTCTGGGATCCTCCTGGTGCACAACAATGCCTGTCCTCATGTGGCGAGAGTATGCAGCCAGTTCTTGGAGGATGAAAGAATTGATACCATTGAATGGCCCCCATGCTCACCTGACTTAAACCCAAAATAACACCTCTGGGTCATTATGTTTCGGTCCATCCGATGTCACCAGGTTACACTTCAGCCTGTTCAGGAGCTCAGTGATGCTCTGGTCCAGATCTGGGAGGAAATACCCCAGGACACCATCCGTCGTCTCATTAGAAGCATACCCCGATGTTGCCAGGCATGCATACAAATGCATACTTGGATACCATACAAACTACTGAGTACAACTTTGAGTTGCTGAAATTACATTTTACCAAGATGGACTAGCCTGCTGCATCATTTTTTCAGTTTTAATTTTCGGGGTGTCTTTGAATTCAACCATCTGTAGATTGATAATTTTCATTTCCATCAAACAATGTGGGATCCTTTTGCTCCTAACTAGGGTTGAGCGAACACGGACTGTATTATTCGTGTTCGTACCGAATAATTGGATTTTTGTTACCCGAACACGGACCCGAAAACTTTACTGTATATTCGGGTAAAAATCCGTGTTCGGTCATTTTATTTCCGGGTTTTGTATGCATTGGCGCGCTTTTCATGGCGGGCTTTCAACAGCCAATCAACAAGCGTTTAACTGGTGTGCCTTAAGCCATCCCAGCCATGCCTACAAATGTATTAGTAGCTGTGATTGGCCATCTGAAGCATGTGACCAAGTCTTTAAGTTCGAGACCGAGCGCCGCTGCGTCATTCTGTTGTGTAGTTCAGGGACAGAGCACACATCATACGTGCTGGCTGCTGATTAGGGACAGACAGGCAAAACTCATTTGTGTCCGCATAGAATTGAGGGACAGGTCAGAGTGTTAGGCAGGGCGAGTTGTAGGGCATTTTAGGGAGAGGCTGCTGATTT
This sequence comes from Pelophylax lessonae, assembly GCF_965119305.1. Taxonomy (NCBI): domain Eukaryota; kingdom Metazoa; phylum Chordata; class Amphibia; order Anura; family Ranidae; genus Pelophylax; species Pelophylax lessonae. The sequence continues at coordinate 94,983,365 of NC_138778.1, read as the reverse complement.
TTAGGGTCAGTTTTCTACAATCGATTTTGCAGTGACCGATCTTATCAATCCTTTTAGGAAGAGGCTTCTGATTTTTAGGGTCAGACAGTGTGTTCTACAATCGATATTGTTGTGTGGGGTGGGGTTTGCAGTGACCGATCTTATCAATCCTTTTAGGGAGAGGCTGCTGATTTTTAGGGTTAGACAGTGTGTTCTACAATCGATATTGCTGTGTGGGGTGGGGTTTGCAGTGACCGATCTTATCAATCCTTTTAGGGAGAGGCTGCTGATTTTTAGGGTTAGACACAGTGTGTTCTACAATCGATATTGCTGTGTGGGGTGGGGTTTTCAGTGACCGATCTTATCAATCCTTTTAGGGAGAGGCTGCTGATTTTTAGGGTCAGACAGTGTGTTCTACAATCGATATTGCTGTGTGGGATGGGGTTTTCAGTGACCGATCTTATCAATCCTTTTAGGGAGAGGCTGCTGATTTTTAGGGTCAGAAAGTGTGTTCTACAATCGATATTGCTGTGTGGGGGGGGGTTTGCAGTGACCGATCTTATCAATCCTTTTAGGGAGAGGCTGCTGATTTTTAGGATCAGACAGTGTGTTCTACAATCGATATTGCTGTGTGTGGGGGGGGGTTTGCAGTGACTGATCTTATCAATCCTTTTAGGGAGAGGCTGGAGATAGGCAGGTGTCAGTGGTCCACATCGATTTTGCTGTGTGTGGGGTGCAGTGAACACAATCTTTTTTGCCCACTGAGGAGGAGGGAGAAAAGTCTTTTTCTATCAGTCACTGTGTGCAGCGTTTTTCCTTCAGCTGTGCTGAGCTGACTCTGATCATACACTGCTGTGTTCAGTGTTCACATGTGCTATTATTGAGTGGTTTCAAAAATCATACACTTTTTTCTATTCCACTATTCAATATACAGCCTTGGGTTAAAAAAATTAAATTGTGGCCTGCAGCAGAGCTGAATGGTATAAGACACTGCTGTTCACATGTGCTATTGATAAATCACACCAATTTTATATCATATTTTCTATTCCGCTATTCAATAAAAACCCTTGGGTATAAACAATTAAATTGTGGGATAGTCTGTGTTGGTACGTGTGAGATACACCTTTCCAATTTATGGGGTTCATCTCATACTTCTGAAGATTTGAGGGTGCTGCCTGTTCCAAACTCCTCCTACTCCTCATCCTGCCTTTTAGGGGTACAAAAAATAGTAATTGGGGCCTAGTCTGGTTGTGTACGTGTGAGATACATACACTTTTTTTGATCATATTTTCTATTCCGCTATTCAATAAAAACCTTTGGGTATAAACAATTAAATTGTGGGATAGTCTGATTTGGTACGTGTGAGATACACCTTTCCAATTTATGGGGTTCATCTCATACTTCTGAAGATTTGAGGGTGCTGCCTGTTCCAAACTCCTCCTACTCCTCATCCTGCCTTTAGGGGTACAAAAAATAGTAATTGTGGCCTAGTCAGGTTCTGTACGTGTGAGATACATACACCTTTTTTTTGATAATATTTTATATTCCTCTATTTAATCTACACCTTTGGGTAAAAACAATTAAATTGCGGGATAGTCTGTGTCGGTACGTGTGAGATACATATACCTTTTGATATCATATTTTCTATTCCGCTATTTAATCAAAACCTTTGGGTATAAACAATTAAATTGCGGGATAGTCTGTGTCGGTACGTGTGAGATACACCTTTCCAATTTTTGGGGTGCATCTCATACTGCCGAGGATTTGAGGGTGCTTCAGTCTGCCTCCTGCCTGTTCCGAACTCCTCCTACTCCTCATCCTGCCTTTAGGGTACTAAAATTGTAATCGGGGCCTAGTTTGTGTTTGTACGTGTGAGATACACCGTTTTGTAAAATTTGTCCTATTCCGCTATTCAATATACACCCTGTTTGAGTGTAAAAAATTAAATTGCGGGATAGTCTGTATCGGTACATGTGAGATACACCTTTTTAAATTTGTTTGGCGCATCTCCTTCTACCGCCGAGGATTGCAGGGCGCTTCAGTTTGCCTCCTGTTCCCAACTCCTCCTACTCCTCTTCCTCATCCTGCCTTTAGGGTACAAAAAATTGTAATCGGGGCCTAGTCTGTGTTTGTACGTGTGAGATACGCCGTATTATAAAATTTTTCCTATTCCGCTATTCAATATACACCCTTTTGGAGTGTAAAAAATTAAATTACGGCATAGTCTGTATCGGTACGTGTGAGATACACCTTTTAAATTTGTTTGGCGCATCTCCTTCCACCGCCAAGGATTGCAGGGTGCTTCAGTTTGCCTCCTGTTCCCAACTCCTCCTACTCCTCTTCCTTATCCTCCCTTTAGGGTACAAAAATTTTTAATCGGGGCCTAGTCTGTGTTTGTACGTGTGAGATACACCGTTTTTTATCCTATTCCGCTATTCAATATACACCCTTTTGGGGTAAAAACATTAAATTGCGGCATAGTTTGCATATTTGACTGTGAGATACACCCGTGCGATACGGTTGTTGTTTTGTTCCGCTATTCAATAAACACCTTTCTAGGGCAAGATCTTAAATTACAGAAATATGAGGAGACCGTCAAATAGGGGCCGTGGCCTGGGTCGTGGTGCTGCTGGTAGAGCTCCTGTTGCAAGGAGAGGACGTGGTCGATCTGTGCCAGCTACACGCACAAGTGAAACACCTTCCTCAAGTGTTAGTAGGCGACAGAACCTGCATCAGTATTTGGTAGGGCATCATACACCTCTAGAAGTGATGATGCCAGAACACGTAGAGGCGATAGTAGATTGGTTTGCTGCTGACAGTGCCTCCAGTTCCTTCACATTGTCTCCCACCCAGAAAGGTCAGAGTTGGCACCTGCAGCCGATGTCCAACCGTCTTTCACCTCACCCCCTTGCAAATCAGGCAAGCAGTCTGAGCCCCAAGTCATATAGCAGTCTCTTCTTCTTTTTGATGACTCTGTCAGCAGGGTTTCCCAGGGCCATCCACCTAGCCCTGCCCCAGAAGTGGAAGAGATTGAGTGCAGCGATTCTTAACCACTTATTTCTCAAGATGAGTACATGCAAGGACCATCGCAGCACGTCTCCGATGATGACGAAACGCAGGTGCCAACTGCTGCGGCACTCAGAATTGTGGAGACCGACAAGGAGGGCAGGGGTGAAGACTGGGTGGAAGATGATGTGGAGGACGATGAGGTCCTCGACCCCACATGGAATGAAGGTCATGCAGGTGACCTGAGTAGTTTGGAGGAAGAGGCGGTGGTCGCACAGAGCCAACAGCACAGCAGAAGAGGGAGCAGGGTGCAGAAGCGGAGCGCCCGTGCCCTAGACACTACGCCCGCTACTGCCCAACGCAGCAAGGGAACGAGCGCACCAAAGCCAGCTCAAAAGGAGTTCTCTAGCGTGGAAGTTCTTTAGAAAATGTGCTGATGACAGGACACGAGTGGTTTGCACCCTGTGCAATCAGAGCCTGAAGCGAGGCATAAACCTTCTCAACCTTAGCACAACCTGCATGATCAGGCATCTAAGTGCAAAGCACGAGCTGCAGTGGAGTAGACCCCTTCAAAACCAAGAAACGTCTCTGGCTCATCCTGCTTCCTCTTCTGCTGCAGTCTCGGCCGCTCCAGCCACATCTGTAGTGATACCGGCACCTGCCACCCCGCAAACAGACAATCTGTCAGCAACACCACCACCTGGGTCACCAACCATCTCCACAATGTCCCGTGGAAGCGTTCAGCTTTCCATCTCCCAAACACTTGAGAGGAAGAGGAAGTACCCCCCCAACCCACCCGCGATCCCTGGCCCTGAATGCCAGCATTTCAAAATTCTTGGCCTTTGAAATGCTGTCATTCCGTCTGGTGGAGATGCACAGTTTTAAAAACCTTACGTCGGTGGCTGTCCCACAGTACGTCGTGCCCAGCTGCCACTACTTTTCCAGGCAAGCCATCCCTTCCCTGCACAACCAAGTGGGGGAAAAAATCAGGTGTGCACTGCGCAACGCCATCTGTGCCAAGGTCCACCTAACTACCGATACGTGGACCAGTAAGCACGGTCAGGGGCGTTATATCTCCCTAACGGCACACTGGGTAAATGCAGTGGCGGATGGGCCTGAGGCGGATAGCAATTTGGCGCATGTCCTTCCACCACCGAGGATTGCAGGGTGCTTCAGTTTGCCTCCTGTTCCTAACTCCTCCCACTCCGCTTCCTCATCCTCTACCGCCTCCTCATCCGGACAGCGTAACACCTTCACCACCAACTTCAGCACGGCCAGGGGTAAACGACAGCAGGCAGTTTTAAAACTTGCCTGTTTGGGGGAAAAACCACACACCGCGCAGGAGTTGTGGAGGAGCATGGAACAGCAGACAAATGAGTGGTTGCTGCCAGCGAGCCTCAAGCCCGGCCTGGTGGTGTGCGATAACGGGCGAAATCTCATAGCAGCTCTGGGCCTAGCCGGTTTGACGTACATCCCTTGCCTGGCGCATGTGCTGAATTTGGTGGTGCAGAGGTTCCTTAAAAACTACCCCGATATGTCAGAGCTGCTGCAGAAAGTGCGGGCCGTCTGTGCGCACTTTCGGCGTTCTCACCCTGCTGCTGCTCGCCTGTCAGCGCTGCAGCGTAACTTCGGCCTTCCCGCTCACCGCCTCATATGTGACGTGCCCACAAGGTGGAACTCCACCTTGCACATGCTGGAAAGACTGTGCGAGCAGCAGCAGGCCATAGTGGAGTTTCAGCTGCAGCACGCACGCGCGAGTCGCTCTGCGGAACAGCACCACTTCACCACCAATAACTGGGCCTCCATGTGAGACCTGTGTGCCTTGTTGCGCTGTTTTGAGTACTCCACCAACATGGCCAGTGCCGATGACGCCGTTCTCAGCTTAACTATCCCATTTCTATGCCTCCTTCAAAAAACAATTCGGGCGATGATGGAAGAGGATGTGGCACAGGATGAGGAGTAGGAGGAGGAGGAGGATGAAGAGGTAACATTTCCAAGGCTTTAAGGGCAGTCATTCACAAGGGGCTCCGAGGGTGGGTTCCTGCACACACAAACGCCAGGGACACAATTGTCCAGCAGGGGCACAGTTCTGGAGGATGAGGAGGATGAGGAGGATGAGGAGGAGGAGCTGGAGGAGGAGATGGAACCATGTTCACAGCAGGGTGGCACCCAGGCCAGCTCATGGCCATCACTGGTGCGTGGCTGGGGGGATACACAGGACACGGACGATACACCTCCTACAGAGGACAGCCTTTCGTTGCCTCTGGGCAGCCTGGCACACATGAGCGATTACATGCTGCAGTGTCTCCACAACAACCGCCGAGTTGCCCACATTCTAACTTGTGCTGATTACTGGGTGGCCACGCTGCTGGATCCCCATTACAAGGACAATGTACCGTCCTTAATTCACTCACTGGAGCGCGATCGCAAGATGCGCGAGTACAAGCGCACGCTGGTAGACGCGATGCTGCTGGCATTCCCACCTGACAGCGGGGCCACAGTGGAAGCACAAGGCAGAGGAGGAGGAGGAGGAGGAGGAGGAAGAGGTCGCCAACGCAACCAGGGCACCGCCAGCACCTCAGAAGGCAGGGTTAGCATGGCCGAAATGTGGAAAAGCTTTGTCAGCACGCCACAACAAACAGCAGCACCAGCAGCTCATATGGAACGTCTTAGCAGGAGGCAGCATTTCAGCAACATGGTGGAGCAGTATGTGTGCACACGCCTACATGTAGTGAATGACGGGGCTGCCACCTTCAACTTCTGGGTCTCCAAATTGGGCACATGGCCTGAGCTTGCCCTTTACGCCTTGGAGGTGCTGGCGTGCCCTGCAGCCAGTGTATTATCTGAATGGGTATTTAGCACGGCTGGGGGCGTTATCACAGACAAGCGCAGCCGCCTGTCCAGAGACAATGTGGACAAGCTCACGTTCATTAAAATGAACCAGGCATGGATCCCACGGGACTTTTCCGTACCTTGTGCAGAATAGCGATGGATACCGACTTTACCCAGCCATTGTTCTATTTTTGCTCTTTCTCACTCTTTTGGGGTGTACCCTCATTTAAAATTTCTGAAAAGAAGCAGTGTTGGCTACCTCGTCCTCCTCAGGGCCAGATTAACGTAGGGGCTATTGGAGCTGCAGCTCCAGGCCCCTACCTTTATATAGGCCCCGGGTTGGCCATATTCACTGTTACCGCTCTTCTGTCACTTGTAAACACAGAAGTCTGGCTTCTATGCTCGCTTCCCCAGGCAGCTCCCTCAGAACCTCCTCACACAGCACGAAGGAGGGACAGTTGCCGATGCATGGATGTGTTTATGGGCTTCAGAGACAGCATCCCATGTTGAATTAGGCATGCATGGCTGCACCCTTCCTCCTCTGGGTGCATGCCAAGGCACGGCCCTTAAGGCCCTTCAAAATCCTCAGCACCAAGCCCATGATGCTCTTAATCCGGCCCTGGTCCTCCTCCACCGCCGCTTCCACCTACACCGCCCATAGGTGTGCGCAGCCTATTGCATTCAGGTGTGCACCCCAAAGTTTAAATACACATGCATGTGTTTGCCTACATGTACATGGCCCCGATACATTACTCTCCCTGCTGGCAAAGAGAAATAGAGCAGAGCAGGTCCGAGGGAGATCTTTCCCATCTCCTCACTGGCAAACAGAGCGATAATGCTATGTGCCCTAGGTGATTAGGGTGTGCTCAGGTACACCCGGCACACCCTGTGCGCACGCCTATGACACCGCCACATCCACCACCACCTCAACCTCCCTCCTACTCCATATGGGCCTCGTCCTTCAGAGATGAAGAACATTGTTTGATTTTTCTGTTTTTTTTTGTTGTTTTAAGTTATTTCCCTATCCACATTTGTTTGCAGAGCACTCGCCATGGTCTTAACTACGTTTTGCTGCCATTTGCAGCACTCTAGCCCTTTCCATTGGTGTTTTAGAGCCATTTTAGTGCCTGAAAGTTCGGGTCCCCATTGACTTCAATGGGGTTCGGTGTCCGGGAAAAGTTCGGCAAAAGTCTGGGACACGGACCCGGGCCCGGACTTTTTTTTAAAGTTCGCCCGAACCCGCCGAACACGGATGTAACGGACCGTTTCAGCAGACAAGGGGTTAAAATCTGTTTAGGCGATATGCCCCTTTCTGAGAGACAGGCACGGCTACTGCAGAACACCAAACTCCCGAACTGGATACAAAATGGCACTCCAACCTGGAACCTCACGAATAGCTGCTAGCAGACGAACAGGAAAAGCATACATCGGCTTACACTCCTAGCAATCAGTCTCCAACAGCATACAGTGAATCCCCCCAAGAACGAGACAAAGCTCCGCGTTGAGGGTAAAACAGGAACAACTACAACATTTATTGGAAGAACACAGCACACTTTTATACAGAAATTGGAACATCCTTCCCCCAACAACCGCTTTCCCATTGGTCAATTTCACAGTACCTGCAGTCCCCCATAAGGTCCTCTCCAGACATGCAAATGAGGGCTCAAAAATGAGTCAGTAGTGATTGGTCAGATAGCTTGACCAGGAGGGCTGCTATGCAAATGAGGACTTGAAAATGAGTCAACAGGGATTGGTCAGATAGCTTTGACCAATGCAAGGAGACAGAAGCCCCAGGGGGCAATCAATGTAAACTATAGTCAGACACAGAACAATGGTTCCCTAACGAGCCCTCAATACACATTACTCTGAGTGTCAATACCTCCCTTAGCAGACAACAGGTGAGGTCATTAGCACACCTGACAAAAGGTGAATGGGGAGCCACCTTAGACAGCCCGTCTCCTCAGAACTTCCTGTAATGACCATATTAGGAGTTGACTTCCTGTTCAGAGAGCTCATGGCAAATGGGAACAAAAATCTTCATATTACAAGGGAGACATTTTTCCTGAATATGACTGTCTCATTTGTAGTAGTCCAAACCATATTTTCAGTGTTCAACACCCTCCTGGTCACCCTGCATTCACCAAATCCATACGAATTAGAACCAGGGGCTGTTTGTTCGGTAGATAGAATCTACCGAACGGCTGTGCAGAAAGGGAGAAATAAATCCTTCTGCACCGTAAAATTAACCCTTTAGCTGCCGGTCCATAATCCAAAGGCAGCAGGTGGGCAACCAGGCTCCTCCAATGCAATGTGGCGAGGTTGGTCTCGTCACATCTCTCCCCCTTTCCAAAAAGACTAACAGAGTACCTGACCTCCTGCCGGTCAGTGCCCTCGTTAGTCCAGCAGCCCACCCACAAAGCAGAAAAAACAGTACAGCCCACCCACAATAAATGGTCACTACACCTGGGTAGAGGAGAAACTTGTCCATGTCCAGGTGCCTCACCACGGCTGTGTAGGGGACTGGTAGGCTGCCTTGGTGGGTTGCTGAGTGGGCAGAGACCCACGGTACTCTGTCCTGGTGCCAACACTACCACCGGAGTAGTCTGGTTGGGGCCTGGTTGCTGGAGACGGACTGTCTCCCCCTTAGGTGCATAGCTCTGCTGCGGAATGGGGAGACCGGTTGTCTCCCCCTTGGATACACAGCTCTGTCGTGGGGGGGTAGGACCGCCCATCCCTACCCCCTGTGTGGTAAGTGCAGAGACTACGGTCCCATCTGCACCGGTGGGGGGCTTACAGTCTCCCCCTGGTACATTAAGCTGCCGCTGGGAAGAGGGGGTAACAAGCTCCTCTCCCGATAGAACACTCTGCCCATCATTGATCCGCCACTAGGGAGAGGTGGTAACAATCTCCTCTCCCATACATACTTCCAGTCTTTGCGGAGGGAGACCGACTGTCTCTCCTCCCAACACAGAGTCCTGCTGCTGGGGAAAGGAGACTGGGCTCTCTATTCCCTGTAGGATACTCTGCCGCTGGGGAATGGAGACTGGGCTCCCAATTCCCTGCTGTATCTCCCGCTGGGGAATGGAGACTGGGCTCCCAATTCCCGGCACATCACACTGCCGCTGGGGAATGGAGACTGGGCTCCCAATTCCCAAAAAATCACGCTGCCGCTGGGGAGGGAGGACACTGCTCTCCTCTCCCTGTACTTCACACTGCCTTCCCGGCATATAACTCTGCTGCTGGGGGGCAGGAACAACTACCTCTGCCCCCTGTAACTCAGCCTGCCGCTGGGAGGGAGGACGCTGCTCTCCTCTCCCTGCACTTTACACTGCCGCTGGGGAATGGAGACTGGGCTCCCAATTCCCTGCAGGACCGGTGGAGAGACCTCGGTCCCATCTCTACTGGCCACCTGGGGTTCTTCCCAGTAAAACTTTACCATCTCGTCCCCTCTGAATGGGTCTGGCTCTTGGTCTGTCCTGCTGCTCTCCTGCTGAGCCTTCTCATAGTATTGGAACAGCTGCTGGTAGCCCTGTTCTAGCTCCATCTCCCGGGTCACCAGGTGGACCAGGTCTTGCTCAATTTCGTGAGCGTCGTCCCAGTCATACCTGCACTCCCTCCACTCCAAGAGATCACTGAACCGGGCTTGTGTAGGGCTCCCTAAATTCCAGCTCTGAAAAAGACTCCCATAACAAGCCAGGACCATCAAACTCCTCTCCCTCTGGCTTGTCATGTTCGGCTGTCCAGGGCAGGTACTGTGCAACATACCACCACAGCGCCTGGTAGGCATCCTCCAGCCACATCTCCTGCCATACCCGGAGCTCCAATTCTTTTACCCATTCCTCCCGGGCTGCTCCCCCAGGAAGGGCATCCGCAGGGCTACTCGCTTCTGCAACCGCTGGTCTTCCTTGGGGAGTCTCTCACCCTGCTGGTACTCCACAATGCCCAGTGCCTGGTACCAGATGCCTTTACGGACTGCATCTCGGTCATCCATGGCACCCTCATCAAACTCCACTGCTGGTTCCATGCTGGTGCTGTCAGGGTCGCTGTACTGGGACATGCGTTGCCCTCAATTGTAAAATCCAGAGCAATGGTGTCTCCTGTAGCTGTCCTTCTGGCTGTAGGAGCTATCCCGCCGCTTGCCACCAATTGTAACGAACCTCAGCGTAAAAAGGGTTAAAACCGTTTAGGAGATCTTCCCTTTCCAGGGCTACAGGCACAGCTACTTGCAGGACACCAAACTCCCGAACTGGATACAAAATAGCACTCCAACCTGGAACCTCACGAATAGCTGCTAGCAGACGAACAGGAAAAGCATACATCAGCTTACACTCCTAGCAATCAGTCTCCAACAGCATACAGTGAATCCCCCCAAGAACGAGACAAAGCTCCGAGTTGAGGGTAAAACAGGAACATCATCAACATTTATTGGAAGAACACAGCACACTTTTATACAGAAATTGGAACATCCTTCCCCCAACAACCGCTTTCCCATTGGTCAATTTCACAGTACCTGCAGTCCCCCATAAGGTCCTCTCCAGACATGCAAATGAGGGCTCGAAAATGAGTCAGTAGTGATTGGTCAGATAGCTTGACCAGGAGGGCTGCTATGCAAATGAGGACTTGAAAATGAGTCAACAGGGATTGGTCAGATAGCTTTGACCAATGCAAGGAGACAGAAGCCCCAGGGGGCAATCAATGTAAACTATAGTCAGACACAGAACAATGGTTCCCTAACGAGCCCTCAATACACATTACTCTGAGTGTCAATACCTCCCTTAGCAGACAACAGGTGAGGTCATTAGCACACCTGACAAAAGGTGAATGGGGAGCCACCTTAGACAGCCCGTCTCCTCAGAACTTCCTGTAATGACCATATTAGGAGTTGACTTCCTGTTCAGAGAGCTCATGGCAAATGGGAACAAAAATTTTCATATTACAAGGGAGACATTTTTCCTGAATATGACTGTCTCATTTGTAGTAGTCCAAACCATATTTTTAGTGTTCAACACCCTCCTGGTCACCCTGCATTCACCAAATCCATACGAATTAGAACCAGGGGCTGTTTGTTTGGTAGATAGAATCTACCGAACGTCTGTGCAGAAAGGGAGAAATAAATCCTTCTGCACCGTAAAATTAACCCTTTAGCTGCCGGTCCATAATCCAAAGGCAGCAGGTGGGCAACCAGGCTCCTCCAATGCAATGTGGCGTTGGTCTCGTCACAACGGACATCCAGGTGTCCGCTCAACTCTACTCCTAACACAGTCCATATCCAGTCCCTACCCAGTCCATATCAATATAGATTTCCAGCATGATATTTTTCCCCATTGAGATCTGATGTGTTTTCAAAGTGTTCCTTTATTTTTTTGAGCAGTGTATATATACGTATATATCTATATACAGTATATATATACACACACGTATATATATATATATATATATATATATATATATATACGTAATTCTTGTGAATGAGCAGCCCAAACCAACTGTATACATTATATATATATATATATATATATATATAAAATATATGTATCCATAATATATGTATACACATATATATATATATATATATATATATATATATATATATATATATAATAAATGTATACAGTTGGTTTGGGCTGCTCATTCTCAAGAATTACATGCAAAATAATGGTACCGCTTTCAGCACCTAAATACCAAAAGAATCATACCGCCAGGGAGGTTAACCCAGGAGGTAAAAAAAAAAAAAATATCAGTCCGTAGCCTTCTCTATGGCACCTCTGTGCTAGCTGTTTTCTGCCTGACACCGCTTTTACCATCTGGTGCAGAATACCGATACTCCGTGCATGGCTAATAACATAAATGTACACTTTCCCTGGATCTAGAAAGCTAAGATATCACTATAACAGCAATTAAAGTGTAAAAAAATTATTTGGTGTCACTATGGTGACATTGAACTACTTTGGTGAAAGTATGTTAAAAAAAAAAAATAACAAAAAAAAACAAAAAGGAAAAAATTATTTAATGCATTTTTTCATACTGTCATACGTAACGAGTCTATATCCCTGACCACCTCCACACCAGTCGTATGATGACTGTGCACTGCACTGGTGGCAGTATGTAAAAAAAAAAAAAAAAAATGTGGAACCCCCCCCCCCCAGATTTTATTTAATCACTTCATTTTTCAAATATTTGTAGCAAAAAAAAAAAAAAGAATACAACTTTAAAAAACCTGTCATGTCTTTTTTTAAATTACTCAGTCTATCTACTTTCCAAAAATGGGTTATTTGGGGTATTTATACTCTCCTGGCATTTTAGGGCCTTTAAGAAATTGCCGTCAATACATCAGGAATAATACATTTTCAAATATATACTGTATACCATAGAATGTAGATGCTTTAACTTTCACACAAACCCATTATTATACACTTATTGATATATTTTTACCAAAGACATGTAGCAGAAAATATTTTGGTCCATATTTATGATGACATTTGATTTTTTTAAACATGTTTTATAACAGAAAGTAGAAAATATCATTTTTTTTACAACATTTTTGGTTTTTTTTTTTATTTATATAGCAAAAAAAAAAACCCAGTGGTGATCAGCTGCTACCTAAAGAAATCTCTATTTGGGTTAAAAAAATTGTATAAATTTCATTGGCGTACAGGGTTGCATGACCACGCAGTTGCCAGTTAATCACCTCTGGACCGGAAGGATTTGCACCCTAAATGACCAGGCCATTTTTTGCGTTTCGGCACTGCGTTACTTTAACAGACAATTGTGGGGTCATGCGGCACTGTACCTAAATAAAAATTTATGTATTCCCCCCCCCCCCCACAAATAGAGCTTTCTTTTGGCGGTATTTGATCACTTCTGCAATTTTTATTTTTTTGCGCTATAAACAAAAAAAGAGCGTCAATTCTGAATAAAAAACAATATTTCTCACATACATAACATTCCAAAAAAAAAAGTAAAAATCTATTTTTTTTTTTAACAATTTAGGCCTATTTGTTTTCTGCTACATATTTTTGGTAAGAAAATCGCAATAAGCGTATTTTGATTGGTTTGCGCAAAAGGTATCGCGTCTACTAACTACGGGAAAGATTTATAAAAAAAAAAAGATTTATGTCATTTTTATTGCTTTTTTTTTTTTTTTACTAGTAATGGCGGAAATCTTTGATTTTTAGTGGGACTGCGACATTGCGGTGGACAGATCGGACCCCTAACTGACATTTTTGACACTTTTGGGGGGACCAGTGACATTACTACAGTAATCTGTGCTAAAAATATGCACTACTTATATTTTACTGTAATAATGACACTGGCAGGGAAGGGGTTAACACAGTGGGTGATCAAGGGGTTAAATGTAAGCCTAGGGGACTGCTTCTACCTGTATGGGGGTTGGGCTTTTGAAATGATCAGAGACCTGTGATCCTATATAGAAGGATCACAGGCGCTCTGTTATCATTCCAGAGAGAAGAATGGTCAGCTGTGCTCGGCGGGAAGTTCGTCCACCGATGAGCACCCCATAATGCACTGCGCTGGTGCAGTGAATAAATTACTGATGATTGGCCAAAGCATGCACCTGACCTGTATGCTTTGGCAAATCATAGCACAATGTCCTGTCAGAGCCATGATTGGCCAAAGGCAGGGTGTCTTTAGCCAATCATGGCTCAGGGGCTAAGTCCATCCCCCACACTACATGGCAGCCATGCATAGTGTGTGATTATAGAGGTTAGGCAGGTAGTTAGTGGATAGTGAGTTGAGTTAGTTTAGTGCAGTCAGCATAGTGTTCAGGTATTACTACACTTTTATAATGTATAGATATGTTGTAGTCCTGGGTCCCTTTTCAGTGCTCCCCAGGTTTTGTGTCCCTATCACTTATACTGTAGTTTGTGAGCAGTGCCATGCCAAGCTAACCAATATTTTCCATACATGCCAATGAGTACTGAAAGCTGAAAATTGGTCTAGGCAGGAAGGGGGTGAATGTGCCATGTATTTAAATGGTTAAGGAAAACCATATGACAGAATAAAAAATAAAAAAAACTGTATGGGCCCCCCCCCCCCAAGATCTATATCAGGCCCTTTGGGTCTGGTATAGATTTTAATTGGAACTCCACTCCAAAATAAAAAAATAAAAAAAATGGCAAGCCCCCCCCAAAAAAAATCCATACTGGACCCTTTTGGTCTGGTACAGATTTTAAGGAGAACTCCATGCCAAAGTTGAAAAAAAAAAAAACAAAACGGCATGGGGTCCACCCCAGAATCCATACAAGACCCTTATCTGAGCATGCAGCCTGACAGGCTTGCTCTCCCCCCCTGAACCATACCAAGCCGCTTGCCCTCAACATGGGGATGGTGCTTTGGGGTGCCATGTTGATGGGGACAAGGGCCTCTTTCCCGACAACCCTGGGCTGTGGGTGTGGGGATCTGCGGGTTGGGGGCTTATAGGAATCTGGAAGCCCTCTTTAACAAAGGGGGCCCCCAGATCCTGGCCCCAGGCCCTATGTGAATATGTATCAGGTACATCGTACCCCTACCCATTCACCAAAAAAGTGTACAAAAAAAATAAACACTAAAGACAGTTTTTGACAAGTCCTTTATTAAAAAAAATAGTGCCTCTCGATGTAAATCCATCGTCCTGAAAAATAGAAAAAAATTTAAAGAAGCTTCCGCTTCAGAGGCGTACCCACCGAATGACGCCCTTGAGCTTTGACAGGTGTTTTCTAGACAAGGGGCGGGGGTCACCCGAGAACATCACCCAGTGGCACCACCTTCTCCTGACGTCACGTGACGCCTGCTCGTCCCCCCCTATCCTGGCCTGCCAGGCTGCATGCTCGGATAAGGGTCTGGTATGGATTCTGGTATGGACGCATTTTTATTTTTTTATTTTTTTGGCGTGGGGTCCCCTTAAAATCCATACCAGACCTGAAGGTATGCCATATGATCTGACTAACTCAGCTGAAACAGGAAATGTTCTCTCTAGCAATAGAGACCAAACTGAGTTTGTTCAGCCAGACTACTCTGACTGACTGTGTCTTATCTGGACTTGTCCAGAGTGACATTGCAGGAGGGGGAGGATCTGTGCATACAGGATCAAAGAGCCTTTTTACACAATGCAGAGGATTAATCACTTAAGTTTCACAGTGAGTATAAAAATAGCATGCTATTCTGCATATACAGACAGATTTCACTGTTGTTTGTTTAGTAACACTTTAGTGTTACTTTAGTATAAATCTCTGCCTTTTCTGGAACTTTTTGTTTACAAGTTTTAAATCAGATTTTTTTTTACTAGAAATTTACTTATAGCCCCCAAACATTACATATATATTTTTAGCAGAGACCCTAGGAAATAAAAAGGCGATTGTTGCAATTTTTTTAAAGTCACACGGTATTTGCACAGCAGTTTTTAAATGCAATTTTTTTTTGGAAAAAATACACTTTAATGAATTTGAAAAAAACACAATACTATATATAGCCCAATTTGTTTGTAAAATATGAAAAATGATGTAACGCCGAGTAAATTGATACCTTTCTTGTCACTCTTTAAAATTGAACACTAGGGATGGGCTTTACTACCCCGGTAGTTGTTCGGTTTGCACTAGAACTTTCGAACACCGCGAAAGTTCGAAACCAATAACAAACTCCATTGAAGTCTATGGGACCTGAAAAAAAATCAAAAGTGCCCATTTTAAAAGCTTATATGCCAGGAATTGGGCATACAATGGTTATGGGAGTCCGGGTACTGCCCTGGGGGACATGTACAGTGCCTTGCGAAAGTATTCGGCCCCCTTGAACTTTTTGACCTTTTGCCACATTTCAGGCTTCAAACATAAAGATATAAAACTGTAATTTTTTGTGAAGAATCAACAAGTGGGACACAATCATGAAGTGGAACAAAATTTATTGGATATTTCAAACTTTGTTAAC
The DNA here is from genome assembly GCF_965119305.1 of Pelophylax lessonae. Classification (NCBI taxonomy): domain Eukaryota; kingdom Metazoa; phylum Chordata; class Amphibia; order Anura; family Ranidae; genus Pelophylax; species Pelophylax lessonae. The sequence goes on along the minus strand of NC_138778.1, from coordinate 94,967,630 downwards.
AAATAAAAAACTGAAAAATTGGGCGTGCAAAATTATTCAGCCCCTTTACTTTCATTGCAGCAAATTCTCTCCAGAAGTTCAGTGAGGATCTCTGAATGATCCAATGTTGACCTAAATGACTAATGATGATAAATAGAATCCACCTGTGTGTAATCAAGTCTCCGTATAAATGCACCTGTACTGTGATAGTCTCAGAGGTCCGTTTAAAGGGCAGAAAGCATCATGAAGAACAAGGAACACACCAGGCAGGTCCGAGATACTGTTGTGGAGAAGTTTAAAGCCGGATTTGGATACAAAAAGATTTCCCAAGCTTTAAACATCACAAGGACCACTGTGCAAGCGATAATATTGAAATGGAAGGAGTATCAGACCACTGCAAATCTACGAAGACCTGGCCGTCCCTCCAAACTTTCAGCTCATACAAGAAGAAGACTGATCAGAGATGCAGCCTAAAGGCCCATGATCACTCTGGATGAACTGCAGAGATCTACAGCTGAGGTGGGAGACTCTGTCCATAGGACAACAATCAGTCGTATACTGCACAAATCTGACCTTTATGGAAAAGTGGCAAGAAGAAAGCCATTTCTTAAAGATATCCATAAAAAGTGTTGTTTAAAGTTTGCCACAAGCCACCTGGGAGACACACCAAACATGTGGAAGAAGGTGCGCTGGTCAGATGAAACCAAAATCGAACTTTTTGGCAACAATGCAAAACTTTATGTTTGGCGTGAAAGCAACACAGCTCATCACCCTGAACACACCATCCCCACTGTCAAACATGGTGGTGGCAGCATCATGGTTTGGGCCTGCTTTTCTTCAGCAGGGACAGGGAAGATGGTTAAAATTGATGGGAAGATGGATGGAGCCAAATACTGGACCATTCTGGAAGAAAACCTGATGGAGTCTGCAAAAGACCTGGGACGGAGATTTGTCTTCCAACAAGAGAATGATCCAAAACATAAAGCAAACTCTACAATGGAATGGTTCACAAATAAACATATCCAGGTGTTAGAATGGCCAAGTCAAAGTCCAGACCTGAATCCAATCGAGAATCTGTGGAAAGAACTGAAAACTGCTGTCCACAAACACTCTCCATCCAACCTCACTGAGCTCGAGCTGTTTTGCAAGGAGGAATGGGCAAAAATGTCAGTCTCTCGATGTACAAAACGGATAGAGACATACCCCAAGCGACTTACAGCTGTAATCGCAGCAAAAGGTGGCGCTACAAAGTATTACCTTAAGGGGGCTGAATAATTTTGCACGCCCAATTTTTCAGTTTTTTATTTGTTAAAAAAGTTTGAAATATCCAATAAATTTCGTTCCACTTCATGATTGTGTCCCACTTGTTGTTGATTCTTCACAAAAAAATTACAGTTTTATATCTTCATGTTTGAAGCCTGAAATGTGGCAAAAGGTTGAAAAGTTCAAGGGGGCCGAATACTTTCGCAAGGCACTGTATCAATCAAAAAAATGTTTGTAAAAAAAACGTAACTTTTAAATGAGCAGTGATTTACTGTTGCTTAACCTCCTTGGCGGTAATTCCGAGTGTGGCTTGGGGTTAACTTTCCAAAAGCGGTAACCCTGGCCAAAGTCAAGTTCCACCTGGTGGGCATGTCACAAATTGTTTACGGGCAGGTGGAATGCCCGCTAAATTTCAGCCAACTGAGCACTGGCTGTGTATAACTGCCTGAAATGGCTACAAACTCTTCAAGCCTGGTTTAGAAACACTGCACCACCAAACTGAGGACAAGCATAGGCATGGCATGTATGTCAACTTTCCCTGTCCAAGGGCGGACAAGAGGTTTGTGGCACTATCACACACCAGCATTCCTAGCTCCAGCACCTCTGGGCCTGCCCCTGCAGAACTGCAAGAATCTCTGCTCCGGTTTGGTTCCTGTCCCCTAGACACACCAACTGAAGCACTGTATGGAACCTTTTAGCCTGACTCATTGAATAGCTCCTTGAACGATTAGGGAGTGTTTGTAGTTTGAAGGACAATTTAGCAGAGGTGGGCATGTAGGAGGAGAAGGAGGGGGTAGAGATGACAAATCTCGCATCATCACCACTAGCTGTATCGACACATGGTGGCACAACAAGTTACGGCACTGAGCCCTGTCCTGCATCCTTCCAAATTGCAAGCAGAGTTACCCAGTGTGCTGTGAATAAAATATAGCGTTCCTGAACATGGTAGCTGGACCACGTGTCAGCAGTAACGTGGACTTTGCGGCTGACTGCCTTGCCCAACAGTGCCACAACATTGCCTTTCACGTGATGGTACAGAGTTGGAATGGCCTTATGTGAAAATAAATAGTGACTGGGAACCTGCCATTGTGGTACAGCACATTCTGCAAATTCAAGGAAGGGAGCAGAATTCACTAGATGGAAAGGCAGAAGTTGTAAAGCCAGCAGATTTGACAAGCTTGCATTTAGACTCTGGACATGTGGGTGGCCGTAACTTTAATTCTTTTTTTTTTTGCTGCAGCAGATAGGCCAGAGAAATGTGCTGGCTATAGTCTACAGCCTGTGGTGTGCTACTGGCAGATGTGCTGTGTTCTGGACATTTTATAGATAGGCAACTCCTATCCTCATATTGATTAGCGGTTCCAAATTATTAACTAATGCATTGGGGAACAGACACAAAAAGATACACTCCGCATCTTTCCAAAATAACTGTTCTGTTTAATTTGGCGCAATTGAAGGCTTTTATACACATGATTACATAGGTATCACATTAATATTACATTTGTACTTTTATGGTAACAAGGGGTGTAACATAGTCAGGCTAATTCTAATCAGGACTCGAAAGAATGCAAACATGTAATGAAAACATTATTAGTACCGTGTGCACAATGAGTGCAGTGTGCAATACATACAAAACAAAATACAACAATATACAGGACGTACGAATTTCCATTAAAATCTCCCTCTTTTGATCAATATGTTGATCACTAACCATACCTGCTATCGCCTTTAACCTGGAACCTCCAAAGGCTTAGGTGGAGGTAGTCCCAGCCAAAGAGGCAAACTCCATTGTGGAGGTTATAATAGCTGAGAGCAGCTTTTTCACTACAAAATGACTTTTCGTTGAAAAAAAGGATTGATAAAAAATATTTAAAGAGTAATTGGCTGTACACTCCTGTGGGCAGAATGGCCTTCTAGCTTAATTGTGAACATGCTGACTTATTAGCATAGATAAACACAGACAATTCTACATAAAATGGAAGACAAATAGAAGACAATCTGACTTCAACATAACTGAATTACTTTTCAAATCACATTAAATGTATATATTTATATTCCTTACGATTAAAGCATTTGAATAAATAGTACCCCAAACTGTAATTCCAAGAGGAAAGCAAATCAAACATAGAGATACTTTCATTTAGTCATTTTTGCAGTGTCTGGTATGGATCCAGATGACTTTTCCTTCAAGTTTTGTAAACTGTACATAAAATAGACACTGTATTGTGTCTCCACACATTTCCTTATATATAAATGTCTCTTAACAATCCACAAGTCACCTGGTTCTAGGTTATGAGATCCTTCCAAACTATTAGGATCTGGAATTGGGGAGAAAACACATAAATGAGTTTGTGAAAATCTTAAAAGATCAGCAACATTCTCTGTGAGATCTGAGTGGAGGCCTTCAGCCGCTGAGACAAATTTACGCAAGTGAGCAACACACTCCCTAGCCAAATCTCATAGGCAGAGAGTCCAATGTCCTCTTACGGGCTTAATAAAAAATTATATGAAGACATTCAGGCAATAGTTTTCTAGTTTTTTACTTAACTTTTTCCACTACATTGTAGATGGTAATGGGTGTAAAATAAAACCTCAAAACGTTTTGGAAGGACTCTCCCATAAAAATTGTTCCTCTGTTACCCTCTCTAGCTTCTGGGGCTCTGTACTTACAAACTACTTCTGATAATACCTTTTACTGTGGCCTTTGCAGTAGCATTTGCCACTGGCCAAACTTCTGGCCATCCAGAACACATGTCCATACAGATAAAATACATACTCGTAAGATCCTGACTTAGGCATTTGGATATAACTTTTTGTAATCTCTGGAAGGGATGTTCAGCTTTTGGTAACACCTTTGGCAAAACAAAAAACGGTCATTATAAAAACAATTGTGGTGGTGAAGCTTGGCACAATCCCACACTCATTTACTAAGATAGCCATAACTGCCTTTGACTTATGACATGGTCCATGTGACATAAAAGATCACCTTTTTCCAAAGTCTTGTTTCATAAGAAGTTGCCCCCTGTGGACCACTTGTTCTTCTCGTTCTGGGGTCCTTAAAGTTTAAATATTATTCCCAGCTCTACTGGACCAGAACTAGGGTGGATTCTGTGAGTTACACAGACCCAGCAAGTGTCTGCAATGCAACGTTCTTAGTCGCCTTGTCTGCTTCCATGTGTGAGTTTGAATTTTAGTATGGCTACCTTAGCAAGAAGCTGGAAGGCTGAAGACAGCCAATCAATTGACTTAGCATGTTTGTTTGGTTTACCTGTCAAAGTAAAAACAAACTTCTGGCCCTTCAAATGGAACCAAAAGGCCTGTAATCTCTCTATATAAATGTATACTCTTTTGATAGCTCACAGGTATTTGTAAAGCATGGAGCTCTGCTTCTTGAGCTGGGGAAGAAGGATCCAATGACTCTGAATACAGAGCATCCTTTTGGGTGATAATTGCATACTCAGTATGGGTATTGCCATCCTCAGTGTAAAACTGGCATCAAATCTACAAAAAAATCAAATATTCTTCCTATTGGACATCGACTCCTGCCTCAGTTGATGTCCAATAAGAAGAAACGGGCCAGAATAGGAGGCGTACACGTCACACAGGCACTTGCGATCCGTGCTGCAGCCGGACGCAAGCTTCTTAAAAGAAATTCTGGCACCAATTAACATATGCTGTTTTACAAGACTTCCAATTGTAAGTGCAATACCGCTTGTTTAAATAAATGCTTTAAGGGTAATACACTATCAGTCTGCTTCTGTCTCTTTGTCACATGGCGGAGTTGGATCGTCAGTGTGGCTTTTTGGAGAGACTTATGAGGATCTAAAGAGAAGGGGAAGATTGTGTTCCTTCAGTTTCAAGCGTTTATTGATTTCCATCTGGTAAGAGGCTAGCTATTCCATATTGTTTGGATCATATTGTTGTTTAGCGCACTCCACACCCAATCATATATTTCACATATTCACCAAGCACTGAATATCGGGAGCAGCTTCAACACCCTATCAGCGCACCCATCCTCCCTAACACAATAGGCAAAGATACCTCAAACAAGAATTGAGGGGTGGAGCCAGCGGTCGGCATGTGAGGACGTGCAGGGTGAGAGCTCCGTCTGATTGCCTGTGATCCTGCTGTTATCCTGCTCGCAAACTCCGCTTTTTCTGCTGCTGGCTGCTCGGGGGGATCCCTAGAACCAGCGGGGGGACTCTTGGCATGGTGAAGTACGGGAAGATGGCTCCGACACCCCCGGGGGACAGGCTGGCTCGTTTTGCCTGGGGAGCTCAAGATGGCGCCGGCCATCAGGCGGAGGAGGCGCCGCTGGCGCGGGACGCTGCGGACCCTGGCAGGGATGTCTGGGATGATCCGGAGGCTCCTGTGCCCGCTCCTATGCCTCCCAGGACGGGGTCAAAGCAGAGGGGACGGTCGCTGGACAGACACGTGGAGCCGGTGAGTGCGGAGCAGCCGGGGCCTCATCCCTCAACCCCTGGGGAGCCATCTTTATCCCAGATTATGGAGGCCATACAATTCTGCAGATCCTCCCTTACTGAACACATAGATGGCCTTAAAATTGAGTTCTCCTCTCTAAAACAAGATTTGGCAAAGGTGAAAGACAGGACACATGCTGCAGAGAGGAGAATTCATGATTTGGAAGCTGTAGTGAGACCTATGGAGACGACGGTGCAGGTGTCTAAACAGACTATTTCTGACCATACGCTTAAACTGGCTGATATGGAGGATCGTATGCACCGCAATAACCTTAGGTTTGTGGGCTTTCCTGAGGGTGCGGAAGCTGGGAAGCCAGAGGACTTTCTGGAAGGCTGGTTGAAGGCGAATATGGATGCTGCTACCTTTACTAGGCTGTTTGCTATTGAGAGGGCCCATAGGGTTCCTGCCAGGGCGCCTCCGAAGGGGGCCATCCCTCGTTCTTTGATTGCGAAGCTTGTCCCCTTCAGGGATAGGGAGAACATTCTGAGAGTGGCACGTACAGGCCCTGCATTGGAATATAATGGCTATCGCATCTCCATTTATCCCGACTTTTCAGCGACCACGCAGAAGCAGCGAGCAAGTTACCAACCGGTGAAGAGATGCCTCAGGGAGCTCAATTTGGGGTACAGTATGCTGTACCCGGCCAAGTTGCGGGTGATGGAGGGGGGCAAATCCCACTTCTTCAACAACCCCACAGAGGCGTCTGATTGGCTTGATGCGAGGGGCCCTCGTGCACGCAGTGGGTCCCCGCGACGATATTGAGGGGGTTCTGTCTGAGTGCTATCATGGACTGGTGACTGTCAGCTGGAGTTTGTGCACATACATGTGGAACTGTTTTTGCAGGCGGACGGATGGACTCTTTTTGTTTGGTTCGATTTTTGCTGCTCCCCTTCTTTTTTAGGGGTTCAAGTTTTTCTAGGTCAGGTGAACTTTTTTTTCTTGGGACCATTTCACTTTCCGCCCCTCGTCTCCCTGTTGTGTTTTGCAGGGGGGGGGGAGGTTGTTTTTTTTTGCTCAGGGACTGAGAGACTGCCTATTTTGGGTTTACAGGTCCTTGTGACTGGAGGTGGGGGTGTATGGTTCTCTTCTAGGAGAGGGACTCTGATTTTCTATACGGTTTTGTGTTAGGGGATGAAGCACTTGGCGGGTTGGGGCTGGGTGCAGGGAGGGGGGTGGTTGGGATGTTGGGTTGGGTTCTTGTTTTTTTCTTTTCAGGTGACTGGGGGAACTCTACTGTGGCTAGGAACTATGGGGGGCTTGTGCTTCATGTAATGACATGCTGGGATCTTGTCTGGGGCTTGGGGGTGGAGGGGGGGATCCTGGAGCTCGTGCTGGGAGGAAAGACCCTGGACGGAGTCGTGGGCGGGAGCCTTCTGCTTGTTGTGAATTCATGTGATGGCTGAGCGTCTGAAATTGGTGTCCTGGAACGTCCGGGGCTTGAACTCTAAGTTCAAACGTTCGTTGATTTTTGATTATCTTAAAACACATAAGCCTCATTTGATTCTGTTGCAGGAGACTCATCTGCAGGGCTCCAGGATCCTCTCCTTGAAAAGGGCCCATATCGCTAGTGCGTATCATTCTACATATTCTTCATATGCTAGGGGGGTCTCCATTTTAGTCACAAAATGGATGCCCATATAAGTGCAAGCTGTTAAGTCTGATGTATTTGGGAGATATGTGATTCTGGTCCTTAAGGTGTGTCTGAGGGTACTGACGATTGTGAATGTGTATTTGCCTCCTCCATTCTCCTTGGCTCTACTTGATGACATTTTTAAGGCAACCATGGAGGTGGCGGAGGGACAGGTATTTATTATGGGGGATTTCAATGCTGTCTCGAATCCTGAGCTAGACAGACTGAGAGTTGCGGCCGGTTCTCCGGCTCCTCTGGCGGGGTGGCTGGCCACCTATGGCTTTCAGGATGTTTGGAGACATGCTCACCCGTTGGCTGGAGAGTACTCGTGCTATTCTGAGACACATAAATCGCTGTCTCGGGTGGACACGGTCCTCGCTGAGGAGTCGGGATTGGGTCTGGTGGACTCGGTGGAGTATTTACCTAGAGTCCACTCGGATGATTCGCCCCTGGCTCTCACTCTTCGGGTGGGGTTTAGGGAAGGTGTTCGCCAGTGGAGGATGGAGGCCAGTTGGTTGCAGGAGGAATACATAAAAATAGCCTGTTCCCAAGCAATTGCCAATTATTGGGTGGAGAACGGGGGGTACGGGGACCCTCCACTTCAATGGGAGGCCTTTAAAGCTACGTTACGGGGGGTTTACATGACCGAATTGAAAAGTTTTAAACGTCAACTGGCCTCTACGAGGATGGAAAAGGAGTCGGAAGTTTCCAGGGCTGAGGTGGACTATGTGGGTGCTGCTGGGCTGCTTAGCTGGAGACAGGCGACTAGGGACTTACAACTGTTCTTGACTGACCAGACGACTAGAACAATGCTGGCCCAGAGGCGGAGGGTGTTTGAGTTTGGGGACAAAAATGGGCGACTGTTGGCTTTCCTGGCCCGCTCCGAACATGTTCCGGTGCATGTCGGGTGTGTTCTGGGAGAACAGGGACAGGAGGTTACGGATCCTGCTGGTATACTCCGGGAGTTTACCCGCTATTATGAGGACCTGTACAAGTCCGGCCTGGTCCGAGACCAGACTGAGCTCGATGATTATCTGCAGGGCATTGAGTTCCCGCAGTTGTCAGAGGAGGACAGGGGCTTTTTGGACAAGGGGTTTTCTGTGGGGGAGATTGAGAAGGCAGTTGCATCCTTCTCCCCCAGGAAATCCCTGGGCATGGATGGTCTGCCGTCAGAGTGGTATCATACCTTCCGGGACGTTTTATCTCCCCGTTTGCTGTGTTTGTATGAATCTGCGAGGGAGGGGGGGATTTTTCCCCTTTTTATGCGGGAGGCACTGGTGGTCCTTATTCCGAAGATGGGGAAGGATCTACGAGAATGCGGGGCGTATAGACCGATCTTGCTGATTAATGTAGACACCAAGATTTTGGCCAAGGCCCTGGCTATGCGGTTGCAGACGGTTATCCTGAAATTAATTAAGGCGGATCAGACAGGCTTTATGCCCGGTCGGTGTGCTCAGATGAATGTGCGGAGGCTTTTTGTTAATCTTCAGGCACAGCATGACGTTACTGGGGAGAGAGTAGTGGCTTCTTTGGATACTCAAAAAGCCTTCGATTCAGTCGAATGGCCGTATCTTTTTAGAGTGCTGGAGGCGTATGGCTTTGGCCCTGTCTTTCGGTCTTGGGTACGATTATTATACACGGAGCCTCTGGTGAGGGTTAGGGTGAATGGGCAGATTTCTGAGCCCTTTCCGATGCGTAGGGGGACCAGACAGGGGTGCCCTTTATCACCCCTGCTGTTTGCCCTGGCTATGGAACCCCTAGCTATGCGGTTGAGAGAGAGTATGGTCTTTCGCGGGTTGAGGGTGGGTCACATGGAAGAGCGCGTTTCCCTATATGCGGACGACATGCTATTGTACCTGCAGGATCCGGGACCTTCTTTGAATTACGCCATTCGAGTGATTCAGGAGTTCGGGGAATATTCGGGATTTTGTATTAACTGGACCAAATCCTCCTTATTCCCCTTGGACGAGGGGGTTGTGGCCCCGGCCGGGTGCCCGATCCCCCTGACCAGTTCATTTAAGTACCTAGGGATTGTGTTTCAGCTTCCAATCTCCAGGTTTTTGGAAAATAATCTTGTTCCGATAGTGAAGGCCTTTAGAGATAGAGTAGAGCGGTGGCGGTCGCTCCCCCTTTCGCTGCTGGGCAGAGTTAACATTTTTAAAATGATCTTTTTGCCCAAATTTTTATATGTACTCTCTAACTCTCCGGTCTATATTCCTAGAGGGGTGTTCCGGGGAATAGATGCTATTCTTACCACTCTGCTGTGGGGTAATAAACCCTCTAGAGTGGCCTTGTCGGTGCTCAAATGCCCTGTGGCGAGAGGGGGACTGGCTGTGCCGGATTTGCGATCCTACTATTTTGCTTCACAGTTGGTCTTCCTGCATTGGAGATTTTTTCCGCAGGTGCCCAACGCAACGGTTGAGGTGGAGGCGGCACTGGCCTCCTCCTTCGAAACGCTAATCAATGTCCTTTACAGGGGGGGCTCCTGGGCGGGAATTGGGGTCGGTGCTGGGTTTGCCGGGAAAAATCTTTCAGATTTGTGCCAGACAGGTTGGGGACGATTCTTTGGTGACCTCGCCGAATAATCCATTGTGGTTTAATCCGGCGCTGAAGGAGTTCGCCGGTTTGCAAGATGGAGGATGTTGGGCCAGATATGGCCTAAAGTACCTGCATCAGTTGTTCTATCAGGGTAGGTTGTGTCCTTCGCGCAGCTGAGGGAGAACTTCGGGATCCCCGGGACGTGGCGCTTCCGGTATTTGCAACTCCAGCATGCGGTGAGGGTGCAGTTTGGGGGGGAGGGGGGGAGGTTGTTCTGACTAACCCCTCTCTCGAAACTCTGTTGCTCGATCCGGAGCCTCTGAAGCGGATCTCTAGGTATTATGGGGCGCTGTGTCCTGGGGGTCCTGTGGAGGTGGATAGGGCCAGGGCCAGGTGGCTGACCTTTATACCGGACTTGACTGCTGAACAGTGGGAGGAGGTATTGGAGACTTATTTGGGCACGGTTATTTCATCTACCGACAAGATGATACAGTTGAGCTATCTACATCAGACCTACTATACCCCGGTCCCCCTGTTCTCTATGCGTATGAGGGATTCTGATCTGTGCCACAAATGTTCGGGGGGACGGGGATCACTTCTGCATATGGTTTGGGACTGCCCTAAGGTGCGGCCCTTATGGTCTCAGGTCACAAAATTTATTGAGGAAAATTTTGGGCTCCCGAATATATGTTCTCCCCTGGTGTGTCTCCTGGGGGTTTTGGAGGTGGATGGCCTGGATATGGCCACTAAGCTATTCCTCCGCATTCTTTTCTTCTGCGTACGGAAGTTGATTGCCAGGAGGTGGATCTATACTGAGGTATTGACACTCAAGATGTGAATACAGGTCGTGAATGCCGACATTGTATTGTACAGGATGACGTACGAGGCTAGGGGGTCCCCTAAGAAATTTCGGAAGGTGTGGCATCGATGGGTGGACTCCACTGCTTCTTTGGTGGATAAGCCCGCTGACTAATTGGGTGGGTTTGGATCTACATGGGAGGTGGACTGGGGCTCTAACCATTCCCCTGGATTGGGCCTATTGAGCTATTGACATGCCCTACCACGGTCCTGAAGATACTGCATGGGGGGTTTCTCTGGGATGGTCACCTGTGGGGAAAGGGGGGATGGGCTGTGTTTCTGCCCAGCTGGCCACCTCACCTGCTCTTCCTTTGGGGGTGCTGGTGGGGAGGCCGGGTTCTTGGTTTGGTTCGGGGGGGGGGGAGGTGGGTGTTCATGGTTGTTGTTTTCATACAAAACTTAAAAACTGTGGTCCTGCTGGTCGCATGGTTCGTGTGATATAGCTGCACATTGTCTGAGGGGTGGTTCTTTTAATCCTGTATGTTATGGACTGTATGACTATTTTTGCCATACGCCCCTTGGTGGATGCTGAGAGCTGTTTATACTGTATTGTAATATGTTGAGCTGTGTGATTATGCTGGACTTCAATAAAAATCTTTCTAAAAAAAAAAAAACAAGAATTGAAAGACTCTTGGCTGGCTACAAAAAAGCGTTTACAAACTGTCATACTTGCCAAAGGGGGCAGTACCAGATATTAACTTTGCAGGGTGCCCAAACTTTTGCAGACACCATTTTTTTGTTTTCTGTTATTTTGAAAGTGTAAATGATGGAAATAAAATCTAAATTTTGTTGACATATTATAAGAATGTCTAATCTGTAATTTGATGCCTTTTGGAGATTTTTCCATCTTTCCTTGGCTTCTTTATGCACATTAATACAAATTTTTACCTGGGGTGCCCAAACTTTTGATCCCCACTGTAACTACCAATCTATACAGTTTGATTAAGGGGAGTAAAATAGGTACCCTTTGTCCCCAAAATGCCTTACCGATCAAGGAAGTCTAAGAACCCAAATGTTAGCAAAAGGCTTACCTCAGCTGGCTCATTATCAGAAATTCCCGGACTGTCACAAGCTCCTCGTTTCGGATTCTCAGGGTCACCTGCAAATTTCCTCATAGGCAAGGCTCACCATCTGTCCTGGAAATTTTATAGATAGGCAACTCCTATCCTCATGTTGATTAGTGGTTCCAAATTAATAACTACTGCAGTAGGGAACAGACACAAAAAGAAACACTCCACATCTTTCCAAAATAACTGTTCTGTTTTATTTGAAGCAATTGAAGGCTTTCATACACATGATTACATAGGCATCACATTAATATTACAATTGTACTTTTATGGTAACAAGGGGTCGGAGTGTAACATAGGCAGGCTAATTCTAATCAGGACTCGAAAGAATGCAAACATGTAATGAAAACATTATTAGTGGCGGGTGCACAATGAGTGCAGTGTGCAATACATACAAAATAAAATACAATAATATAAAGGATGTACAAATTTCCTTTACAGCTGCAAGGACCTGGGACACCCAGCGCTATACCATCATCCCTGTCAGTGAAGGCTGCTGAGAGGTAATGAGGTAAAGCGGGGGTAGACTGAGGGGAGTAAGGAGGAAGAACAGAATTGCGTCCCTTTTGTGTGGCATTCAGTTGGTCTTGCCAATGGGCTGAGTGGTGGGAGGTTAAATGCTTTGTCAAGCATGTGGTACCCAAATGGCTGGTGTTTTTGTCACGCTTGATGTGCTTGAGACAAAGCTTTCAAATTGCAACAGTGAGATCGGCTGCACAACTGCTAAAAGAGGCATAGACAGCTGAGTTGTGGGAAGGGTGCCGGGAGATAATAGCTCCACAATTTGATGGAATAGGGTGGCTGCTCTCTATTCTTCCATGATGGCTGCCTCATTGAGGTTGTGCCTCACCCTCACTTTCCTCCTCTGCTCTATCCGACACCCAAGTCGCGTCAATGACCTCATCATCATCAGCTCCTCCATCCTCATTACCACTGGAGACAACTTGCAATACGAACATGACTTCCAATTTGTGTACTAGTGTTCTCCCCTCTCTGTAGGCTTGTTTACCTACCATCTTCAACCTCAGAACCAACATCTGAATTAAGTAATGGCTGTGCATTGTCAAGGAGCAAGTAGCTGACGCTGTGTTCAAATAACCCAGCTGACTCCTCCTTGCCTGATGCTGGGGCTATGGCAGGAATAGCTGTGGACAAGGAGGCAGATTTAGCCACTCTGGCAGCTGCAGTGGACTGCGCACTAGTCTCTGCTTGAGTGACAGAGGATGAGGAGGATGAGGATGATTTAGTAAGTCAGTCCTCCTCTGCATGTTGTGGCTAGATAGCATGGGCAACATCACTAAACACTGCCTGAGGAATGACCACGTCCACCTTTGCCTGTGGACACATACGCTGCTGGCCCACCAATCAATGGAAAGAGGTGTTTGGTGCACTTTAACCTAAATACTTACTACAAAGACATACTCCACTGACACACTATAATATACTGTAGTAAAACTGCACTAACACATAGAAATATACCGCGTTAATGTGCAGTAAAGCACTGAAATATACTGCGTTCATAGTTACATAGTTAGGTTGAAAAAAGACACAAGTCCATCTGGCTCAACCAATAAAAAAACGTGCAATAACACACAGAAATATCCTGCGTTAAACGTGCAGTAACGCACTGAAATGTACTGCAATAAACGTGCGCTAACACACTGAAGAATAATGCACAGAAATATACTGTGTTAAACGGCACGTAACGCACTGAAATATACTGCGTTCATTCTTCTCAAAATGTGTATCCTCCCAAAGTTCCTATATTTATTCCAAACTCTACCATCTCAGATTCCATTGAAGTTTTTTAATCAGGTAAATACTCTATTTTTAAAGTTTATCTGGCCACATGGGAAACCGCGGATATCAAAAAAATTGGCTGAGCCTTCCGCGTGAGGGGGGGCGCACGCCGCACATAACCCTATTCTCCCGCAAGTCGCGGGAGTCTCTCCAGCCGCTACATCCTCTGTAGTTCCGGGCGGCACACAGGCGGAGTGATATCAAATGCACTCCGCCTGTGAGAAGAGGAGCTGTGCGCGACAAGCAGTAAATTCTATGAATAATGTGCATTATTTAACCCATCCTCATCTGTTTTAGTGAACAGCTCCTATGGCCTTGTGTATCAACATGAAATCGTAAAGGACTTGTGTTGTAAAATGCAGGTAGGTAGTGTTTGATATGCGAATAGTCAAGTGTTCTGGCTATTGTCATTCACATTGCAGTGACCTGATAAAAGAGGGGAGAGAGTTGGATTATGGCAGCTGTTTTCCTGTTACTTGAATACAATTGAAGAGGAACCTGGTTTCCATACACCTGTTGAGACATGTTCACATACGAGAGGAAGGAGGCATAAGCTTCCTTTGTCGTGGTTGATGCAATTTGTGTAGTGTTAAGAAGCTGTGCCTGTGATCACCTCGTTTTATTGCTGCTCTCCTGTTACTTGGCTGTAACCTGGCTGGTCATATGTGGTAATATTTGTTAGCAGTGAAACTGGTTGTTGTGTGCTATGTGCAGCAAGACTTTTAGTCCTTGCAAGTCCAAGATTTTCCTGCATGCTTGCAGATGTTTGCTCTCTTTTTGTTTCTATAACACAAAGTTATATCAGTTGAAAAGGGATGGCTTCTTGGGAAGCAATCTGTCCCAGAAAGTACTTTTGTTTTCTTGTATTGTTTGGTCTACAGTTGCCTTTAAAATAAGCCTGTCATTGGTGGCCAGGTCTTGGTTATAATTGCCAAGAGCTGCCATGACTACTGGTGCAAAGGACTTGGGGGGGTGGTCGGTGGGTTGGCTTTTGCCAATTTGAGTAAAAAATGCCCTGGGAGTAAACACCACAGAGCCAGCACTGCCACCACAGAGCCCACACCACAGAGCCAGCACTGCCACCACAGAGCCCACACCACAGAGCCAGCACTGCCACCACAGAGCCCACACCACAGAGCCAGCACTGCCACTACAGAGCCCACGCCACAGAGCCAGCACTGCCACCACAGAGCCAGCACTGCCGCCACATAGCCCAGCGCCATAGAGCCCACCCCACAGAGCCAGCACTGCCACCACAGAGCCCAGCGCCACAGAGCCAAGCACTGCCACTACAGTGCCCAGCGCCACAGAGCACAGCACTGCCACTACAGAGGCCAGCACCACAGAGCCAAGCGCCACAGAGCCCAGCACCACAGAGGCCACAGAGCCCGGCACCACAGAGGTCAGCACCACAGAGGCCACAGAGCCCGGGAACCACAGAGGCCACAGAGCCTGGCACCACAGGGCCCAGCACCACAGAGGCCACAGAGCCCGGGAACCACAGAGGCCACAGAGCCTGGCACCACAGGGCCCAGCACCACAGAGGCCACAGAGCCTGACACCACAGAGCCCAGCACCACAGAGCCAAGCACCACAGAGCCCAGCACCACCGGCACCACAGAGACTGGCACCACAGCCCAGCATACCACAGAGACCAGCACACCACTACAGAGCCCAGCGCCACAGAGCCAGCACTGCCGCCATAGAGCCCACACCACAGAGCCCAGCACTGCCACTACAGAGCCCACAGACCACAGAGGCCAGCGCCACAGAAGCCAGCGCCACAGAGGCCAGCGCCACAGAGGCCAGTGCCACAGAGCCCGGCACCACAGAGCCCGGCACTACAGAGGCCACAGAGCCCAGCACCACAGAGGCCAGCACCACAGAAGCCACAGAGCCCGGCACCACAGAGGCCAGCACCACAGAGGCCACAGAGCCCGGGAACCACAGAGGCCACAGAGCCTGGCACCACAGGGCCCAGCACCACAGAGGCCACAAAGCCAGGCACCACAGAGCCAAGCACCACAGAGGCCGCACAGAGCCCAGCACCACTGGCACCACAGAGACTGGCACCACAGCCCAGCATACCACAGAGACCGGCACACCACCCCAGAGGACCAGGAGCCAGACCCCAGGACCAGCAGCCGGAAAACAGGACCAGCAGCCGGGAATCAGGACCAGCAGCCAGGAGGACCAGCAGCCAGACCCCAGGACCAGCAGCAAAGCCCCAGAAGCCAGGCCTGGAGGGGACTCTTTCTATCAGAGACTCTCCAATAGGCACAGAGAGGGCCTCTGTAAGATAAACCCCCCTCCAGGTCCCATTAGACTCCGTTGTAGTCTCTAATGGGGCTTGGTGGGGGGTCTTTCTAACATAGACTTTAAAATGCACACAGAGATGACCTCTGTTCGAGAGACCGCCCTCCAGGTCCCATGATACGACCCCATTGTAGTCTCTAATGGGGCCTGGTAGGGGGGTCTTTCTAACAGAGGCCCTCTCTGTGTTCCTTGGAGAGACCCCCCTCCAGGTCCCATTAGGAAAAGGGGAGGAGTTAGTAAGATGACCACGCCCACGTGGGGGGCGCCATAAATATTTCTGCACCCAGGCGTCTGTTACCCTAGGATCGGCCCTGCCACCAAGTACTTATAACAGACCGCTTACGGAGTTTGAGGAATACTGTTCTAGTCAAGGACAGAAGAAGGGCACTTTGTCATATATGTATGACCTATTGGTTACTCCTCAGACTCAACCGGCTTTACCCTGGATTCGTAAGTGGGAGATTGAGATGAGTAGAACATTCTCACCAGACCAAATTAAGAAGATGCTTGCACTAACATTAAAGTCCTCCAGATGTACTAAATTGCAGGAAACAAGTTATAAGATTATGTCAAGGTGGTATCATACTCCAGCTTAACTGCACAAATGTTACCCGGAAGTGTCAGAGGCTTGCTGGCGTTGTAACAGTGCAGAGGGAACTATGCTCCATATTTTTTGGGCTTGCCCCCGACTAATACATTTTTGGTCGGAAGTCCGTAGGATTATTCAGAAATTTACTTTACATATAATCCCAAATGATCCTGCTTTCTTTTTATTGAATATGTCGGATCTTCCGATGTCAGTATTTCAAAAAGGCATTATTGGCCATCTTCTTAGCGCAGCTAGGGCTTGCATACCCTCAAAATGGAAGCAAAGTATACCCCCTACGGTTCCAAGTTGGATACTTAAAGTGGAAGCAATGAGGAGGATGGAGGAGTTAGTATGGGCATCTAAATACAAGCAGGAGAAATTCAACTCATTATGGGGAGGTTGGGATGGATTTGTGACATCTGAGGAAGGAGCCTCACTATTGGGTAGTCGGTAGAGTGTGGTGTTCGGTTGGTGGACTGGTCCCCTCCATGGTGATCACAGTGCTAGATTTTAGGGGTATGAGGGGGTTCTTACTCACCCTTGGTTTTCCTTTTTTTTTTTTTTTTTTTCCTTTCTTCATAGGTGAGGGGGGGGAGGGGGGTTTATAGCAGATATGATATAACATGCTCTTTCTAGTTGTATACATATAAGATTAGGAAGATGTTGATAATTGTATCTGTGTTGCAGAAATGTCCTTTTTTTTTTTTTTTTTTTCTCTTTCCTCGCTCTTGCGAGTGATATTTTGTAACACATTGTTTGTAATTTTCAGCAACGATAAAATAAAAAAGATTTAAATGTAAAAAAATACTGCGTTCATAGTTACATAGTTAGTCAGGTTGAAAAAAGACACAAGTCCATTTGGCTCAACCAATAAAAAAACATTCATAGTGCAATAACGCACAGAAATATACTGCAATAAACGTGCGCTAACACACTGAAGTATACTGCGTTAAACGTGCACTAGATCATAGAAATATACAGCGTAAACATGCACTAACGCACTGAAATATACTGCGTTAAGTGTGCAGTAATGCACTGAAATATACTGCGTTAAACATGCACTAGCACACAGAAATATACTGCATTAAACGTGCAATAAGGCACAGAAATATACTGCAGTAAATGTGCACTAACGCAAAGAAATATACTGTGTTAAACACGCAGTAGCGCACAGAAATATATTACGTTAAACGGCACGTAACGCACTGAAATATACTGCGTTTATAGTTACATAGTTAGTCAGGTTGAAAAAAGACACAAGTCCATTTGGCTCAACCAATAAAAAAAACATTCAACGTGCAATAACGAACAGAAATATCCTGCGTTAAACATGCAGTAACGCACTGAAATATACTGTGTTAAATGTGCAATAATGCACAGAAATATACTGTGTTAAACGACACGTAACGCACTGAAATATACTGTGTTCATAGTTACATAGTTAGTCAGGTTGAAAAAAGACACAAGTCCATCTGGCTCAACCAATAAAAAAACATTCAACATGCAATAACGCACAGAAATATCCTGCTTTAAAGGTGCAGTAACGCACTGAAATATACTGCAATAAACATGTGCTAACAAACTGAAATATACTGCGTTAAACGTGCACTAGATCACAGAAATATACTGCTTAAACATGCACTAACACACTGAAATATACTGCATTAAACGTGCAGTAATGCACTGAAATATACTGCGTTAAACATGCACTAACGCACAGAAATATACTGCATTAAACGTGCAATAAGGAACAGAAATATACTGCGTTAAATGTGCACTATCTCAAAGAAATATACTGCGTTAAATGTGCACTATCTCAAAGAAATATACTGCATTAAACGTGCAATAACGCACTAAAATATACTGCGTTAAACCCGCACTAACGCACAGAAATATACAGCGTTAAATGGCATGTAACACACTGCAATATACTGCGTTAAATGGCACGTAATGCACAGAAATATACTGTGTTAAACGTGCAGTAGCGCACAGAAATATACACTACGTTAAACGGCACGTAACACACTGAAATATACTGTGTTAAATGTGCAATAATGCACAGAAATATACTGTGTTAAACGACACGTAACGCACTGAAATATACTGTGTTCATAGTTACATAGTTAGTCAGGTTGGAAAAAGACACAAGTCCATCTGGCTCAACCAATAAAAAAACATTCAGCATGCAATAACGCACAGAAATATCCTGCTTTAAAAGTGCAGTAACGCACTGAAATATACTGCAATAAACGTGTGCTAACAAACTGAAATATACTGCGTTAAACGTGCACTAGATAGAGACAAAAGTTACATAGTTAGTGAGGTTAAAAAAGACATCAGTCCATCCAGTTCAACCTATGATGTGTGTGTGTGTTTGCTTTTAACCGTACATTGTATACCCCTGTATGTTGTGGTCTCTAAGGTGCCCATCTAATAGTTTTTTGAAACTATCAATGCTCCTTCTGATACGACTGCTTGTGGAAGAGAATTCCACATCCTTACCGCTCTTACAGTGAAGAACCCCTTACGCACTTTAAGGTTAAACCGCCTTTCCTCTAGTTTTAGTGAGTGGCCACGTGTCTTATTGTATCTCCTTTCTCTGAATAGTTTGTTCCTTATGCTAGGGTCGCCAGTACAGTATTTGTACATTGATATCATATCCCCCCTCAATCGTCTCTTCTCCAGAGAGAATAGGTTCAGTGCTTGTAGCCTTTCCTCATAGCTGATGTCCTCCATTCCCCTAATCATTTTTGTTGCCCTTCTCTGGACTTTCTCCAGTTCCAGCACATCCTTCCTGAGGACCGGTGCCCAGAACTGGACAGCATACTCCAGATGTGGCCGGACCAGAGTCTTGTAGAGTGGGAGAATAATCTCTTTATTTCTGGAGTGAATCCCCTTTTTTATACATCCCAGTATTCTGTTGGCTTTAGCCTGTTGTCTACCAGTACCCCCAAGTCCTTTTCCATCCTAGACTCACCCAGAGGTTTCCCCCTAGTGAGTAGCTTGCTTTTTGGTTTCTGGCCCCCAGGTGCATTACTTTACATTTTTCAACATTAGACCTCATCTGCCATGTAGTTGCCCACCCCGTTATTTTGTTCAGGTCCGCTTGCAAGGTTTCCACATCCTGCATAGAAGATATTGGCAAGCCTAGTTTAGTATCATCTGCATATACTGAGATTGTACTAGATATCCCCTCCTCCAGATCATTTATGAATAAATTAAACAGGATTGGTCCCAGGACAGAACCCTGGGGGACCCCACTTTCCACACCCGCCCAATCCGAGTACTCTCCATTAATCACCACCCTCTGGACTCTCCCCTGGAGCAAGTTCTCTATCCAGGTACTCACCTTATGGTCCATACCTACCTTCCTTAGTTTGTACAGTAAGCGTTTGTGGGGAACGGTGTCAAAGGCCTTTGCAAAGTCCAGATACACCACATCCACAGGCTTTCCCTTATCTAGGTGGCTGCTCACTTCATCGTAGAAGGTCAATAGATTGGTTTGGCAAGAACAATTTTTCATGAATCCATGCTGATTACTACTTATAATACCGTTTTCATTACTAAAGTCTTGTATGTGGTCCCTTAACATCCCCTCCAAAATTTTGCAGACTATTGATGTTAGGCTGACCGCCTATAGTTACCCGGGATACATCTCGGCCCCTTTTTAAATATTGGTACCACGTTGGCTTTTTTCCAATCAGCTGGCACCATACCCGTCTGTAAACTATCCTTAAAGATCAAGAATAATGGTCTGGCAATCACCTGGCTGAGCTAATTAAGAACCCTCGGGTGCAAGCCATCCGGTCCCGGGGATTTATTTAGATCACAGAAATATACTGCTTAAACATGCACTAACACACTGAAATATACTGCATTAAACGTGCAGTAATGCACTGAAATATACTGCATTAAACATGCACTAACGCACAGAAATATATTGCATTGAACGTGCAATAAGGAACAGAAATATACTGCGTTAAATGTGCACTAACTCAAAGAAATATACTGCATTAAACGTGCAATAACGCACTGAAATATACTGCGTTAAACCCGCACTAACGCACAGAAATATACGGCGTTAAATGGCATGTAACACACTGCAATATACTGCGTTAAATAGCACGTAATACACAGAAATATACTGTGTTAAACATGCAGTAATGCACAGAAATATACTTTGTTAAACATGCACTAACGCACTGAAGTATAATGCAGGAAACCTGCCCTGACAAAAACTGACACTAAAGTAAAAATGAATGGTCAGGTCACTACACTCACACTGACTGAACTATCACTAACTAACTAACTAGCCCAAAAAACAAGGGTGGGGTGTAAGAAAAGTAGGGTTTCAATCATAGTCAACAAACCCTATGGATAGATATTGACAGCATAAGGAAATTAGCTACGCCCCACAATGAGGCAGAACAGCTTTAATGGAAGACATGTCATCCCCCAACTATTCCTGGTGCCCTTTCACAGGGAGCCAACAAAGCCTACACACTCCTGGATAAGTGTGCAGTGACTGCTTCTGTAGGAACCAAGCACTAAGCTTTATAAGCCTAATGGCTAGCTGGAATGACATCTTCGGCCCGCTGATTCAGTTAGAGATAGTGAAAATTATGTCTTAAAACTCTGAGCAAAGCAGTAGCTTGAGAGCATGCTCGAAAAGTCCCAATATCCATGGCATGGAACCAGGTATTTTTGGGGGTCCTGCATATGGGAGGAACAAATCCTTGGTTCTCATAGAATGTCA
The DNA here is from genome assembly GCF_965119305.1 of Pelophylax lessonae. NCBI lineage: Eukaryota > Metazoa > Chordata > Amphibia > Anura > Ranidae > Pelophylax > Pelophylax lessonae. The sequence continues at coordinate 94,946,352 of NC_138778.1, read as the reverse complement.
AAGCCATCCAGTATGGATATAAACACTACCATTACAAGGCAGAAAACCACAAGGATCCTTCTTGGCACAAGGCCCAGAGCCCGGCAGACCCTCTGACTGAGGAAAAGAACCGATAGAAAGGCTGCCTTCATGACTGAAACTTTACTCAAAATTGAACTGAAAGAGATTCCATTCCATCTGGAGCAGCAAGCTGTCAAGGGGCTTTAAGGTCCCTGATTCTGGCCAAGCTTTCTGCTGAGGATGTAGCGCTAGAGTGTTTGACATCATGGCTCAATCCTTACTCCAACTGGACTGGAGGGGACCCCATCTGGAGCTAAAAGTCACCAGAGGATCCTTCCTAGCCTAAAACTGTGAATTTGGCAGGCTTCCTGGCTGAAGAGATAGCCATTAGAGTGAATATCTTCATAGCTTAGTCCTTACCCAAGCTGGAATGCAAAAATATCTCTAATCTGGAGCCGACAAGTAAGTCCAGAGCAAGTAGTAAACCCTGCCCAGAGAGTCTTGGTGTTTCTTCGAATCTCAGATGCAGCCCCCCCATCAAAGTACTGGATGAGTAAGGGATAGTCTACCCATAAGATATTGGATATGACAGGGACTGCAGAGATCTGCCCTCTAAGAGAGCTTTAGGATCAGTTAAAATCTGGACCAGAGGACTGAAGCAAAGAAAACAAAGCAGTCCACACTGAACAAGCTCTTTTCAAATCCTTTTGTAAGATTTATAGATATTAGCTTAGAGAAACAACAGCCAAGCCTGATTAGTCTCTTCCTGCCAGGATGAGAAAGTGGAAGAAATGAACAAAGGTGGAATATTGCTCTTTATGGCAGAAGATCTCATCCGAGAGAAAGGACTTCAATCCGATACCCTGGTATCAAAGGCAGGAATCAAGGCCTGTTTGGCCAATAGGGAATTACTGCAAACATTGCCATGGTCTTAGTAAAACTGTTTATGGATCAAACCGGATGCATATGGCTTGTGAGACCTTTCCTGATCTGACACAGAATCCGCACCCAGGGCTTGGCCCAGGCAAAAGCTTTCCAGCTTGTAACAGTAAGGAGATGCTACTAGATCTAACTGTAAAATCTTGTCCAGAGATAAAATCCACCTGGATGTAGGAACTACGTATTGCCCAATTAGGCCACAGAATATGGATTCTTCCCAGAAATTCTAAGTAGACCTAGACTAAAGAGACAAGGAAGATTCTACTCCACCCAGATCATGGTCATCTCTACCTCTTCTCAGTGGACTGATCCTGCAGGTTCTGACCTACCCCCTGATGTAGGACACCACTGTAAAGTTGTTCAGCCTCACTGGAGACTAAAAAGCCTACTGTCAGGTGACAAAAGGTGAAGGGAGCATGAAAGAGCTGGCCAGAAAACCAGAGTGTTGAAACTAACTACTACTTCTACTGGCAAAACAACTTCCCGAAAGTTAATAACTCAGTGGCACAAAAGATTTATTACTGTGCCAGCACCCACGGCTTTATCTGCCTGTTTTTTTAGACATGAATTGCTGGGTGCATGATCAAGATTGGAGAAAAAAACCCTTTCAGGACACGAGGCCATTTCCAATGAGCACACCTCAATATAGGGGAGGGAGAGACCATAGACCTGATCACTCGGCATTGAGATGCTGACAGGTGAAGAGAGGAAAGTCAGGATTACCGAGTCTCCTACCACCAGTATGCTCTAGTGGCAAAAACAACGTATTCTGAACCGTGATGAATTAAGCTCTCAGATACACAAGGATCTGCGTAGGAGTCACATGACCCTTTTTTAAAGACTAGCCAGCCAATCTATTGTAGGGTTCTGAGAACTCCCTCCATATACTTGACAGGAATTATTGTCTAGAGGAGGAGGGGATCGAGAACCCAACCAGCAGACATATATGCTGCATGACATCCATGTAGGAACAGAGGTATGACAGAAGTCAGCTCTGGGAGTTGGATATAGGCATTCCTCTGAGCAACAATAGTACTCTTAAAATCACATCTGGAATTGGAATTGCCGTCTCTAGAGACAGTAAGAACCACTGGCGCAATGGATTCCTCCTGGCACAGTCAGAGGCTAGAAGGAGACTGTGCTTGACCTGAGGGTCCAACCATCTGAGACCAAAGCTGTATCTTCCTATCAAAAGAGGAGCAACCAGGTACCCATAAGATACATATGGGTGGCACAAATATGAAGAAGGCCACTAAGCAACCTCCCCCCAGAAGTGAAAATCTTTGCTGACTACTTGGTTGAGGACTTTCTTTATTATATACTTTCTGAACTCCAGGCCGGAACTGTAGGAGCAAACCCTTTGGAGTTAAACACTGATTCTTGAATCAAAGTCCACCATCATTCAGCAGACACTCACTCTGAGGCAGGAGGCTAGACTTAACACAGCTCTGAGCTGTCAAATGAAGCTAGCCCTTTAAGGGGACTGCTAGACTCTCGCAATGCAGACAGGATTGTCCCACCTGTAGAATTATTCCCAGCTATTTGCTATCGGATGAAGCTAGCCCTTTAAGGGGATGGTTTAGACCAGTGATGGCGAACCTTGGCACCCCAGATGTTTGGAACTACATTTTCCATGATGCTCAACTACACTGCAGAGTGCACGAACATCATGGGATATGTAGTAACAAAACATCTGGGGTGCCAATGATCACCATCACTGGTTAAGTCTCTCGCAATGCAGACAAGATTGTTCTACTTGTAGAATCCTCTCCAGCTATTTGTCATCAAGATAAAGCTAGCCCTTGAAGGGGGTAGTTTAAACTCTTGCAATGCAGACCAGATTGTCCCACTTGTCAGAATTATTCTTTAGGAAAAAATATTCTCCATCCCAACTTTCATTGCATTAGAAGAGAGGCAAGGGTTAAAGCAGGCTCCCAGGCTTCAACTGCAGACATATATACCCTAATGCCCCATACACACATGCAGATTATCTGCAGACTTTTGTCTGCAGACTTACCTTTTCTATGTAGTGCAAGGGCCTGCCGGATTGCATACAAATTGAAAGTGTTTAGGTTTGACCTCATATTATATGGTTTTGGTAAGTCTGCAGACAAAAGTCTGCAGATAATCTGCACGTGTGTATGGGGCATAAGACATTCTGCTGCTCTGTCCATCTGTTCAATTTGCACCCCTCTTCAAGAACGAGCTTCTAGCTTAAACATCATAGGAAAAAAGGCAATGCACTCCTTTGGAAGTGCAAAAATACTTGCATTGCTAGTACCTCTGCCATTTTAGGCATCCTAGCAGGCTTCTGAAAGGAGGTACAAAAACCTGCTCAAAGATCTTCCTCAGCTGTATATTCCTTTTAGGAATTGTTTGAAGAGGGTTAAATTGGCCAGTTGACTGATCCTGCAAAAAAATGGCTTGACATTTTAAGAACAGAGAATCCTTGCACAGGGAGAGTTTTAACAGACTCCTTTAGAGTGTCTTGACTACCCGTGGCAACCTGTTGGTTGCTGTCATCTTCCTCCCTGCATGCCTGAACAAGGCAGGAAATTCATACAGGATTTTACCAGCCAAGGCATGAGCAGCAAAGGCCCAGTTTACCATGTGCAGAATATATGTAGATCTGGAGATGCTTAATAGCAAGTGTCCATTAGTTAGCTTTCCATACACTAGCTTTAAGAGGCCCACAGAAGGGCTGACAATCCAGGAACAGTATCAGTAAGGAAGACATTGCCCCCCTCCAGCTAAAACCTGCATAGAGCAGACGAGGCACAGAGGTATAAGGCTGCAGAGGACTTGTTGCAAAAATAAACAAATCTCAGTAAATTTAAGGGAGATCTCCACATTGTTAAGAAAATGAATATTATAACATGCACAATTGCTACTTAAGCCATGCAGTAATTTATTATTTACCCTTCCCAATTCAAACTGCAGCTGTTGAAGTTTCTTAGGCTGGCCATACACTATACAATTTTCTTGTTCAACTTTCCTTTAGATTTACCAAAACCATGTAATATAGGGTCAAACCTAAACACTTTCAATTTATATGCAATCAGGCAGGCCCTTGCACTACATAGTTAAAGGTAAATCTAAAGGAAATTGAATAAGAAAATTGTATAGTGTATGGCCAGCCTTAAGCTGTCCAGAGAGACAAAGTAACAGTTGTTTGTTTGCTAGGTGAGAGAAAACCTCCAAGGGGTTTACCACTGCTAAAGGAATACTACCACTGCAGACTTCTCTACACAGGTGATTTCATTAGACAGAGCCTCCAACACAGAATGAAAAAACTTGCTAAGGGCTCTTTCACACGGGCGTTCCGTATGTCCGTTTTTCATCCCATCCGTTTGCGGATGAAAAACGGACATAATGTATCTCTATGTAAATACGGATGTCATCGGATGATCATCCTCTGACATCCGTTTTTTGTCAGTTCAGTTCAGTTCAGTTCAGTTTTTTTGAATGGAGGAGAACCCTATTTTTTCTTCCTTTCAAAAAACGGAACTGAAGCAAAAACGGATGTCAGTGGTGTCATCCGCAGACATCCGTATTTACATAGACATGCATTATGTCAGTTTTTCATCCGCAAACGGATGGGATGAAAAACGGACATACGGACCGGATGACACAAGTGTCATCCGTGTCCGTTACAAAAAAAAAAAAAAGGACCTGATCGGGCAAAAAAAAAGGAACGCCCGTGTGAAAGAGCCCTTACACAAACAGATATCCGTTCAGCACAGAAAGCAACTTCACCAAACTTTGATAAAAATGCTACAATGCACATCAGAGCATAGACATCTCCATATATTTTCATTTTGGTTATTATTTATTTATTTTTCTTTTCTAACACAAGTGGAGTTACTCCCTAGCAGCCGGCATGGCATGGTTCCTTCTGCTAACCTCAAGCCAAACACACTCACGTATCCTGGACCTCGTCCACAGGGTAATCGATGCATCCGCAGGGCAACCCAAATCCCAGGAACAGCAGAGCACACCGTCATGCAGGGCATCTGACCTAGCGCAACTGCTCGCCATTGGCAGAGCTTCCGTTATTATAGTTGTCAATCTTCTGCGCATGTATGCCATTCACCAACCTGCTGTTAGCTGGGCATTTAGTGACTACTGGAACTTCTGGACACCACAGGACGCTCCTAATATCCGCACGGCTGCCCTGCGTGAGACCCCAGCCGCCACATCTTCCAAAAGGTAGGAAACTTTATACAAACTATTCCTTATGAGCCTGAAAATTTATGGGAGTGGGGTCCTATGGGGTAGGATTGATGGCAGGGCTACCCAAACATATGCTGCCATGGAAGTCTGTCAGGAAATTATACTATATTGTCATATTAAAATCAATAAAAGGTTGCAGCGCTGTATAATCAATGTCATTCAATAATAAAGTGCAGTAAACAATATCACAATATTCAATGTAAAAGACAGATAATAAAATGTATCTGAAATTTTTTAACTTACTACAATCCAAGTAGTTAAAAGCCTTGAAATTCAAAAGTCGCGGTTTCAGGGAATAGGAACTCCACTCCACGCCTGCGTTCCAACAAACCGGAAATTTACGGTCCGTGCTGACGTGCGTCGGGAATGTGAGTGCGTAGTAAGTGCGTTTTAAAGTAATAAATGTTCCTTTAATTCAAAATACTGCACCATGAGAGCCTTTTGTTTCTTCCTACTTATGGCTTGGTCCTGAATTTATCCCTTGGTCTGGCTATATACTTTTGATGGTGAGAGAATTACCTGGTTTACACTCAAAACCACGCTACATGGGTGATGTGTATGGTCGGATCAGATGTGGATCAATATGCGCTTGTGACACCCCATAATCAAGGGGTCCTGTACTTCTGGTAAGCAGTACTTTTACTAGCACTGGGTGAACGTGTGGAGGTGGAGGCTTTGAGACTCATACTCCTATAGCCCCATACACACACGCAGATCGTCGTCATACAAATGTTCATCTTTTCTCCCCGGGATGTCGGTGTCTGTTGAAAAGTGCAAAGACAGCACAAGGACAGCACAAGAATTTTGTCTGCAGACTTCAGCTGACTGCAGAAGTGATGTCATGTAATGGTTAACTTTCCCTGTGTTTTTTATTTTCTGAGCATGCCCAGTCTTGCAAATCTGCGGTCTGTCGGCTGATTTCTGTACTGACAGGCAAACAATTGTCCGTTCTGGTGTCTGCAGACAAAAATTTTCATGTTTGCAAGAAAGACTCTTGTCCGCAGATTGTGTGCAGACATCTGTCGGAGGCACCATACTAACACGCATACAATCGGCAGATCTTTCGTCCGCCGACGTTTGTATGAAGACGATCTGCGTGTGTGTACGGGGCTCTATGAAGTCTGTGTTTTCCATCAGCTGCTGTTTTTAACCTGTTGATGTTTTGGAGCCCCAGAGACTTTATTTTGCACTAATTTGATGCACATGTTCAAAGCATTTTTTGGTTTATTATGTTATTGTGATTTATTTGTTGAGCGCTACATTCTTTTCATTTTTTTTTTTTTAACATTTTTTTATTTATCACGTTATTACGTTGATGTTGCAGCTCACAGATTGAAAGGAATTTCACCATACACACGTTTGCTCGTTTATTTATTTTATTTGGATATATTATTATTTCTGTCACATTCATTTGCGCAGTTTTGTTGGTGGCCTACACCAATTATTTTCCCTGACCCATTTTTGAAGGCCACCTTACCAATGAAGCCTGAAGTGTTTTTTAGACGAGCACCCAATATTAGAGATAAACTGGCTCCCAACATTAATCCTCCCTTTAGACCCTCTTCACTGAATTAAAAGTTTTTTGTACATAATATAAATGGGTAAAGTTGATCCAGGGAATATCCAATTTCCTCTCGGGGGATCAGGAAGGAATTTTTTTGCCCTGCTGTAGCAAATTGGATGATGCTTTGCTGAGATTTTTTTCGTCTTCCTCTGGATCAACTGCGGGTATAGGATTGTGTATATGGGATTGTATGGTTGGGTTTTCTTTACTGCTTTTTTGTGTCTTTTTTCAACCTGACTAACTATGTAACAATGTTTTTTTCCTTGCAACAGATATATGATTTGCACTGCCAATACCAGTAGAAAGAAAAAGATTACAAGTTTTTCCTCTACTGTTACAAGTGAAGAATATATCAAAGATTATTTAATCTCTTGCGATTCCACTTATTTAATTTATCTGCTGGAATGTCCATGCCGCAAACAATATGTCGGCAGGATAACCAGAAGATTAAGAGATAGATTACGTGAACACGTCTATAATGTCAGAAAGGGATATAGACATCACATCCTTTCTGGCCATTATAGGACTTGTCACAATAGAGACCCTAGTTCCCTCAGATTTGTGGGAATAGCCAAACTAAAAACCCATTTGAGGGGATGCCACCCTACCCGAAAAGTCTCCAGAATGGAGTTGAAATGGCTACATGAGATTAAATGCTATTCCCCATTGGGGTTAAATGTTGAGTGGGCTGTCGACTGCTTCATTGACACGCGTTGATGTGTACTTGACGCCCCACTCACATTTGCATTCATTACCATATTACCCTTACTTTATTCCCTTTCTCTCTTGTAATTTTTAGTCACTTTTATCCAATGAGTTTTTTCTGTATCACCACAATATGTGAAGTCTTCACCATTGCTTGATTCCTGGTCATTAATATTATTATTTACTGTAGCATTTTCACCTTTTGGGACTACACTTAGGGATAAGTATACAAGGCCCTACTGCCATATAAATGATGTAAAGATAGAGTGCCGGTGCTCAGGCCAACCAGTCCACTGTAGATAAATCCAACAAAAAGCCAGCAACTCTGTGCTTCTTCTTAAAAGATCCTTTATTGATGCACAACAGCAAATACAATGTCCATAGATGCTAATGCGCTTCGGTCTCAGCCTTCCTCATACCATGCAGGAAAAATATAAAAAACACATATATATGTTCCCAAATGCAGCCACGGAATGGGGTGGACTGACCAATTAAAATCCTGAAAGGTGTATAATTAAAACCATGTGAGAATGATCACCCTGAGAACAAAGATCCTGTTATAGTCAGACAATGCTGAAGAAACAAAATAAACATTTGACCCCATAATGCAAAATATGCAAAAATGGATGAATAAAAAAACTTAATCAAACGAATATTCAAAAACAAAAATAGACAAATAAAAATCTATTTGAGAAACAGATTAACTTCCATTCTGTTGTTCATTCCAAGCGGTGTCCTAATGTTTAAAGTGTGGATCCATCACACCTCCCTCTGTAAAAGAATGCAATGCAGGTCACCCCCTCTCACTGGTTTCTTGATTTGTTCTAGAAAAGAAAAATGATCAAGGCACCTTCCATGTACTGTTCTAAAATGTTTGAATATAAATGCAAAAAATGTTTCAAATGTATCCAAAGTATCATTATAGTGCTCAGAGATCCTAGTTCTAAGGTGTCTGATAGTGCAACCTACATATTGTAGTCGACAGGCGCTGCATTCCACCAGGTACACCACTATAGTAGAGTTGCAATTGACATACATCTTAAGGAAATAGGATTTACCTGTGGAAAAAGAAGTAACCATTTTGCTCTTTTTGTGTTTGGTACATTGTTTACACATCCTAAAACCACAAAGGATATGAGCCCTGAATGAAGCCAACTATAATTCTGAAAAAAAAAAAAAACTAGGGATCCCAGTGTGGGAGCCCGTCTACTAGAAAAACGACATCCTGGTTGTAAAATATCATATAGGGACTTATTTGAATACAAAATCGGGAGACATCGTTTTATAAAGTTTACAATTTGATGATACTGCTGTGAATATGCTGTAAGAAAATGGGCAGATTTTTTATTTTTATAACTAGGCACTTTCTTCCCTCTGTCCCTAATTTTGTGTTTTTGTTTACATTGATTCCTAGGGACAACAGTGCCTTTGATCAGGCTGTCACAATCCCTATGTTAATCTGTTTCTCAAATAGATTTTTTTTGGTCTTTTTTTGTTTTTGAATATGCATTTGATTAAGTTCTGTTATTCATCCATTGTTGCATTATGGGGTCAGATGTTTCTTTTGTTTCTTCAGCATTGTCTGGCTATAACAGGATCTTTGTTCTCAGGGTGATCATTCTCACATGATTTTAATTATATACCTTTCAGGATTTTAATTGGTCAGTCCACCCCAGTCTATGGGAGTGGCTGCATTTGGAAACATATAAGTGGTTTTTATTATTTTTCGTGCATGCTTTGAGGAAGGCAAAGGCTGAAATGCGTTAGCATCTATGGACATTGTATTTGCTGTTGTTCCTCAATAAAGGATCTTTTAAGAAGAAGCACCTAGTTGCTGGCTTTTTGTTGGATTTATCTTAGGGATAAGTCTCTTATTCTACTGTTTTGCTTGTATATGTGGTATTCATATGTATACCAATTTTTGCTGTATAATAATTCATATTCATTAATCCGGTCTCCGATATCATGGCATCAGCCTAGGTCTTGTTTACATTCATATGTCTTTTGTTCCTGGAAGTGCCCTAGTCAATATGGCGGCGAAACTGGAAGTTGTAATGGTATAATGTATATGACGCCGGTAAACGGAAATGTTGTCATTTAAGACAGTGGCGAAACCAGAAGTGACGTTCCGTCATTCCGGTCTGTCCCCAATTAGGAAATCAATCATGGGGTGAAGACTACATATAAATATGAACTCCTCTGACTGTATCTCGAAGCACCGGAGGAAACGTGTGACGCGAAACGGCCATCGAGCAGGGATATATGTCTGAGGCGATTGTATAGGAAATGATTTGACAGCATCAAGTTCACTTATTCATTGAGCAATGAATAAGCAAACTTGATTAGTGAATCGCATCTGCTGTTTGAGGCATCTGTTTATTGTGCTGTCATGTTTTTGGAGAAATAAAGACTTTTTTCCGCTGACACTGGAGTACTGTTAAACCATTTCCTATACAATCGCTACTTCCATGGTCCACGGACTAGACGTGCACTCAGCACAGATTGGATACTTATCTCTCACCCGGAGCTGCATCAACCCCTTTGTGATAGTATATATGTCTGAAGTCCTAGCCGCCATTCTATTCTATTCTTATTCTTATTTTGACGGCTTTCACAGTGACTCATCCTTTATGACCGGTTTGAATACGCTGTGTGACGACATCAACTTGATAGCGCGGGAGGGCATAAATCGCTGTTATCTAGAGAGAGAGTATATTAATACCATGGCATGTTTGCTATCCTATAATCTAGACAGCATATGGTTCTGGTGAGTTCGCCATTCTACCAATGGGTGGAGGATCTCACCGTGGTGACACATCGTAGTGATTATTGAGCACCGAGAAGTATTACAGTTCACTTCTACTTTTGATTTATGGACAAGTTTCAGATACATTTTTTTATCTGTTTTTGTCACATTGAATTTTGTGATATGGTTTACTGCACTTTATTATTGAATGACATTGATTATACAGCGCTGCAACCTTTTATTGATTGTTCACTGTTAGTGTTGGTATATATCCACTGTCTGCATGCTGCTGATCTTAACTTTGTGTGGCGCTGACATATTAGCATTTCACTTTCTATATATTGTCATATTGTTCTTGGGCAAGATTTGATGGCGTATTTGTGGCATTATGTTTTTTGAACAAACTAAACCCCTAATATTTAACATACAGGCTGCAGAGAAAAAAATATGTCCCGGCAGGCATTATCTCAGACTAATTTAAATTCAGCCTTGCACAATGTATGCCATTATATAAAAACCAAAAAGAGCCGCGCTACAAAAGTGATAATCAACGACAATGCTTGAGGTTGATCCAAGTGTTCATACATTTTCCCTATTTAGGGAGAACCATAGAAAGCGAAGGTAATTAGATAATACAATACAAGGTGCCCATATAGTTCTTTATGGAACAACTGTGAAAAATAAAGTCCAGGTGCAAAAACAGCAATATAAAAAAAAAAGTGCAAAATTAATATGGAATAAAGTAAAAAATTAAAAAGGTAGTCCTCTTTAGGTATGTTCAAATATTATTGTTTAAATACTGAACATCCATCACCATTAAGGCTTTCAAAAATTTGACTCCGCCACCTCAATAAGGAATGCAGGCTTACCAAATGCCATGGACCCTCTATTATAGGAAAGTTTTAATTAGCACGTGGCCAAACACCCTGGCCAGGGTATTCCCATGGCTCTCCTACAGGATACACTTGAGGACAGGAATATGGTTTGTAATAATTATCTAAATGGCATCTCTGCCTCAAAAGCCAGCCACTCTTTACCAAAGCCATCTCCAACCTCAGAATAGTCTGAGCTGTCTCAGACACACAGGAGCATGATCAGCTCAGGGTGGAGATTGCTTTAATGAAGAGTGGATCCTGTAGGAGAGCCTTGGGAATACCCTGGCCTGGGTGTTTTGCCACATGATCATTCGACCTCTCTTATAATAGAGGGTCCATGGAATTTGGTAAGCCTGTATTCCTTATTGAGGTGGCGGTGTCACATTTTGGGAAGCCTAATGGTGATGGATGTTCATTATTTACATGATCATACATGAACATATCTGAATAGACCTACCTTTTTGATTTTAATTTTAACTTTTTTCCTTTTTTGCATATTTATTTTGCCCTTTTCTCACAATTTATTCTTACATTGCTGTATTTGCACTTAGACTTTATTTTGCAGTTGTTCCATGAAGAACTATTTGGACACCTTATATCATATTATCTAATCAGCTTCACTTTATATGGTTATCAGTAAAAAGGGAAAATGTATAAAAAGTTAAACCTCAAACGATATTTATTTTGCACTTTTTTTGCACTTTATTCTTACATTGCTGTATTTGCACTTGGACTTTATTTTGCACAGTTGTTCCATGAAGAACTATATGGACACCTTATATCGTATTATCTAATCAGCTTCACTTTATATGGTTATCACTTATCAGTAAAAAGGGAACATTTATGGACACTTGGCTTAACTTCAAACAATGTCTTTAATTATCATTATCAATATATTTTTTGTAGCGTGGCTCTTTTTCTAATTATTTGAATCTGTTCTATGTTAGATATCTCACAGCAAAGTCTTTGCTTTTATCACTGGTTAATTGTGGATTTTTACTTTATGCAAGCGTAGTTTTAGTTTTAGACCAAATGCCATTATATATTTATACATAAAAAAGACTATTATATATACCTATTTTTTGGTTGTTAGAAAAAACAATTGTGTATTTCTGCATTTTCTAAGAAAATATTTGCTATATGTTGCCAAGATGTTTAATCTGTAGGCATAGTCATAAAGTGCACATGACTACAATGATGAGCTTTATCAGCTGTTTTTCATCATATTTACTTATTCTAGTGGCAATTGTGAAGCTGACCTTCTTAGCAACCAAGCTTTACTAGTGAGCCAGTGGAGCTGTTTAGCAAGTGATGGCTTTTACCATGGTCCCGGGGATTGTGTGATCTCAAGTTTTTGTTTTATTTAATGTAAATAGTATTATTTATTCTATTAAAATAAATATATTACATAAATAAAATAAGTTTGGAGGATTTTACAGTATGTTAGCATTTTTTCCCTATGCCACGTTGGACCAATGAGTAGATGGAGACCTGTAATGGGAGTGGCAATTAGGATATCCAGTTGGGCTATGATCTTTCCAATAATCCCTGAGGAGGAGGAAGAGAGAGCAGTGTGCTGGCTAATAGTAATAGATTCATGTGCTTTTGGCTTTATTTTTATTAACTAAGGCACTTACTCCTGGTGAATAGTGATGGACGAACATCGGCTGGGGCGGTTATCGAACGCCAGCCGCAAATTTTCTCAAAAGTCTGCGAACCGCGAGTTCGTGGCGGGCCCCATTGACTTTAATAGGAGGCGAACTTTAAAAATCTTTAGGTCATATTTGCAGCCACAAAAGACGTACTAGCTGTGCACAAATAGTCCCAGCACATGGACAATGTCATAACAGAAGTATTGCAATTGAAAAAGTTGCCCTAAATTTTTATTTTTTTTTTACAGCAAAAAATATGTATTTTTTTTTTCATAAATCAGCCAGAACTGACAGCAGCCGGTAAATACATTGTCTAATACATATAGGGTCCATTCACACATCTTTAAAATGGGTCCGCATCCATTCCCCAATTTGGCGGAACCTTTACAGACCCATTGTTTTTCATTTCCAGTCTGAAAAATTAGGCATTCACAGGATAAAGAAGTAAGTGTCGTCCATTCCAGGCCCCAAAAATTAACCCACATGCGTTTACCTGACAGCTAAGAATATAGTATTCTGTGGCTAAGGGTACATTAGGCATTCAAAGGTAACTGAATCAAGTGCTGGCCATAAAAGGCACCAAAAAATAGTCCACATGGGTTTACCTGACAGCTAAGAATGTAGTATTCTGTGGCTGAAGGTACATTAGGCATTCACAGGATACAGAAGTAAGTGTCACCCATTCCAGGCCCCAAACATTAGCCCACATGGGTTTACCTGACAGCTAAGTATGTAGTATTCTGTGGCTGAAGGTACATTAGGCATTCACACAGTATACAGAAGTAAGTGTCGGCCTGTATAGGCTCCAAAAATTAGCTCACATGGTTTGAACTGACAGCAAAAAAATTTGTTTTTGATGGCTAGAGGTACGGTAGGTGTTCACAGTACACAGAACCATAAGTGTCGGCCTATATAGGCTCCAAAAATTAGCTCACATGGTTTGAACAGTATCTGTTGTCAATGTGTGTAGCACAGTTAACACAGCAAAAGAGGCCAAATTTTTGCAGGACTAAAATACAATCTTAGAAAAGTATACTGTTAAATAACACCCCGCTTCAATATGTGGTATTGGGGGGCCACTGCTTTATCACACCAGTTGTTCAAAAAATTGGCCAGTGAGTTTGGCACTGTGTGTATCAGACTTTACTCAGCAAAAGAGGCAATATTGTTGCAGGACACAAATACACTTATGAAAGTATACTCAGATAACACCCCACTCCAATATGTGGTATAGGGAGGCCACTGGTTTATCACACCATTTGTTTAAAAAATTGGCCAATGAGTTTGGCACTGTGTGTAGCAGACTTCACTCAGCAAAAGAGGCAATATTGTTGCAGGACACAAATACACCTATGAAAGTATACTCAGATAACACCCCACTTCAATATGTGGTATTGGGGGCCACTGGTTTATCACACCAGATGTTCAAAAAATTGGCCAGTGAGTTTGGCGCTGTGTGTACCAGACTTCACTCCAATATGTGGCATTAGGGGGGGGGGGAGCACAGGTTTATTACACCAGTTCTACAAATAATTGGCCAGCAACTGTTGTCACTGTGTGTAGCACTGTTTACACAGCAAGAGGCCAAATTTTTGCAGGACTAAAATACACTCTTAGAAAACTATACTGTTAAATAACACCCCACTTCAATATGTGGCATTGGTGTAGCACACCAGTTCAAAAAATTGGCCAGTGAATTTGGCGCTGTGTATACCAGACTTCACTCAGCAAACTAGGCAATATTGTTGCATGACACAAATACACTTGAAAAAGTTTACTCAGATAACACCCCACTTCAATATGTGGCATTGGGGGGGGGGGGGGTGGCAATTGGTCTATCACACCAGTTATAATACATTATAAGTGCTTTTGTCACTGTGTGCAGTGTTGCTGCAGAAACTCTCAGTCTCACCACCACACCTGTCACCATGTTGCACAGTGCACAATAATAGTACTAATCCACTATAATATGCTTTCTACAAAGTATATTATACTGTGGATTAACCCCCTCCCCCACCCCCCACCCCCTTTTTAGTGCACTGCACAGCAATACCAAAAAATTTGCATTGGAGCATTTTAAATGACTTTTGTGGACATTGACAAAGTGATTTCTGTGTGACTGCAGCTGATCTCGAACTGCCCCTAAAGCAACCACAGAATACCTCTCCCTAAGCTCAAAAGATTCTAGACCTATACCGAAAAATGCCAGCCCTGAAAAGGACTTTTGTGGATCTTCACAATGCTATATGTGTCTAGCAAACTCTCCCTGATGAGCACAGCAGACCTCTCCCTACACTGGCAGAAAGCGGAATGTGAAATGGCCGCCAGATCGGGTCAATTTATAGGGTAGAAGGACTGTCCATGTGCTGGAATGTTTCAATTGGTTGTCCCGTTCCACCTGACGGCTGTGTCATGGGTCAAAGTTCTTCTGAATGAAAAAAGAAAATGGCGGCGCGGACATATTCACGAACATCGGCAAAAGTCCGACTTTTTGCGAATTTGCGAACAAGCAAAATTTGCCGCGAACCGACCCCCGGGCGAACCGCAAGGCCATCTCTACTGGTGAATGAAGAGTATTTACCTTTGTTTGGGTGGAAGTCGTCACCAGTTGAATTTGTTATAGTGGTAGAATTTGCTTATGATAAACTCACAAACATTTACACTCAAGATTTTTTACATTTGGTTATAATTACCTCTTTTAAGATTCTTTTGAACACTGGTGCGAACACAAATTTGGAATATCATAAGGAACTATACGTGGACACTATTTGTGTTTTGTAACATTTGAAGAGTATTTGTTAAATAGTTGATACATTGTGCATTGTGTATTCAGTTTGCAGGCGCTGGGCTTATGTCTGGAGGTTTTGCCCACTAAACAATTTTGTTTATATTGTTATGGGTCAGGTTCTGGCTGCTATTAACCTTGAAGTATATGTTAAGCCAAAACATTTTAAATTCAATGAAGAGTATGAAAAGAGTTAGGACCTCTTAAAGACTATTACTTGCTGCCTGTGTTCCAATGGTTCCAATGGGGAGCCATAGACAGCAGTAATAACCTGATAGGGGAGCTACCCTTAACTAAAAAATGCCTTTATGTAGACTTTAGCCCCTTCCCACCCGCCCTGGAGTCCCTTTAAAAGGTTCTGAATACCTGGAGGGCAAGAAGTATCAGCAATCGTGTGACCATTGTCATTGGCTGTCACAATGGTCACATGTTCAGGAGCCGGTCCCACCAGCCACCATTCATTAGTGGATACCAAGAGCTGTCTTTGACATCCCAGTCTCTGTGCTTGGTGCACGCTCTCATCACAGAAACATCAGTTGCCCGGTGACACATATGGCAGCATGTGGGCGTTAAAGCCACCCTTTTGCCACCACACATATGTCTTATGCAGGCAGCAACAAGTTAAGAACAACAGAAGTGTCAGTCTCTCATGTGATATACTACGGTAATATTTAAGAAGATATTATTATGTCAGCATTCATAATTTAAAAAAAGCATATGAATTAAATCAAACATAATACAATTTTGGGGCTTGCTGTTTCAAAGTAGGATTTACTTATTCGATACACCTTACATTTCTTATACTACAGTTCTCATGTTTTAATTTTCAAAGCTGATGAAATAGATGCAAAAGATGAAAAACATACAGTGCTGTCCAAAAGTTTTAGGCAGGTGTGAAAAAATGGTGTAAATTAGGAATGCTTTCAGAAATAGAAATGTTAATAGTTTATTTTTATCAATTAACAAAATGGAAAGTAAATGAACAGCAGAGAAATCCAAATTAAATCAATATTTGGTGTGACCACCCTTTGCCTTCAAAACAGCATCAATTATTCTAGGTACACGTGCACACAGTTTTTGAAGGAACTCAGCAGGTAGGTTGTTCCAGAAATCCTAGGAAACTAACCACATATCTTCTGTGGCTGTAGGCTGCCTCAAATCCTTCTGTCTCATCATGTAATCCGAGACAGACTCAATGATGTTGAGATCTGTGGGGGCCAAACCATCACCTTGTTCTTCTTTATGCTAAAGATAGTTCTAAAGGACATTGGCTGTTTGGGA
Source organism: Pelophylax lessonae (assembly GCF_965119305.1). Classification (NCBI taxonomy): domain Eukaryota; kingdom Metazoa; phylum Chordata; class Amphibia; order Anura; family Ranidae; genus Pelophylax; species Pelophylax lessonae. The sequence goes on along the minus strand of NC_138778.1, from coordinate 94,929,572 downwards.
TTGTTTGCTGCTGCAGAATAAATATGGGGCCAATTACAAGCCTCCCTGATGGTATGGCATGATGTATAAGTATCTGCCTGTATTTCTCAGCATTGAGGACATCATTGATCCTGACCAAGTCTCCAACTCCATTTGCAGACATGCAGACCCAAATTTGCAGGGAGCCTCCACCATGCTTCTCTGTTGCCTACAGACACTCAATTGTTACCACTTTCCAGCCCTTTAGTGAACAAACTGCCTCCTGATACAGTGAAATATTTCAAATGTTGACTCATCAGTCCAGAGTACCTGCTTCAATTTTTCTGCAACTTATTTCCAATGTTTTGGTACATAGTTGAGTTGCTTAGACTTGTTTCCACATTGGAGGTGTGGCTTTAGGCTGCAGTTCTTCCATGAAGACCACTTCTGGCCAGATATCGTCCAATGTCAAAGGGAGTAAGCATGATATGTCTTTCATCTCCTACATTAAGTTTTCTTGGCTGGCCACAACATCTATGGTACTCAATGTTGCCTGTTTCTTTGTGCTTCTCCAAAAGAGCTTTAACAGCACATCTTGAAACCCCAGTCTGCTTTGAAATCTTTGCCTGGGAGAGATCTTGTTAATGCAGTTAACTACCTTGTGTCTTGTTACTCTGCTCAGTCTTGCTATGGTGTATGACCTGTGACATGAAACTGTTCATCACCTACAGTGGTGATCGAAAGTTTGGGCACCCCAGGTAAAAATTTGTATTAATGTGCATAAAGAAGCCAAGGAAAGATGGAAAAATCTCCAAAAGGCATCAAATTACAGATTAGACATTCTTATAATATGTCAACAAAAGTTCGATTTTTTTTCCATCATTTAAAATTTCAAAATAACAGACAACAAAAAAATGGTGTCTGCAAAAGTTTGGGGACCCTGCAGAGTTAATATCTTGTACTGCCCCCTTTGGCAAGTATCACAGCTTGTAAACGCTTTTTGTAGCCAGACAAGAGTCTTTCAATTCTTGTTTGAGGTATCTTTGCCCATTCTTCCTTACAAAAGTCTTCCAGTTCTTTGAGATTTCTGGGCTGTCTGTCACTCACTGCTCTTTTAAGGTCTATCCATAGATTTTCAATTATGTTGAGGTCAGGAGATTGTGAAGGCCATGGCAAAACCTTCAGTTTACGCCTCTTGATGTAATCCCCCGTGGATTTTGAGGTGTGTTTAGGATCATTATCCATTTGTAGAAACCATCTTCTTTTTAACTTCAACTTTTTCACAGATGGCATAAAGTTACCATCCAAAATTTGCTAAAATTTTATTGAATCCATTTTCCTTCTACTCATGAGATGTTCCCTGTGCCACTGGCTGAAATAAAACCCCAAAGCATGATTGATCCACCCCCATGCTTAACAGTTGGACAGAGGTTCTTTTCATTAAATTCTGTGCCCCTTCTTCTCTAAACGTACCTTTGCTCATTTCGGCCAAAAAATTCAATTTTAACCTCATCGGTCCACAGAACTTGTTTCCAAAATGCATCAGGCTTGTCTATATGTTCATTTGCAAAGTTCAAACGCTGATTTTTGTGGTGAGGACGTAGAAGAGGTTTTCTTTTGATGACCCTTCCATGAAGACCATATTTGTACAAGTTTATAGTGGAATAGTGTACCACAACTCCAGTGTCTGCCAGATCTTTCTGGAGGGATTGTGCAGTCAAACGTGGGTTTTGAATTGTTTTTCTCACAATCCTGCGAGCTGTTCTGTCTGATTTTTCTTGGTCTTCCAGATCTTGCTTTAACTTCCACTGTTCCTGATGACTGCCATTTCTTAATTGCATTCCGAACAGAGGATATTGACATCTGAAAACGCTTTGCTATCTTCTTATAGCCTTCTCCAGCTTTGTGAACATCAACTATTTTCAGTTTCAGTTTTCTAGACAACTGCTTAGAAGATCCCATGGTGCTTATTGTTTGGGCAAGGTCAGATGAGTCTGGGCATTTAAAACCTTTGAGATTGACATTACCTGGTCTTCCCAGACGATGATTGAGAAGAATCCATGACACTGGCAGGTCTCAGCCTTGCAAATGGGGCAGTGCATGCTATAAATTCTGCAGGGTGCCCAAACTTTTGCAGACACCATTTTTTTGTTTTCTGTAATTTTGAAAGTGTCAATGATAGAAATAAAATCTAGCTTTTGTTGACATATTATAAGAATGTCTAATCTGTAATTTGATGCCTTTTGGAGATTTTTCCATCTTTCCTTGGCTTCTTTATGCATATTAATACAAATTTTTACCTGGGGTGCCCAAACTTTTGATCACCACTGTACTTTAAAGCCTTATACACAGCTGTTTATGTTTCAGCTAATGACTATGTTTCAACCTACATATGAAATAGATGAATGATGCTGGTTTACAGCCAAAGGGTAGTCACACCAAATATTGATTTGATTTAGATTTATCTTCTGTTCACTCTTTTTGTATTTTGTAAATTAATAAAAATAAGCAAATAAAATAAAAAATGCTGCAAATGCTTTCAAAAATATATAACGCCTACCTAAAAAAATTGCACAGTACTGTATACCACTGGATAAATTGAGTTTAGTGACAATTGCAAGGTCTGTATGCTAATCTAAAGTTTCTTAAACCTTGTTAAAAAAACGAATTACAGCAAGTTACTGTAATCAGATTTTATTCTATAAAACTGACTGGAACCATTTTGTTCAAAAAGTACATTCAGTATATTTTCTATTTACACACTTACCTGTAAGTTATCCTAAAAGGTATGCCTGCATGCAAGGTTAAACCTTCTATTGCACACATTCTTAACCCACTCAGACAACTAGTTTGTAAAAGCTAGTAAAACAGCCCAGAGCATTAGACTTACAGGATGATGTTCAGAGTCCAAAATGCTCTGCATGAAGACGGTAGTCTTGCTTTTGCACAGCATATCTGAAGCAGCGTGCCTTATTTGCTCATCATCATAACACTGGCAGGGTGCCAATGCACCCAGCATGTCCATGGTAAATATTGAACATATGCCTCGCTCCCTTTTTTTCTCTCTCTCTCTCTCTCTCTGAAAGTTATCTGTCTTACTGCCTGCTATTTCAAGGTCAGTGATTCAAAAGGTTTTGAAGTTGGGAAATCAGCATGACTTCCAGGAAGCATGAATTTTAAGGACATCAATACTCGCAGGGTCTTATTTTTATCAGCAGAGATATTCTTGAAAGCATTTGCAATCGTATGTTTTAATATTTGGATACATGAAAATTTGGACCCTTTGTCAGTTTTATTGCTGCAGGTTTCTATGCCTTTACTCTTATCTGCTCTGTATCCCACTTTCTTACCTCTCTGTAATTACTGACCCTCATCTTGTCACTAACTGTGTTTATACCCGTGCACATTGCTGCTGGCTCTACTGCATCCAGCACTATTTCTATGCTAGCTATGATTTTTTATATAGCTGTTCTCAACACAGTAATAATAGCAGTCAGAAATTCATACTAGGGAAGATACATGTAACACCTACTGTTAGACTGTTGGACTGTTAAACTGGTTGATTGTGATGGGCCAAACAACCCCTGTTCGGTTCGCACCAGAACATCTCGAACAGCGAAAAAGTTCTAGCGAACATGCGAACTCTAATAAAGTCTATGGGACACGAACATGAAAAATCAAAAGTCCTCATTTTAAAAGGTTATATGAAAGTTATTGCCATAACAAGTGTATGGGGACCTGGGTATTGCCCTGGGGGACATGTATCAATGCAAAACATTTTTTTTTAAAAAATGATTGTTTTTACAGGAGCAGTGATTTTAATACTGCTTAAAGTGAAACAAACAGAAAGTGAAACACTCCTTTAGATATCATGCCTGGGGGGGCTACATTTGTATGATGTATGTAGCCTGCTGCAGCAATACTGACATTTCTAAAGGAAAAAAATGCAATTTATACTTGCTCGCAACTGTAATGTATTGTCGGCTCCCGGCAATACAGATTAAAAAAAAAATGATGTAACCGGGTTTCCCCGCCCCTTTCCAATAAAAGAGCTATCATGGCTCAGGCGGCTCATTAGTAGGCGGGAGCATCTTTTTTTTTTTCTATTTCGGGTGACATGATTGACAATTGATTTACTTTGGGAGACACTATTTATTTTTTTTATTTTTTAAAAAAGGACTATTTTTTTTTTGTACACTTTTTTGGTGAATGGGTAGGGGTACGATGTACCCGAGATCCATTCACATGGGGGGATCTGGGGGCCCCCTTGTCAAAGGGGGCTTCCAGATTCCGATAAGCCCCCCCCCACCTGCAGACCCCGACAACCACAACCCAGAGTTGTCTGGAAGAAGCCCTTGTCCCCATCAACATGGGGACAAGGTGCTTTGCAGAGCACCCCCAAAGCACCCTCCCCATGTTGAGGGCAAGTGACCTGGTATGGTTCAGGAAGGGGGGCACCCCATCATCCCCCCCATCCTGGCCATCCAGGCTGCTTGCTTGGATAAGGGTCTGGTATGGATTTTGGGGGGGACCCCACGCCATTTTTTTTTCAATTGTGGCCTGAAGTTCCCCTTAAAATCTGTACCATACCCAAAGGGGTCTTTCTGTCATAGGGTTCCCCTTAACCACTTAAATACAGGGCACTTTCACCCCCTTCCTGCCTAGACCAATTTTCAACCTTCAGTGCTCATTGGCGTCTATGGGAAATCTCGGTCATCTTGACAAGGCACTGCTCCCTTTCTTTAACATTGGCATCTATGAGAAATCTCAGTCAGCTTGGCATGGTACTGCTCACAAACTATAAGTGACAGGGACATACAACTTAGGGATCACTGAGAGGGGGCCCAGGACTACAACATATCTATACATTATAAAAGTGGGGTATGCCTGTTCACTACACTGACCTTCCTAACCTCTATTATCATACACTATACACGCAGCAGCCTTATATAGTGTGGGGCATGGACTTAGCCCCTGAGCCATGATTGGCTAAAGGCAGCCTGCCTTTGACCAATCATTGCTCTGACAAGACACTGTGCTGTGATTGGCCAAAGCATACAGGTCATGTGCATGCTTTGGCCAATCATCAGTGTTCTGCCCATATTGGTCATATTAAAGTGCTGTTACAGATTATACTGCAATGTTGTTGATGTTGCTGCCATCTAGTGGTCAGAGTTAGTTATTATAGTTATTATTTGCCAGAACACAGAGGAAGAGGCTGTAACCTTTAACCTGGAAGTGTATTTGCTAGAGCTTGACAGGAAAAGGTATTCCCCTCAGAGGGAAGGGCAGTAACCTTTAACCTGGAACTGTATTTCCTCCATTCCACAAATGACTCCCTGATACTGCAGACTGCAGCAGAAGAGCTCCTATCTATTCAGGACTAATGATGGAATCGTCTGTAAGTACATTCACTGATGGAGTGAGGCTGCTGTATAATGTTTAATGTACTGACACATATGTTTTGTTTATGCTTATGTTGTAGTTTTACAAAGTTATTCAGAAAAAAGAATACATACAGATCTGAGGTCTCCCGTTTCTTGACTTCTGAATTTTTGTTAAGCTGTCTGACTAGTGTTATACAACAGTTCAATAATGCGAAGCAGAACAGTAAAAAGACGACCACGTCCGGTCTGGAATAAACTGAGATGGCATTACTGCAGCATGAGTCTAAGATCAGGAACAAAGTACAAGGCTGATGTCACGACACCGCCAACACAGCAAGGCAGGGAGAACATTCCCGGCGCCCAGCAAGACGATGCACAATCGCATGCATCCAGATCTTCACGGGCTAGCAAGATGTCCTCAGCAAGTTCCTCAGCGGCTAGAGCTCGTGCCAAGGCAGAAGCTGCCCGTGTCCAGCTACAGTACGCAGAAAAAGAAGCAAAGATGATGCAGGAGTTAGCAGCAAAGAAAGCTGTCACAGCACAAGAAGAAGCCAAGATGATGCAGGAGTTAGCAGCAAAGAAAGCTGTCATGGCACAAGAAGATGCGGAATTAGAATCAAAATTGCTCATCCTGCAGCGACAAGCTGCAGTTGCAGTTGCTCAAGCAGAGGCCGATGCCTACATAGGAGCAAGTCGATCAGGAAGTGAAAAATCATACAAAGGGGCAGAGGTTCCAGGAAAACCTCTATTCTCTGCAGATCATACAAGTGAGTACATCCAGAACCTTACTGATGCACACACAAAGGAACAGTCTCTTAAACCTGAAGCAAAGGAAGTCAGGCCGAGATCAACAGACCCCCTGAGCAGGCCAAATCAACCACATGAGGTCAGCGGCTGCCAGCAAATCAAGAATGAAGCACCAGAAACCCCTAAGAACAAAAAACAAGTGTTCTCATCGCCTCAACCTATAGATTACATGCGCGAACAACAATGTGCAGTGGACGTCACCAAATATCTCATCCGCAAAGAAATGGTTAGCTAAGGCTTTCTCCAATTCGATGACTGTCCTGAAAACTATTGGGCATGGAAATCTTCCTTTCTGAATGCCACTGAAGGCCTGAACTTATCACCAGCAGAAATGCTTAATTTAATGATAAAATGGCTTGGTACCGAGTCAGTAGAGCATGCGAAGAGGATGAGAAGAGAAAACCTGTTCAATCCTGAAGCAGGACTCAACATGACCTGGAAAAGGCTAGAAGAAACGTATGGATCCCCAGAAGTAATAGAAGGAGCACTGTTGAGAAAATTTGAAGTCTTTCCCAAGGTGGGCTACAGAGACAACGTGAGGCTACAAGAACTAAGTGATCTTCTACTAGAGATAGAATATGCCAAAGAGGATGGCTACTTGCCAGGACTTTCATATCTAGATACAGCTAGAGGCACTAATCCCATAGTAGAGAAACTACCCTCTAATCTGCAAGACAAGTGGATGTCTGTGGGAGGTAAATTCAAAGAAGATTATGGAGTCGCCTTTCCCCCTTTCTCTGTGTTTTCTAGGTTTGTCCGACAGCAAGCAAAAATCCAAAGTGATCCCAGTTTCGCCTTCACCACCAGCAGCAATCAATCGCACAGACCTGAGAGACCTCACAGACCTCACGGTAGGACCTCTGTATCCACACACAAAACAGCTGTACCTTCAGAAGTCACAGACTACCAAAGCACCCACAAGGTACACACCATAGAAAACCCTGATAGACATTGCCCAATACACAAAAAAACACATCCACTAAAGAAATGCAAAGGCTTTAGAAGCAAACCCATTGCAGAGCGGATGTCCTTCCTTAAACAAAACGGCATCTGTTTCAAGTGCTGCGGATCAACCTGTCACATTGCCAAAGACTGCAAAATACCAGTAGAATGTACAGAATGTGGCAGTGAGAAACATATTGCAGCTTTACACCCTGGCCCTGCTCCTGCTCCACTAGAGACTGTAGAACCCAGGAAAGATCAGGGCAGGGAGCAACAAGAGACCCCACTCTCCTCAGTAATGTCTAATTGCACTGAAGTATGTGGACAAGGCAAGAGTGCACGATCATGCTCAAAAATCTGTTTAGTGACTGTGTATCCCATTGGCAAGAGAGAAAGAGCAGTGAAACTGTATGCAGTGCTAGATGAACAGAGCAACAGATCCATTGCAAAGTCAGATTTCTTTGATATCTTTAACCTTAAGGCAAGTGCAGTTCCATACACTCTAAGGACATGTGCGGGGACAATTGAAACCACAGGGAGAAGAGCTACTGACTTTACCATTGAATCCTTCAATAAGAAAGTGCAGTTCCCGCTTCCTACCCTAATAGAGTGTGGCATGATACCTGACGACAAAACTGAGATTCCCTCTCCAGAAGTAGCCCATCACCACCCTCACCTCCGCTCAATTGCTCACCTCATCCCAGCTGTTGAGCCAGATGTTTCTATCCTTCTACTTCTTGGGAGAGACATCCTTCAGGTACACAAGGTGCGCCAGCAAATCAATGGACCTTATAATGCCCCCTATGCACAGAGACTGGACCTGGGGTGGGTCATTGTAGGAGAAGTTTGCCTGGGGACAGTGCACCAGCCTGATAAAATTAGCACTCTGAAGACGTCCGTGTTAACAAATGGACGTACATCTCTTCTCAGTCCCTGTCACAACAGCTTCGTTGTCAAGGAAAGCTTTGGCGTGTCAACACAACACTGTGACTCTTTTACACTATATGGTAAAGAAGAAGTCAATTCCAACATTGAAACAGACAGTCTAGGGATTACAGTGTTCCAGAAAACTAAAGATGATGACAAACAGGCCCTCTCTATAGAGGATCAGACCTTCTTGCAGATTATGGATAGAGAGGCTTACCAAGATGACAATCACAGTTGGGTGGCCCCTCTCCCCTTTCGCACACCCAGACGTGTTTTGCCTAGTAACAGGGAACAAGCCATGAAGCGTTTGCATTCACTCAGCAAAACACTGCAGAGAAAGCCAGAGGTGAAAAAAAATTTCATTGAATTTATTAAAGGGATGCTAGACAACGATCACGCTGAAGTTGCAGAACCACTTGAGACAGACAGGGAATACTGGTATCTACCAAAGTTTGGTGTCTACCATCCACACAAACCTAACCAAATCAGAATAGTTTTTGATTCTAGCGCAGAGTATAAAGGAGTCTCTTTAAATGACGTACTGTTGAGTGGCCCTGACCTAAACAATACTTTGCTAGGTGTCCTCATGCACTTCAGAAAAGAGCCTGTTGCTTTCACAGCAGATGTGCGACAAATGTTTTATTGTTTTCTTGTCAGAGAAGACCACAGAGACTTTCTACGTTTTCTCTGGTACAAAGACAATGATATAGACAAAGAAATTGTCGAGTACAGAATGAAAGTGCACGTATTTGGCAATAGCCCATCTCCTTCTGTCGCTATATACTGCATGCAAAAAGCTGCCCAGAAAGATGCAGAGCGCTATGGACAAGAAGCCAAACACTTTGTATTGAGACATTTCTATGTAGATGATGGACTCGCTTCTGCTAGCACACCTGAAGATGCAATTTCCATCCTCAGTAAAGCAAAGCAAATGCTGGCAGAATCCAACCTGTGTCTTCATAAAATTGCTTCCAACAGCCAAGAAGTAATGGAAGCCTTCCCTGTAGCAGACAGAGCTAAGGACCTTAAAGATCTTTGCCTAGGTACAGACACTCTTCCCCTGCAGAAAAGCCTAGGCCTAAGTTGGGATCTAGAATCAGATAGTTTTGTTTTCAGAGTTTCCTCGGAGGAAAAGCCTTTTACACGTAGAGACATTCTATCTACTGTAAATAGCCTCTATGATCCCCTAGGGTTTGTATCGCCTGTGACAATAAGAGGTAAGGTCCTAGTTCGGGAACTGTCATCTGGGAAAAGTGAATGGGATGCATTGCTTCCACAGGAGAGACTAAGTGAGTGGGTTCAATGGACAGAATCCTTGCAAACGTTAGAGCACCTAAAGATAGACAGATGCTATGTGCCCGTATCTCTATCATCAGCTTGCAAGAAGGAACTGTATATCTTTTCAGACGCATCCACCACAGCTATAGGTGCAGTAACTTACTTGAAAGTAATTGATGCAGAAAATGTGTCATGTTGGACATGGGAAAGTCCAAATTAAGCCCTAAACCAGCCCACACTATTCCTCGTTTAGAGTTGTGTGCTGCTGTACTTGCAGTCGAAATGTCTGAGCTAATCACAGATGAACTAGACACTGACTTCGATGCTGTGAAATTCTTCACCGATAGCAAGACTGTCCTAGGGTACATTTGCAACACCACTAGGAGGTTCTATCTGTACTTGAGGAGATTCTTCTCAATTCGTGGCCCAGCAAAACTGCTCAGTTCTGACAGAGGAACAAACTTTGTAGGGGCCTGCAAAGAACATAGCATTTGTGACAGTGAATCACAATTGCAAGACTTTCTTCAAGACAGAGGATGTACATGGGTCTTTAATCCTCCACACTCCTCACACACGGGTGGTGTCTGGGAGAGACTTATAGGTATTGCCAGGCGAATCTTGGACATTATGTTGCTACAAACCAAACCTGCTAACTTGACCCATGAGACTTTAAGCACCTTTATGGCAGAAGTGACTGCTATTATGAATGCCAGGCCTATAGTTCCTGTGTCCTCGGACCCAGATACACCTATGGTCCTTACCCCAGCAATGTTGTTGACTCGAAAGGTGAACTCTTTGTCTGCTCCATCTGGAACCATAAGTACAACTCAAGTCCATGCAAAACAATGGAAGCAAGTACAATGCTTGGCAGACACCTTTTGGAAAAGATTGAAGAGAGAGTATCTGTCAAACCTGCAACACCGCAGGAAATGGACTGAGGATCGCCCAAATGTAAAAGTGGGTGATGTTGTTCTGTTGAAGGACAGCCAAGAGAGCAGAAACGAGTGGCCCATAGGACTTATTGTCAATGTTCTACCAAGCAGGGATGGCAAGGTTAGAAAGGTAGAGGTCAAGATTGTAAAAAATGAGACTGCCAGAATTTATCTCAGACCTAGAACTGACATTATAGTTTTGATTTCAGACTAACTAGGATTCCATTTACCTGTTTATGTTTTTTCTACATAGCAGTAATTGTTTGAGTAGTGACATAATAAATTATGCCAGACAGGGAGTGTTCTGCCCATATTGGTCATATTAAAGTGCTGTTACAGATTATACTGCAATGTTGTTGATGTTGCTGCCATGGTCAGAATTAGTTATTATAGTTATTATTTGCCAGAACACAGAGGAAGAGGCAGTAACCTTTAACCTGGAACTGTATTTCCTCCATTTCACAACTGACTCCCTGATACTGCAGACTGCAGCAGAAGAGCTCCTATCTATTCAGGACTAATGATGGAATCGTCTGTAAGTACATTCACTGAGGGAGTGAGGCTGCTGTATAATGTTTAACCCCTTCCATACCGCGCCATTATAAAATGACATTGGCAGGAATCCTTTCTCGATTCAGGCGGCCGTCATATGACGTCCGCCCGGTCTTGCCGCTACTGCAGCCGGTCACAAATGTCAACAGAGAACACGGTAACTAGCTGTCACCGTGTTCTCCTCCTCACACACTGATCCTGTGTGAGGAGGAGATTGTGGTAACAGCTAGTTACCAAGTGCAGTGCACCCCAACCACACTGATTGCCCCCCCCCCAATAAAAAGCACCTGTCACTAGCCCATCAAAGTACCTGTCACTACCCCATCAAAGTACCCAAGTACCTGTCACCAGCCCATCAGGTACTCTGATGACAGGTACTCGGGTTCTCTGATGGGCTGATGACAGGTACTCGGGTACTCTGATGACAGGTACTCGGGTACTCTGATGACGGGTACACGGGTACTCTGATGACGGGTACTCAGGTACTCTGATGACAGGTACTCGGGTACTCTGATGACAGGTACTCGGGTACTCTGATGACAGGTACTCGGGTACTTTGAGTACCCGTCACCGGAGTACCCGAGTACCCGTCATCGGAGTACCCGAGTACCTGTCACCTACCCATCAGAGTACCCAAGTACATGTCCCCTACCCATCAGAGTACCCGAGTACCTTCCACCTGCTCATCCGAGTACCTGACACCTGAAGTACCCGAGTACTTGCCACCTGCTCATCAGTACCCATCACTACTCATCAGTACTCATCAGTACCTATCAGTACCTATCACCTATCAGTATCAGTACTGATCATCCGTACCCATCAGTACAGTATCAGTATCACCTATCAGTATCAGTACTACTCATCAGTACCTATCACCTGCCTGTCACCTGCCCATAAGAGTACCCGAGTACCTGTCACCTGCCTATCAGAGTACTCGAGTACCTGCCACTTGCTCATCAGTACCAGAGTACCTGTCACCTGCCCAGCAAAGTACCCAAGTACCTGTCACCCTTCATACAGCCACCATGTCTAAGTCCAAAAAGGTTTATATACGTCCTCCGTTTAAACCTACATACCGGTGTTATGGCAGCAGATAGCTGCCATAGCCCTGGTATTTTTTTAAACGGTGGACGGTTGGCTTTCCGATAAGGGTGGTCCCAGCGGCAGATTCGCCGTGGGATCACCCTTCCGGGGTGGCGGAAGAGGTGCCCCCCCCTCCCGCTGCATTCTGGTCCTTTTCCCTGTTTACCGGACCCGCCGGCAGCGGGGAAAACGATCCGGTCCCCGATCCTCACAGACAGGATGTCGAGTGAGGGCAAGCTTGCCCTCACTCGACTCTATGGTCTTGGAGGACCGGAGCTACGGCAAACGTTGTTGCCTAGCAACCAGTTTAAAGGTCCCTTTTTTTTTTTCATTTTATTTAATTTTTTTTTTATTTTTTTTTCTATCTTTTAGTGTACTTGTGAGATCTGAGGACTTTTTGACCCCAGATCTCACAAAAAAGAGGTCCTGTCGTGCCTTTTTCTATTACAAGTAATGTTTACATTTCTTGTAATAGAAATAAAAATGATCAATTTTTTTTTTAAAAAAAACAGTGTAAAAATAAAAAATAATAAATAAAATAAATAGTAAAAAAAAAAAAAAAAAATTAAAGCGCCCTGTCCCCGTGAGCTCGCGCACAGAAGCGAACACATACAGAAACCCCGCCCACATATGTAAACAGTGTTTAAACTACACATGTGAGGTATCGCCGCGATCGTTAGAGCAAGAGCAAGAGCAATAATTTGAGCCCTAGACCTCCTCTGTAACTCTAAGATAGCAACCTGTAGAAATTTTTAAAGTGTCGCCTATGGGGATTTTTAAGTACCAAAGTTTGTCACCATTCTGTGAGCGTGCGCAATTTTGAAGCATGACATGTTGGGTATCTATTTACTCGGCGTAACATTATCTTTCACATTATGGAAAACAATTGGGCTAACTTTACTTTTTTTCTTATTTTTTAATTCAAAAAAGTGAATTTTTTCCAAAAAAATTGCGTTTGAAAGACCGCTGCGCAAATACGGTGTGATAAAAAATATTGCAATAATCTCCATTTTATTCTCTAGGGTCTCTGCTAAAAAAAAATATATAATGTTTTGGGGTTCTAAGTAGTTTTCTAGCAAAAACAACTGATTTTAACTTGTTAACACCAAATGTCAAAAATAGGCCTAGGCAAGTGGCTAGGATGCATGATGGTGCTCCTTGGATGTTGGGCCTCTATATGGCTAGGCTGTGAAAAAGTCTCACACATGTGGTATTGCCATACTCAGGAGGATTGGCAGAATGTATTTTGGGGTGTCATTTTTGCTATGTACATGCTATGTGTTAGGAATATCCTATAAATTGACAACTTTGTGTAAAAAAAAAAAAAGTTTTTTTTTTCCAACATTTTCCAAAAACTTGTGGAAAAAAATGACATGTTCAAAGGACCCATAATGCCTCATAGAATATACGTTGGAGTGTTTGCTTTCCAAAATGGGGTCATTTTGTGGACTTTTCCATTGTATTGGTGCTCTAGGGCCTTGAAAAGTGTGATAGGTAGTAAGAAAGTTTTATGTGTATTTATGCTCCTAAAACGCCTTATGGTGCTACTTGGACGTGGAGTCTCTTTTTGTGGCCAGGCTGTGTAAAAGTCTCACACACGTGGTATCACCATACTCAGAAGGAGTAGCAGAATGAATTTTGGGGTGTCATTTTTGCTGTGTACATGCTATGTGTTAGAAATAGCTTATAAATTGACAACATTTTGGGAAAAAAAAGAAAAAACATTTTTTTTCTTCATTTTCCCAAGAATTGTGGGAAAAAATTATAACTTCAAAAAACTCACCATGCCTCTTACTAAATACCTTGGACTGTCTACTTTACAAAAAGGGGTCATTTGGGGGGTATTTGTACTGTCCTGACATTTCAGGGCCTCAAGAAAGGAGATAGGCCATCAGTACATCTGGTGTGATCAATTTTCAGTAATTGGTACCATAGCTTCTAGACTCAATAACTTTCACACAGACTAAATAATATACACTAATTTGGGTTAATTTTACCATAGATATGTAGCAGTATAAATTTTGGCCCAAATGTATAAAGAAAAATTATATTTTTGCAAAATTTTATAATAGAAAAAAAAAAGTGTTTTTTTTTTCAAAATGTTTGCTCTTTTTTTGCTTATATCACAACCCCCCCCCCCCCCCCCAGTTGTGATCAAATACCACCAAAAGAAAGCTCTATTTGATAAAGATTTTGTGTGAGAGTGCTGAAAGCTGAAAATTGGTCTGGGCAGGAAGGGGGTCTAACTGCTCTGTATGGAAGCGGTTAATGTACTGACACATATGTTTTGTTTATGCTTATGTTGTAGTTTTACAAAGTTATTCAGAAAAAAGAATACATACAGATCTGAGGTCTCCCGTTTCTTGACTTCTGAATTATTGTTAAGCTGTCTGACTAGTGTTATACAACAGTTCAATAACGCGAAGCAGAACAATCAGTAATTTATTCAATGTACCAGCCCAGTGCATTATGGGGCGCTCATCGGGCGGGGGAAACTTCCGGCCGAGCGCCCCATTTGTTTGTGTCACCAGTGAACACACGAACAGCTAATGTTCGAGTCAAACTTATGTTTGACTCAAACATCAAGTCCATTCCCACTGATTGATGTAGTAGTGCCCTTTAACCACAAGGCTGTTAAGCCAGTTTCCATGCTGCAGCCTACCTCAAAGTCTTGTGCATAATAGGTCTGAAAACCTAGTGACCCACCCTCCTGCTATTATCAGTTTGCTTCATCTTCTTGGGCTTAGACCACATCAGGAATCATACTACAAGAGGTCGCTGTGCCACACACAGTCCCAGGTCTAGTCAACAGGGAAGTACCACTACACACCTGAGACCCCTCTGACATGGGGGCACAGGTTACCAGGTGCATATATGTAAGCAGGTTGTGCCAATGTTGTTTTAGTAAGTTAGAGGCTGGCCCAGGCGGGACATAAGGGTTAAGTTATGAGTGCTCAGTTCCTGGGCTTTTTGATCCCAGCCAGCCCACCTGTGCTATAAAAAGGGGGGAAGGCTGAGGTTCACGGTCCTTGTTTGGTTCTGTTCCGGCTCTCAGCTCATGGTAGTGGGACTGCTGTGTTTTGCAGTCCGCTGAAGGCACCAGGATTTTCAGAAGTCATCCAAGTTGTGGAGAATACCAGTATAAACTACTTTCTCATGGGGGAGAAGACTGGGCAGCCACACAACTAAAGTTAGAGTTAGGAATTGGACAGTTAATTTACATTAACTGTACTAAGCCTGGTCTGATGTTATTCAAAGGGGTGCATGTAGGTTCTGGTATATCCAAAGAACCAGGGTCTGTAAGGCATACAGGGGTATGAAGCTACACTACTACAAAAGGGTTAACTATGCTAGATAAGGAAGAGAAATGCACTTGCTAACAGTAACAAAGCACAAGTTGAAGACACAGCAACCAGTTGTAAGGCACAGTACCTGGTAAGGTGTCAGGTCCTCCGGTAGCGGGGGGTCCTTGTCTGGCTCCCTCCCTAGCACTCTGTATCTAATACCAATTAGAATTGAACCCGAGTTATGGAGAAGTGAAGAAGTTAATATGAGCATGCATGAGGTCTGCCCTATGTACTTGGCAGGACCCCATTCTGTTACTGGGTGTGAGGAAACAGAGGAACGCTGGACTGGTGGAATGGGTGCAGGTTCAGCATGTCCCTCCTAATGCAACATACATCAAGTTACAGTGTGTAGTGAAACTGAACAGTAGTTTTTTAGATGAACTCAGTATTTTACTGCACCTCCTAGTGTGCAAGCTCATCTCTAAGTGGGGGGAACTGCCTTCATGTTAGATTCCTCCCACTACCATAGTCTCTGCCTGGTCCAGAGCATTATTGTCATGGTCTTACCTTCTTGCTGTTCTCCTTCGTTTGACATGTGCTGGCGGCCATCTTGGTTTCTGGGTTTCTTGTAGCCTCCCACCCTGCGGCTCCTCCTTCCCACTGGGAGGAGCTGGATGCCTAGCTCATATATATAGGAGGTCTGTGGCTTCAGTTCCTTGCTTGGTCCTCCTGTGTTCACATGCTTCTAAGACTGCTGCTGCTTCTGGTCCCTGATCCTGGCTTCGTCTGACTACCCTGCTGGTTCCTGATCCTGGCTTCGTCTGACTACCCTGCTGGTTCCTGATCCTGGCTTCGTCTGACTACCCTGCTGGTTCCTGATCCTGGCTTCGTCTGACTACCCTGCTGGTTCCTGATCCTGGCTTCGTCTGACTACCCTCCTGGTTCCTGACCTCTGGCTTCGCAAGGACCCTGCCTCGGTTTCGCTATCCGTTTGGACTTTTGCTTTACAGCTTGATTTTCAATAAAGCCTTCTTATTTTCACTTATCTGTTGTTGTACGTCTGGTTCATGATTCCGTGACATTAGGACCAAGCCATGAATTCTGACGGTACAGGGCCATCCTCGCTACCCACGCTGGTTGCCAGACTTGATCAGCAGGATCACCTGTTGGGTCGGTTCGCCGTGGCGTTGCAAACCCTGCTTGAACGCACGGCTCATTTCGCTCCCGTTGCCGATGGGTCGGTTGTCGCTCCTGGGCCCGCTCCTACTGCCGCTCCGGTTGTTGCGCCAGAGTCTACCCCGACACCTGTTGTTGCGCCTGCGGTGTTTCGGGGTATGACCGGTTCTGCCCCCCTTCCACAGCGCTTTGGGGGAGAGCCAACTCAGTGCCGAGGTTTCCTTAACCAGGTGGGCATTTATTTTGAGTTGCTGCCACATGCCTTTCCTACTGAGAGATCAAAGGTGGGCTTTTTAATTTCGCTGCTCTCGGACAAAGCCTTGGCCTGGGCCAGCCCTTTATGGGAGAACAACAATCCGGTGGTTGCCGAGTTTTCCGGTTTTGTTGCTTCTCTTCGGAGGGTATTCGATGTGCCAGCTCGTGCTGCCTCTGCTGCGAAGCTCCTTATGTCCATCAGACAGGGTTCACGATCCGTAGCTGAATACGCCATTGAGTTTCGTACCCTGGCAGCAGAGGTGGGCTGGAATAATGAGGCTCTGGTCGCTGCTTTCTCTCATGGTCTCTCGGATGCCTTGAAGGATGAGGTTGCAGCTAAGGACCTACCAGTGTAGCTCGAGTCTCTTATTTCTTTTTTGATTTTGATTGACACCAGACTCAGGGAGAGACCTTTCTTTAAGGAGAGTCTGCGGAGGCCTCCTAACAGATTGGCGCCTACCTTTGCTGTCCCACCCGTGCCTCCCTCTCCTCCCACGCCTCCTGGGGATGACTTGGCTGGGGGTGAACCCATGCAGCTGGGCTTTGCTCGCCTGTCCGAGGGGGAGAGGGTACTCCGAAGACGCGAGGGTCGATGCATGTACTGTGGTCTCGGTGGGCATTTTCGGTTGGCATGTCCGAACCGTCCGGGAAACGCTCGCACCTGAGATCCTGTCGGGGGCAGATCTTGGGTGGAGTCTCTTCGTCCCCGGTTTCCCGTGTTGACAAACCACTGATCACTGTTGTCCTCTCCTGGGTCGGGGGCTCAGTGACGACCCAGGCGTTGGTGGACTCTGGTGCTGGTGGTTTGTTCATTGATAGTGTGTTCGCTGCCGCCAATTCCATTCCTCTGCAGGCCCGAGGTTCTCCACTGGCTCTTGAGGCGATAGACGGCAGACCCCTTCTGCCGCCACACGTGACTCATGAGACCCTTCCAGTGGGGATAGCCATTGGTGCCGTTCACAGAGAGTCGGTATGCTTCCAGGTTATTTCGTCTCCACACTACTCGGTGGTCTTGGGGTACCCCTGGCTCCAGAAGCATAATCCGACTTTCGATTGGAGATCGGCCGAGATCCTCTCGTGGTCACCGCAGTGTGGGGCTAGTTGCATCCATGGGCCTGTCAAGTTGCTGTGTACTTCCTCGGACTCTCTGTTGCCTCCTGAATACGAGGAGTACCGGGATGTATTCGATAAGGTGCGCGCGGTTGCCCTACCTCCGCACCGCCCATACGATTGTGCCATCGAGTTACAACCTGGCGCCGTTCCTCCTCGTGGCAAGGTCTATCCACTATCCAGCGGAGAATGAGGCCATGGAGGAGTACGTGAAGGAGGCGCTTTCACACGGACACATTCGCAAATCCTCGTCCCCGGCTGGGGCTGGATTTTTCTTTGTGAAAAAGAAGGGCGGTGAGTTGAGGCCTTGCATCGATTACAGGGGTCTCAATCGCATCACGATCAAGAACGCTTACCCGATACACTTGATTTCCGAGCTGTTCGATCGCCTTAAAGGGGCCACGGTCTTTACCAAACTCGACCTGAGGGCGGCATATAACCTCGTAAGGATCAAGGCGGGCGATGAGTGGAAGACCGCGTTTAACACCAGGACCGGTCATTATGAATCATTGGTTATGCCCTTTGGGTTGTGCAATGCGCCCGCAGTCTTTCAGGAATTCATTAACGATGTTTTCCGTGACCTGTTGCAGCAGTGTGTGGTGGTCTATTTGGATGACATCTTGGTATATTCTGAATCCATGGAGACCCACATTCTGGATGTCAGACGAGTGTTGCAACGGTTACGAGAGAACAAGCTGTTCGGTAAGCTTGAGAAATGCGAATTTCACCGATCCCAGGTAACCTTCTTAGGTTACATCATTTCCGCTGAGGGGTTCTCCATGGATCCTGAGAAGGTTTCGGCTGTCTTACAGTGGCCCCAGCCCAGTGGTCTTCGCTCCCTGCATCGCTTTTTGGGCTTCGCCAATTATTATCGGAAGTTCATCAGGGACTTTTCCATGCTAGCCAAGCCTCTCACGGATCTGACCAGGAAGGGCAGTAATTCCCAGGTCTGGCCGCTCGAGGCCATCCGAGCTTTTGAGGCTTTAAAGTCCGCCTTTGTGTCGGCCCCGATTCTGTCGCATCCCAACCCTGGGTTGCCCTTTGTCCTCGAGGTGGACGCGTCTGAGACGGGAGTAGGCGCCCTTCTGTCTCAGCGTAGAACACCAGAGGGTCCTCTGCTTCCTTGTGGGTTTTACTCCCGGAAACTGTCTTCCGCGGAGTGCAACTATCAGATTGGTGACAGGGAGTTATTGGCCATCGTGCAGGCCCTTAAAGAATGGAGGCACTTGCTCGAGGGTTCGGTGGTTCCGGTCCTCATCCTGACGGACCACAAGAATCTGACCTACCTTTCTGAGGCCAAGAGATTGACACCACGTCAGGCCAGATGGGCTCTGTTCTTGTCACATTTTAATTACGTGGTCTCCTACCTACCCGGTTCCAAGAACATCAGGGCGGATGCCTTGATGGGCAGTACTCCGACCTGTCCAGGGAGGAGTCGATTCCGACTTCGGTCATACCTCCGAATCAGATCCTGGCCGCCATTCGCACCAGCCTGACCTCTCCCCTGGGTGAGCAGATTTTGGCGGCTCAATCTGGTGCTCCCTCTGAGAGACCCAACGGCAGATGTTTTGTGCCTGAGGAGTTGCGCACTCGGTTGTTGCGAACCTACCATAACTCCAAGACCGCGGGGCATCCTGGAAAGAATCAGCTGTCCTGGGCTGTTTCACGTCTGTTCTGGTGGCCTTCCCTACGTTCCGACATCACCGCATATGTAGCGGCATGCTCCGTTTGTGCCCACAGTAAGTCCCCTCGGCACCTTCCGTTGGGCCTTCTGCAACCCATAGCCACCGGGGAGCGCCCATGGTCACACCTGGGGATGGATTTCATTGTGGACCTCCCTGCATCCCGAGGCCATACGGTCATTCTCATGATTGTGGATCGATTTTCCAAAATGTGCCACTGTGTTCCTCTCAAGAAGTTACCCTCTGCACAGGAGTTGGCCACGATTTTTGCCAGGGAGGTCTTCCGGTTGCACGGTTTGCCCAAGGAGATTGTGTCGGATCGGGGGAGTCAGTTTGTGTCCAGGTTCTGGCGCGCCTTTTGCTCCCAGTTGGGGATTCATCTCTCCTTCTCCTCGGCCTACCACCCTCAGTCCAATGGGGCCGCAGAACGATCCAATCAGGCCTTGGAACAATTCCTTCGTTGCTATGTCTCCGATCACCAAGACAATTGGGTTGACCTCCTGCCTTGGGCTGAGTTTGCCAGGAACACGGCGGTGAACTCTTCCTCTGGGACGTCTCCCTTCATGGCCAATTATGGGTTCCAACCTGCCGTGTTACCGGAGGTATTCTCTCCCCAGGATATTCCGGCTGTGGAGGATCATCTTTCTGTCCTACGTGCTTCTTGTGTACAGATCCAGAAGTCCCTTGAGGTCTCTGCGCAGCGCCAGAGACTCCAGGCTGATCGCAGACGAGCCCCTGCTCCTTCCTACCAGGCCGGAGACCGTGTATGGTTGTCCACCCGCAACCTCAACCTTCGAGTGCCCACTCCCAAGCTGGCGCCTCGCTTTGTTGGTCCCTTCCGAGTGCTTCGCAGGGTAAACCCGGTAGCCTATGCCCTTGCGCTTCCTCCTGGCATGCGGATCTCCAACGTGTTTCATGTCTCCCTGTTGAAGCCACTGGTGTGTAATCGTTTCACTTCCTCGGTTCCTCGGCCCCGTCCGGTCCAAGTGGGCAATCGTGAGGAGTATGAGGTGAGCAATATCCTGGACTCACGCCTGGTCCGCGGTCGGGTGCAGTTTTTGGTTCATTGGCGTGGTTATGGTCCAGAGGAGCATTCCTGGGTTCCCTCCGCAGATGTCCATGCTCCTGCCTTGCTCCGAGCCTTCCACGCACGCTTCCCTCAGAAACCGTTCTTTACTCCGCTGAGGAGGGGCCCTTGAGAGGGAGGTACTGTCATGGTCTTACCTTCTTGCTGTTCTCCTTCGTTTGACATGTGCTGGCGGCCATCTTGGTTTCTGGGTTTCTTGTAGCCTCCCACCCTGCGGCTCCTCCTTCCCACTGGGAGGAGCTGGATGCCTAGCTCATATATATAGGAGGTCTGTGGCTTCAGTTCCTTGCTTGGTCCTCCTGTGTTCACATGCTTCTAAGACTGCTGCTGCTTCTGGTCCCTGATCCTGGCTTCGTCTGACTACCCTGCTGGTTCCTGATCCTGGCTTCGTCTGACTACCCTGCTGGTTCCTGATCCTGGCTTCGTCTGACTACCCTGCTGGTTCCTGATCCTGGCTTCGTCTGACTACCCTCCTGGTTCCTGACCTCTGGCTTCGCAAGGACCCTGCCTCGGTTTCGCCATCCGTTTGGACTTTTGCTTTACAGCTTGATTTTCAATAAAGCCTTCTTATTTTCACTTATCTGTTGTTGTACGTCTGGTTCATGGTTCCGTGACAATTATTGAGCGCACTCAGCGCAAAAGGTAACCCCACGTGCATGGCGAGTTGGCCCCACCCACATACACCTAGTCAAAACTTTCCTGCCACTGCCAAGCATTCCTGAACAGACCCATGGACATCTCAGTCCACTTTCCTATCCAGGTATTGGTGGTACAGTTATTTCCCCAGAAGGACTTATCAATCAGTATGGTATGTTTAGCAGCAGCACAACCTTTGCCTGCCTGGAGACTCGGACCAAGTCGAGCTTTGGCTTCTTGTATTGTCAGATTCACACATCAAAAAGACACAGTTCATTTGAAATGTTTATTGTACAAGCTTAGAGACAAATTATTTGGAACAATCTATTTAACTATAAACTCCATCCATACATTTGGTTATTACATCAAAGTATTGGTTATATTGAGAGCCTAAATTATCCTATTTCTGATAGTAGCGGAGGGTTGTTGTGGTTCCCACAGTTAAATGGGTTCACATACGTATGTATTTCTTCTTACTCTTGTCCAAACTAAAGACCAGAGTATCCCAGCTTTTTCTTGGAGGAGAAAACACACATGCTTTTCATTTTGGCTACATGTTGTATATATATATCGATCTAGTTGCAGCATCTCCCAATTTGACAGACAATGCGGTGCACAGCCGCAAATGCAGGCAGTTTGCATTGGAACCCATGCAGCTGTCAAACTGGGGGCACCAGCTGTGTTCGTGCAGCCACTGCATCTTAATTGACATGAACTGGGGCTGCCTGCATGGGGATGCAGGAAAATACCTGTGTGTCCCTTTGCTTGCAAACACAGCCTCACTAACGTAGGAATGAAGCCTAAGGTTTGGTAAGCCAAAATTCTATTACATTTTCTCCTTGGGTTTAGATACACTTGAACAGACCATTAATTATGTAGCTGACACAGAGATTTATAATACTTTATTGTTCAGTAAACAATGTTTTTAGTAAGGTTGCGGAAACATGGTGGAGGGTATGGTTTAGCATTAAGACTACAACAACAACATATACCTATGCATTTTCTGAATTGCATAATCTAACTTTCAGTAATATGACTATGTTAGCACACTGTTCCTCAAACATGGTTGTATGAGTATGGAAGCTACAGTGTTACGTTGTCCCCCACTCTTTTTTTGAAGTCCAACATGCATATTCTCATATAACTGTTGTCACCTACGGAACTCAAGATTATTAGCCAAACACGTTGGTGAAGGCAGTCTTTTTTATTCCAGAAAAAATATATCAGGACTTTGAAGGTATCCAATTAGTCATATAAGACATCAAACTTTATTTGTATAGATGTTAAAACATTCACATTCTATTTCTTAACCCTTTCGCTGCCAGGCCCTATGCTCCACTTTTAAACTTAGCTGGTCAGGCCATTTTTGCAATTTTTCCTCTGCTTTTTTATTTTTACTTTACAGCTTTCAGAGTTTGTTAAAGACCCCCCAAACTATATATTTTCTGAAAGCACATGACCAGTAGAATACAAATACAACTGAGTTTTAGGGCACAATGATATTTGGGCAAATGTTTATCAAACTATATTTTTGTTAAAATACACTAAAATCATTATTAGCAGATAAAAACACAGCACATTTTACACAATTCCTGCTAAATATAAAAGCTAACCTATATTGAGGTAATAAATAACCACTATTTGTAAATTTGAGATTGTACCTTTTTGCGAAATAGTGAAAATTGAACATATGCAAAAACAGAAATATCCAAATTCATTATTCCCTTACAGAGCCCTGCTGTCTGTATCACATGGGTGCCCACATGGAAAGCGGCTCTCTGCCGCCGGGGCACGCAAGGAAAGGAGGATCAGGGATGTTCTGTGCAAAACCCTTGCACAGAGCAGGTAAGTATAACTTATTTGTTATTTTTAAGAAAAACAAACAAAGCTTTACAATCACTTTAAACAAGAAAACAATCCCATACTCGGTCAGCCTTCAGTGCAACCTGCATCCAAGCTATCAAACCCCTATGTTACAGTCATCCACTTTAGAAAGGAAGGGTAGCAGGGTAGAAATCCCAGCAACAACATTTCTGAGGACCACAATTACCCACCAAGTTCCCTTCACAACAGAGCACCTCCAGGCTACTCACAAAAAGACCAAGGTGTGTTGGATTTCCTCAAGTTCTTTGCACAGCATGAGCCGTTGACAAAAGGACTTACAAGGTTTACCGACCGACCTGAGGGCTATAGAGCATTGTGATTGTCCTTCAGAAATGCAATAAAAGATTTAAATCTATCTGCAAGTAAGAAGTCTGATTTCTTAATCAAATGGCTGGGGAATGAGTCAGCAGAGCATGCAAGAAGAATCAGGGACATCAATATTAACTACCCAAGCAGAGGACTGAGCATGATATGGGAGAGAAATTAGTATTATGGTTCCCTAGAAGCCATAGAAAATTCACTCTTTAACCACTTTCAGACAGGAGGATTTCGCTGCTCAATGACCAAGCCACTTTTTTTAACTTGGCACTGCGTGATTTTAAATGACAATTGCGCGATCATGCAATGCTGTACCCAAACAAAATTTACTTCCTTTTTTCCCCACACACAGAGATTTCTTTTGGTGGTATTTGATCACCTCTGCGCTCTTTATTTTTTGCGATATTAATAAAAAAATAGCAGAAATTTTGAGAAAAAATTATATTTTCTAATTTGTCTTTTAAAAAAATATCCAATATACTCAATTTTTGTTATATTTTGGCCAAAAGGTATTTAGCTACATGTCTTTGACAAAAAAATCTCAATAAACATATTTTTATTAGTTTGCACCAAAGTTATAGCGTCCACAAACTATGGTGTAAATACTGGAACTTATGCAGCTTTTACTTTCTGACTGCCTATATCATCTCATGAAGTGCTAAAATGGCAGCGCAGTACAACCCCCCCCCCCCAAATTACCCCTTTTTGGAAATTAGACTTCCTAAGGAATGTCCTGAGAGGCATGTTGAGCTCATTGAATATTTAATTTTTTTTGTCACAGGGGTTTGAAAAATGACTAAAGATAAAATTATTATTTTTTTAACACAAAGCTGTCATTGAAATGATATATTGCTCACGCATGCCATGGGTATATGTGTAATTACACCCCAAAATATATTTTGCTGCTTCTCTTGAGTACAGGGATACCACATTTGTGAGACTTTTTGGTAGCCTAGCTGCGTACAGGATCCCGAAACCCAATCACCACCTTCAGGCTTTCAGAGGGCGTAAATTGTTGATTTCACTCCTCACTACCTATCACAGTTTCGGAGGCTCTGAAATTTCAAGATAGTACAAACCCCCCGAAAAAAAAATACATTTTTTTTAAATTTAAGGCACAAATTCACTATATAATTCCTAATTGTTTGGTAAAATTTAAAAGATGATATTATGCCGAGTACATAGATATCAAACATGACATGCTTTAAAATTGTGCACGCCCGTGCAGCGGCAACAAACTATGTACATTTTTAAAAGCCTTTAAAAGTCTTTACAGGTTACCACTTTGGACTTACAGAGCAGGTCTACTGCAAGAAAGACCTGGCGTTCACGGCAATACCTCACATGCGCGGTTTACATATGACACTAGACCAATGCTTGCGTGCGCCTTTGCACGCAAGCATGGGGGGACAGGGGGGCTTAATTTTTTTTCATTTAATTTGCTTTTTTATGTTATGTTGACACCTTTCCTTTCATTTTATTTTTTAATCATTTTTATTGTTATCACAGTGATTTTAAATATCCCCTATGATAGCAATCTGTAGTGGCAGGTACTCTTTTTAAAAAAAAAAAATGGGATCTTTTAGAATCTAGATCTCTCCTTTGACCTTAAAGCATCTAACCTCACCAAGATTGGTGTGATAAGATGCTTTCCCAATTTCCCAATGGCGCTGTTTATTTCTGGCGAAACAAAAGTCATTAAATGCTCGTAGCTTCTGGAATCTTAGGCCATAGAGATGATTGGAGCCATTCTCGTCTCCAATCAGCTCTATGGTTAGATAATTGAACCACCGGCTGCACTCTCGGGTTAACCGGTGGTACAGGAGAGCCAGAGAAAAAATGCAGAAGGCGGCGGGAGGGGGGCGGGAGTCCCCTCCCACTGCTTGTAAAAGCAGTCTAGCGGCTAATTATCTGCTAGGATTGCTTTTACATGTAAGCCAACCGCTGGCTGTAAAAAAACAATACCAAGATGATGCCTAAATCTTCAGGCATCATCCTGGTATAACCACGCAAAGTCCAGTACATTGCTGGTCCTTGTTTGGCATATATTGTAGGTTTTTTTTGTTCATGTAGCCTGTGGGCTGATCGAAAAAAAGAGACCCTAACAGAAATCGCCACCTGAAAATGTGTAGTACACCCATCATTAGCTGCCCAAAACATCCAAACCCACTTTCTAATGATGGGTATACATGACAAATGCCATGTATACCTATTGTTTTTTTAACTGCGGTAGTGAAATCACCTCCTACAGCGCTGCCATAGAGATTTCCATTTATGCTGAGCGCTGTTTGTGTCAGAATATATGAAATCAGTATGGCAGCTGATGAGTGTACCTGCAAGGCAAACTGGTTAACAATAGAAATAGAAATAAAAGATTACATTGGTACCTAAAAAGTAAAACATTTTTACTTACATTTTTACTACTACTACGTTACCAATGAAAAACAGTAACAAAGTTCAGAAAAAGTTAAGTAGGAAGAGTAGAAGTAGAAGAGCAGAGTAAGAACAGAAGAGTAACTCAAACGACAACTATTTTTGGCTTTTTTATTTTATATTTTTTATTGTAATTTTTTTTGTAACTTTTTTTTGTAACTTTTTTTTTTCTAACTTTTTATTGTAACTTTTTTTACACTTTTTTTTTCTTCAACTCAACTGCAACATTCCAGTTTAGGGCCTCTCAAAATGACGATAGCCATCGAACATCTTTTGAGACCCTGTGTTAGTGTGCCCTAGACTGTGTTGTGCTGCACCCTACACCAGCCCTCAAAAATTTCTCTCGCCTGCTCGCATTTTGCGAGTGGAATGATGAGCAGGGCGAGCTGAACAGGGCTGTGCTGTATGGGGAACGTGTAACTCCTCCGTTCCGCCTGCCCCTCCCCCTGTCACAAGGCTGTGTGTGTATTTCATTCTTACACAGCCCAGTGAGCAGCTCCCCGCCCCCTCCAGGAATGGGAGAGGCTGCATCTGCTCTGCCTTCTCCCGCGCCCTCTCTCTCTCCCTGTGCCCGCCCACACACTCAGTACAGCCCATGCATGCTGTATGTGAAGGAGATGTGTGGATGGGAAAATTTCATCTAAGCAGCCAGCAACTACATGGTGAACTGAGTGAGTAAGACTGTGACCAGACTTACTCCTCCCTACCCTGTCACCCCCCTGTCCCTGTCACCCCCTCTGTCCCTGTCACCACCCCCCTCTGTCCCTGTCACCACCCCCCTCTGTCCCTGTCATCACCCCCCCTTGGTCCCTATCATCACCCTCCCCCCTCTCTCCCTGTCATCATCCCCCCTCTGTCCCTGTCATCTCCCCCCTTTGTCCCTGTCATCTCCCCCCTCTGTCCCTGTCATCACCCCCCCTCCATCCCTGTCATGTCCCCCCTCTGTCCATGTCACCTCCTGTCTCTCCCTGTCATCCCCCCTCTGTCCCT
The DNA here is from genome assembly GCF_965119305.1 of Pelophylax lessonae. NCBI lineage: Eukaryota > Metazoa > Chordata > Amphibia > Anura > Ranidae > Pelophylax > Pelophylax lessonae. The sequence goes on along the minus strand of NC_138778.1, from coordinate 94,902,848 downwards.
GTCATCCCCCCTCTGTCCCTGTCATCACCCCCCTCTGTCCCTGTCATCACCCCCTCTGTCCCTGTCATGTCCCCCCTCTGTCCATGTCACCTCCTGTCTCTCCCTGTCATCCCCCCTCTGTCCCTGTCACACCCCCTCTGTCCCTGTCACCCCCCCTGTCTGTCCCTGTCACCCCTGTCCCTGTCACCTCCTGCCTCTCCCTATCACCCCCCCCCCTCTGTCCCTGTCACCCCCCTCTGTCCCTGTCATCCCCCTCTCCCTGTCACCCCCCCTGTCCCTTTCATCCTCTCACTCTCCCTGTCACCCCCTCTCACTCTCCCTGTCATCTTCCCCCGTCTCTCCCTGTCACCTCTTGTCTCTTCCTGTCACCCCCCCCCCCCTCTGTCCCTGTCACCTCCTGTCTCTCCCTGTCACACCCCCTGTCCCTGTCACCCCCTCTCACTCTCTCACTCTCCCTGTCACCTCCCTCTGTCCCTTTTATCTTCCCCGTCTCTCCCTGTCACCTCCTGTCTCTCCCTCTCACCCCCCTCTGTCCCTGTCACCTCCTGTCTCTCCCTGTCACCCCCCCTCTTCCTCTCTCTGACATCCCTTCCTTATCTCTCTCCATTTCACCCCCTCTCTCTCTCCCTGTCACCCCCCTCTCTCTCTCTCCCTCCCTGTCATCCCCCTCTCTCCGTGTCACCCTCCCTCTCTCCGTGTCAGCCCTCTCTCTCTCCCTGTCACCCCCTTTGCCTCTCTCCATGTCAGCCCCCTCTCTCTCTCTCTGTCAGCCCCCCCTCTCTCTCTGTCACCCCCGCTCTCTCTCTGTCACAAACCCCCCCCCGTCTCTCTCTGTCAAACCCCCCCCTCTCTCTTGGTTGTTGTTGTTAATATTTGTTTTTGTAACTTAATTCTGAATAAAACATTTAACATTGTAATTTTATGAGATATTTTATGAGGGCGTGTTTAGGGGCGGAGCAGGGTACTGCTTCTTCTTCTTCTTCTTCCTTCTTTTATTTGGACCTCTCATTACAAAAGGTCACAAACGCTTTGGCCCCAACAAAGCCCAAATGTTTAGCTGGATGATAACCAAGCCTCACTTCCAATTAGTGTGAGGAAGTCAGAATTGCTTAACCCCTCCAAATTTACAAATAAAGCTTATTTAATTTATGGGCAACACCACATTTAGGCCAATATGGTCATATTAGCACAGCCTCATAATATATCTCTTCTAAATTGAATTAAAAAACAGGATGTAAAAATATAAAGGCATAATGTTTGGACACAGAGTGATTCTTAAATCCCTTTTTAATATTAGTAATGTGTTCATTCAACCTTACCTGTAAAGCCCTCTTAGTCCTGCCCACATAATGCAGTCAACAAGGGTACTGCAAAAAAATATACTTCTCCTATGGTAGAGCATGTAATAAACCTTTCAATCTGAAAAGCACAAGTGTTAGTGTTAGTTAAGGTAAAACAGCTCATTCTCCTGCGCTTATAGTTATTGACGGTGCATACCTGACATTTTCTACATTGATGGTACCCCATAAGGTTCTAAAAAAAGGTTCTGTTTTTCATTGGTGGATTATAAATGTTCAGAGCTATTTTATCCCTCAAGGAGGGGGCTCCTTTAAATATTACTTTTGGGTAAATTTATTCCCTTAGTTTATATTTTATACATGCTGTTTTTTTAAATACATTTTACAATTAATATATAATTTAAAATACATTTTAGAAGAGGTATGATGATGAGGCTGTGTTAATATGATCATATTGGCCTAAATGTGGTGTTGCCCATAAATTAAATAAGCTCTATTTTTTAATTTGGATCGGTTAAGCAATTCTGACCTCCTCTTACTGTCACAAGTTAGCCTGTAGTTTTGTTTGTATCTCTTACCTCCTTGCTGCTATTGCCTCTATCTTGCCTCCCTTCACATGTGGTGTTTGGCTTCTCTGTTCTCCTATGGGCGTCGCCTGCTCCACTGTGGGTTATATCCTGTTCCTGTCTATTACTTCCTGGGTCACCTCCCTGTGTGCTTCCCTATATATATATACACACATGCTCAGTGCACTGCTCCTTGCTTGAGCAACATCACTGTTCTCTGAGCTCCCATCCGTGTATCTCTTGGCTATTGTATCTAATCTCTTGTGTACCGACCCGGCTTCGTTTCTCCATCTATGTTTGTCTGCTGCCTGTCCTGACCTCGGCTTGTCTCTTGGATCTCCTTATAGTCTCCTGTTTACCCTGCACAAGCCAGTCTCCACATCCTCAGCTGGGCCTACCTGGGGGCCGCGACCTGGTTCCAAGTCCATCCCCACCATCAGGGGCCCTGGTGAAGAAGCAGGCTGGGGCTTAGACTCCACGCACTGGGGAATCCTGAGCTGGGGATCTATAAGGGCTCACTACCACAGACTCCTTGACACTTACTTATTGGAAGTGAGACTTGGTTATGATCTAGCTCAGGCATGTCCAACCTGCAGCCTGAGGGCCCGGAACCGCAGGCAATGCTGCCCATTGCCCCCTGACAATTACATACCTTAACTATAGTATATATTTTATATGCGGCCCGAGAAAATTTCTCTACACTCAATGTGGCCCAGAGAAGTCAAAAGATTGATCTAGCTGAACATTTGGGCTTTGTTGGGGCCATCTGAGGCTCAGAACTAGGCGTGGTTTGTGTGTAAGGTATATTAAGTGATGACTCAACACCCCGACTGTGCCCCTGGACGACGTCCACGTATGACGAAACGCCTATGGTGGAGCAATGTGCTACCATCACTGATTCCCTCGAGTCCGAGAAGGACAAGTTATTGTGTGTGTGCCAGCCTACACACATGATTTTAGGTGCTTTTTTACATCCATATTGTAAGTGCAACTTATTTTTATCTGAACAATAAAGCTTTACAAGTTATACTATGTGGAGCTTTCTATATTTTGGGTAAATCTCCATGACACTGAGCTCCTCCAATGAGGTCTGTATTTGTTTATACCAAGAGTTCATTAATGTACTGCGGTTTTGGTCCTACCAAAGCGGCTTATATGTTTTGGACCTTGGTGTGAATTATTAGTTTTTGAAGCTATATGGTTTTAGTCCACTAGACGTCACTGTTTACGTTTTTTATTTTGTGACAACGTTATGAGAATATTTCTATTTCCTTAGTTTAAATTGTAAACATCCCGTTTTTCTGCAAGTGCAATTTATTTTTATCTAGATGGTGGTCTCAGGTCTGAGGGATGACTTGTGATGCACAGTGTCCTGGATGCCGGTGGTCAGAGGAGGCCTGTAATGCACACACAGTGTTCTAGAAGGAAGGTGGTTTGAGGGGAGGCTTCAGGCCTCTAAATGTACACACTCACAGTGATCTAGTCTACTCTGCTGTGGACGTCGAAGTCGGGAATGGGATTGAGACTCTGGTTGGGAGGTTGCACAGTGCTGCTCTTCTTTGAATGGTCATCTGATGGCTCAGCCTATAATGCTGGATGCACGCTATGGACTCGACTCACTTTCTTGCTGGGAGCGGAAGTGGATGAAAATGTGGTGTACTTTTTGTTTAGTTCCTTGACAAAAACATTTTCATTGACGAAATTAACACTGCTCGAAAAATTCAAATACACATCTGTTGCAATACACAAAACAAGCGTATCACCAACAAAGAACTCACAGAGAAGCAGAGAGTGTCCCTTTCACAAGAAGCTCCACCTGTTGCTAAAGTGCAGATGTTTCAGAGAAAAAACTCTCCAAGATTGCACAACCTTCCTCAAATAAAACAGAATTTGCTACAGATGCTGTGCATCAACTTTGCACCTTCCAAAGAACTACAAAGCAGACATAAACTGTTCAGAGTGTGACAGCACAGAGCACAATACAGCTCTACATCCAGGCTGAGGCCAAGGACTCTTACCCCCTCAAACCAGGCCGAAGAGCACAGCTGGGAGCAACGAGACACAGTACCTCCTGTAGTGACACCCCAGTGCACCCAAGTCTGCAGAGAAGGTCTCTTTGGCATAGACATAAAGCAGTAAAGCTGTACGTGATCTTGGATGATTAAAGCAACAGATCACTTGCTAGCTCAGCCACACCCTTAAATCAAGGGAGCCAGCTCCTCATATTCACTTAAGACTTGTACAGGCGTGAGTGAAGAAACTGGGGGAAGGGCCATTGGTTACCAAATCAAATCTATTAATGGCCAAACATCCCTGCCTTTGACAACCCTAATTGAGTGCAATCAGTTCCCAACTGACAGAGGGGAAATCCCTACACCTGAGATGGCATTTCATCACAGACATCTGAAAAGCATAGCACATCTCATCCCTATGCTTGATCCCGAGGCTCAGATAGTGCTCCTGCTTGGGAGAGATATCATCAGAGTTCACAAGGTGAGAAAACAAATCAATGGCCCCCATAACTCCCCTTATCCTCAGAAGTTGGACATATGATGGGTCATTATAGGCAATGTTTGCCTAGGAAATGCTCACACACCACCCAGCCTGAACTCTCTTTTTGCACAGACTTTAGAGAACGGCGTCTATCCCTTTTTCAACCTTGCCACAACAGATTCCCCATAAAAGAGAAACCTGCTAGTGTCATACATTCCAATCTTTATAGGAGCAGTTTTCCCTGCGATGAAGACAAAAATCAGTTGGGGTGCTCAGTTTTCTAAAAGACAAAAGACCACAAAATTGCCCTAACTCGGATTCTACAAAAATAACTCAAACAGCTAGGTAGCACCCCTGCCTTTCAATACACAGAGACCCTGTCTTCCTAGCAACAGACTACAGGCTCTAAAACACTTTTCTTCTCTCAGACGCAATTTTTAAAGAAAACCAGAAATGAAAGAGCATTTCTTCTTGTTTATGAGTAAGCTGTTTGAAGACAACCATGCTGAAAGAGAAAGAAGAGTGCTGGTAACTACCTATCTTCAGTGTTTACTACCCCAAGAAGCTAGGAAAAATCCGAGTAGTATTTGACTCCAGCTCCCTGTACGAAGGAATCTCTCTCAACGACGTCCTCCTAAAAGGACCAACTTTTTCCACCATCAAAGAGTCAGGTGTCTGTCTTTCAGCATCCCCACTATAAGTCAAAAAAGAGTGTATCCCCTATAGGAACCTGGGATTTTAATGGCAAACAGGACACCATCACAAAGGCATAAAATATATAAATTTATTATATCATCCTAAAAAGGTTTTCAAATGTAAGAGACCAACATACACATACTGTATACATCATAAAAACAGCTAATAAGTACAGACATCTGAGTATTTTGACAAACGTTTGAAGAATGCTTTCTCCATTCTACTCGATTCATTTCAGGTATGTAACCTTTCCTCAGGGGTTTTATGAAGGAGATGCTTACATTCAATTATTTCACCTCACATGTAGCCGTGTCATTTGATGCAGAAGATACGGTGTTATTTCTGCATGAGGCGGAATGAAACAGTGAGCGCACCACTAACACAGGACCTTAGGTGACTTCCCCACTGAGGTCCCTCCAATCAATTGGGGCTGCTAGTGTTCAATTACTAGGTAAATGCTTGTCTCAGAGAAGTATATGCTTGCTAGATGATTGCAACCAAGTAAATTGGGATATCCTGTTCTTTAAATTATATCTAGAAGTGGACCACTTCCTTAAGTCTTAATGTCTAAATGTGCTCCATTTCCTCCCATGCTCTGCTCAGAGACCTTACCTCACGCCAGTTATTTGAAAGACCTAGACTTGGCAGCAGACTCACTACCCATGCAGCGCAGTCTAGGACTCAATTGGGATCTAAAGTCTGACACCCTCACCTTCCAGGTTGACCAGGAGCCAAAGCCTTTTACACGGTGAGGTGTCTTGCCCACCATAAACAGTCTGTATGACCCACTTCAGTTTGCAGCACCTGTGACTGTCCAAGGTAAGATTCTGCTCAGAGAGCTTGCTGCAGACACATGTCTTTGGGATTCTCCACTTCCTCCCGAGCAAGAGACATTATGAGTAACATGGAGAGAATCTTTAAAGGCATTATTCAACTTACACATGCATATAAAGGATAACAGGGGGCACTGGTTCACAAAGGGCCACCGATCATTGCCACATCCCTAAATACATATGAAACAAAATTGGGTGAGGGAGTAGCCCTGCATTTAGTCAAGCCAAAGGCTACAGAGGAAATGTCCGGACACTACCCTACCAGGAACATGGGACTTTGAGGCAAGGATTTAATGGTGGGTACAAAATTGAATATGGACCAACAATAGATAAAAATAATTAAATTTTATTACAGCGAGATAAAAAACAGTAACAGGACATAGTATAAAATCAAAGATGCAGCATATACATCAAAATAGCAAGCTACAAACAGAGGAACCAATGGTGTAGAAAAAGAAATCACAAGGGTCCTACATGTTTCCCCCCGAAAGAATTGGCTTCTTCAGGGACCAACAATGTGTGTGACCTTTTTAATGGTTCTAAATGATGAAACATAATACATAATGATTAATAAAACATTCAAATATTATGGAAGTCAAATAGTCCAAGCATGCTATTACGCATAGTGGGAATGACTCCCATACCAAAACATATATATCAAGAGCATCCTGCTTACCATTTGTTTAAGTAGAGAGACATATCCATTGACACCGACAAAACCCTGCGGAGGAGGGCAAACACAGGCGATAATGCGAGACGGGTCAAAATGTGACACAGAGCCAGAAACTTCCAAGTGGGTAAGCACTGGACCGGACCGGGACCAGCAGCAATTGTGCTATGTACCACAGAGAGGACAGGGAATTGACATCCAAGCCTCTAAAAATAAAGAATTAACAAAAATGTGGGACAGTATCTAAGGGACAAAAAAATAAATGAATTAAGAGGGCGTGAAGCAGGAAATTTCCTGTGTGCATAGAGAACAAGGTGAGAATACTTGTATATGTTTATATTGATCGACATTTAAAACTTGTGTCTTAGATTTATTTGTAAAAGATTTTTTGTATGGAATGAAAATAGGTTATTCTAATCCCTGTATACTTGTTGTCATATAGGACCATGTATTATAATTTATTGTGATTATCCGTTGACGGTGACATAATCTGCGGGCTTAGTTGCGGCTGGTTACCGGCGTGTTACCGCTTTGTTTGCGGTCCACGCTGGTTATGCCGCAAGATGGCACCCGCGCCGGAAATGACCTACAGAGGGCCGTCATGGCCACGTCATGGACCGGCCTATTTAAGGACCCGCAGAAGTATAGGAAGTCGGACACGACTACCTGGCGTTTTATGTACCGGACTATTTACTTCATCTGTGGATCTATAATCTGGGACGTTGCTTGATTGGTAAATGGCTCTCTTTTCCATCTATTTCCAAGCACCTTGGTATGTTTTCCTATTTTGGGTTTTTCACTAAGGCTATCCAGCGATTCTTATCCTCTTCATTCACTGGTTCTCTTTCCTTTTCTCATAATTATCTAACTGCTTTACTCATCACCTTCTAATCAGTATCCTCAATTGGTTGCACTTTGGCAGCCTCACATGCATTTGCTATTATGATGTCTACTTACCGGCACCAATTTCCTATCTTACCAATACTCACCTTGTTCTCTATGCACACAGGAAATTTCCTGCTTCACGCCCTCTTCATTGATTTATTTTTTGTCCCTTAGATACTGTCCCACATTATATACTATTTCTCATTTTTGTTAATTCTTTATTTTTAGAGGCTTGGATGTCAATTCCCTGTCCTCTCCGTGGTACATTGCACAACTGCTGCTGGTCCCGGTCTGGTCCAGTGCTTACCCACTTGGAAGTTTCTGGCTCTGTGTCACATTTTGACCCATGCTGCATTATCGCCTGTGTTTGCCCTCCTCCGCAGGGTTTTGTCGGTGTCAATGGATATGTCTCTCTACTTAAACAAATGGTAAGCAGGATGCTCTTGATATATATGTTTTGGTATGGGAGTCCTTACCACTATGCGTAATAGCATGCTTGGACTATTTGACTTCCATAATATTTGAATGTTTCATTAATCATTATGTATTATGTTTCATCATTTAGAACCATTAAAAAGGTCACACGCATTGTTGGTCCCTGAAGAAGCCAATTCTTTCGGCGAAACATGCAAGACCCTTGTGATTCCTTTTTCTACACTATTGGTTCCTCTGTTTGTAGCTTGCTATTTTGATGCATATGCTGCATCTTTGATTTTATACTATGTCTTGTTACTGTTTTTTATCTCGCTGTAATAAAATTTAATTATCTATTGTTGGTCCATATTCAATTTTGTACCCACCATTAAATCCTTGCCTCAAAGTCCCATGTTCCTGGTAGGGTAGTGTCTGGACATTTTCTCTGTAGCCTTTGGCTTGACTAAATTCGGGGCTACTCCCTCACCCAATTTTATTTCAACTTACACATGCATAGGCCATATACTCATGTAGCAATATTTTCAGGCCTTGAGCCTGATGTGGGTCTGCCATTGTCACCGGTGACAAGTCTAGCACATTTAAGTTGTGAACCCAAGTGTGAGAATTGAGACATTGACCACTCCGGCATCTTTGGTTGGTTTTGTTTATTGTATTTTGGGGGATGGGAGAAGGGAATGAGTGGGATACTCCTCTGGCTCAACTAGGTTAACTGATACTTTATACAAAAATGCCCGTTGGCGTTGTCTTGATGCCAGCTCAATGCCGACCAGTGCTTCCTGGCATTTGAAGATACTGTTATACTGAACTTGTGCTGGAACTTCGACTTTAACTTGTTTGTTAACTCAGAAAATCCAGGACTGTAGAACAATTGACTCCTGACACTCAATTTAGCTCAAGTCACTGAACAGCTCCCTTCAGTCCTTCACTGACCGATGTAGCTCCTTGTCACTGCTTGTGCCACTGCAACTCTTAACTCTGTACACTGCACACTGTACACATTAGCTCTTCAGGGCCCAACCGCTGGTGCCCCCTCTAACACTTCAGGGTCCTCTGACTAGGCACCCACTCTAATACTTCAGGGTCCTCTGACTAGGCACCCCCTTTACAGCTAGCTGACTCCTGGATCCCCGGAACCTTCTCTGGAGTGGTCCCCTCTACACTTGGCAGATCCCTAGGGGTAGTTCACCGTACTCACGACCTTGGCAGGCTTTCTTGGAACTGAACCCCTCTTCCTCCACTGGTCCTCGGCACACCGGATCCCCTCTGCAGCTAAACTCTGCATTCTCTGGATTCTCAGGCAGCCACCCGAGACACCCGATCCTTCTGACAGGAGGAGAGACAACTGTACGGTCCCTCCTGGGACTCTGCTTACTGCCAAAGACGCTGCGTCATGCATTCCCCTCAAACCTATGCCCACTACTAGAATCCTCTGCGGCAGAATCTGCCATCTGGGGTAGATACAGGCCTGAATGTGTCTCTGATTGGATTTCCTCCACTGCCCAATGAGACTCCCCTCTCAGCAGACACACCTGGGAGACATGACAGCCCAGCTGAAATAATGTCCCTGCTGTTAGGCAGCCAAGGCCCACTATACTTTTACCTAGTACCTACCCTGTAGGGTGCTACACTCACATTTCCCCTGCAGAAGTTCAGTCCAGAAAACTATGTGTATTCTGTGATGCTTCAGTAAAAGCAATAGCCTACCTTAAGTTAGTAGACATCAAGGGTCAAGTCCATATTGGATTTTTAATCGGTAAGGTCAAACTAGCACCATGTCTGGAAACCACCATTCCAAGATTAGAGCTCTGTGCTGCTTTTCTAGCAGTGGAGCTAGCAGAACTGATTATGTCTGAAATAGATGTAGAACTTGAGGACACAGGGTTTTATACGGACAGCAAGGTAGCGCTGGGCTACAGTCCTAAAGATCAGGAAGTCTACACAGGCTTCTCATTTGCATTATGTATCAACTGATCATAACCCAGCAGATGCTACAAGGGCTTTGCCAGCATCCCGCCTTAGAGATACTACATGGCTCACAGGACCACCCTTCCTGTACAAACCAGCACCTAGCACTCCTGAAAAAGGCCCCTATGTACTATTGGAGCCAGAATCTGATGCAGAAATCCACCCTTAGAATTCTGCACTACACACAAAAGCTTCTAACAACTTGTTGGGATCCAAGCGCTTTCAGCCTGCTTAATTCACATCTTTTAGAGCCACACTTACAGGATCAAGACATTGCAAAGGTTGGCACTATTGTTGCAAGGCAAACACAGTGGATGAGTTCAGACAGGCTAAAAATGTTATCATGCATTGTGTCCAACAAGAGACCTATGCACTAACAATAGAATGCCTTCAAAATTATAAGAATGTTCCAAAAGACTGCCTCTAAAGAAATTTGATCCCTTTGTAGACAGTAAAGGACTTTCAGTGCATGACCCACACGAGACACTGACAATCTTCATTGTAGCAGTAGCAGTTATAATAAACACCAAACCCCTGACATCAATACCCAGTAACCCAGAAGATTATTTCTTGCTTACCCCTTCAACTTTGCTTACTCAGAAAGTTGGGGTAACCATAGCTCCTCCAATCGACTTTGACATTAAAGATCCATACAGATGGCAGTGGAGACGAATGCAAGCCTTGGCAGACATCTTCTAGAACAAGAGGATGAAGCAGTACCTATCCCATATACAGATAAAAAAAACAAATGGCAAGACAGCAAACACAACTTAGAATCTGGTAACGTTGTTCTTGTGTAAGACTGTGACACATGTGACATAGGTGTGGGGGTACATAGGCGTGTGTGTTGCGTCTGGGGTCACGCCCAGAAGAAGTCTTTCTTATGACGAAACGTTGGCGATCCCAGACGTAAACGTCCACACGCCCCCCAATGAAGCCGGCTGTTTATCCATATGCTGATCTGGAGACTTGCGGGACGCCTCGGTTAGATCCATGACCGGCACATACTACATGCCTGTTTTTGTCTTTTAAATTGTAAGTAGTTTTTTTAATAAATTTACCTATTGGTTTACGGGATTACTCTAGCCTCTGTTTCTTTCTACATATGGCTTTACGTTCAATGGAGTATATGAGAAGTTCCAAGTGTGCCACATATTAATGTGATCGGTTTAACAACACACCGGAAACGGCTTTCGGCTTTTGGAGTCTTTGGAAGCACCTGAGCTTGATATCAGTTGTCCTACTGGTTTATTACTAGCTGGGAGAGGCTGTCTCATTAAATTGAGCAGCCACGGAATTTCGGTAAGCTGCTTGTTATACCTGAGCACAAGGGTGTCCCCTTCCTACACTTTTCCCTGGTGTCACTGGAAGAAAGTTATTTTGCACGTGGATTCACATCTCTGCACTTAATATTGGGACTATTCATTTGGACAATATCCCCTCTCCTTTTTTGTTTTCTTTATATGAGCTTTTCAGCTATATAATTGTATACTGATTTCAGCGCTGCACTTTTTGGTTTTTATTGTATTTTTTTTGAATCACTGTTAGTTGATTTTGTGCCAGCTGCTCACTATTGTTCTCAATCATTTGGTTTTCTGTCACATCTAGCGCGGAAATTTCTCTTCTATTTATATTATCTTGTGTAAGACTCTCAGTGGAGGAGAAACAAATGGCACTTGGGCCTGTTAACCCAAGTATTTCCAAGCGAAGATGGGAAAGTCAGGAAAGTTGAGGTTATGGTCATTAGACAAGATGAGCCTAAACTTTTCCTCAGTCCTGTGTGCGAACTAATTTTACTGTTCTCCACAGAAGGACCATCATAGTTGGTATCCATGGGATACCAGACGGGGAGTGTCATGCCTTTCAGCAAATGCTTCTTACGTTGTTCTGTTAATTATACAATGTGCTAATGGTACTGTGTGTGAAATTAAACTGTAATATCACCATTTAGTGGCTCTTTTATATACTTTTAATTTTACAGATTCATTGCTTTTTTAGGGTATTGGAGGACATTGTAAAACCACAAAATGCCGCCTTTAGCTTCCTGATTCATAGTCAAATAACTTCAAACAGAGGATTTAACCATCTAGATCTAGACTAGAAATGATGCTCTGTTGGATCTGGTAATCTCAAACCATGCAGAGCTTATTAATAATGTTCGTATAAAATACGTAACATCTGGGTAGCAGTGACCATAATATGATTTCAGTTAATGTTAGCTGTAAGCAAAAAACGCATACAGGAAATATAAAAACACTTAACTTTAAGAGAGCAAATTTTCCAAGGATGAGGGCTGCTCTCCAGGACTTGGACTGGGAGGGAATATTGGCATAGATGAACACAGAACAGAAATGGGAATTTTTCAAAAAGACTGTATGCAAACTCACTGCAAAGTATATTCTTATGGGCAATATGTTTAAAAGACTAAAAATAAAACCTATGTGGCTCAATGGCCATCCGTGAGTCACAGCCAAAGTTAAAAAAGCTATAAATAATAAGAAAAGAGCTTTTAAAAAATATAAAAATGAAGGACCACTATCATTGTTTAATAGTTATAAAGAATATAACAGAATGTAAAAAGGATATCAAGGACTCAAAAATTCAAAATGAATGACAGATTGTAAAAGATAATAGGACAAATCCCAAAAAATTCTTCAAATATATTAATAGTAAAAAGATTAGGTCTTTGCATGTAGGCCCTTTACAAAATAATCAGGAGTGGGTGACTGGGGGCAAAGAGAAGGCAAATGTATTAAATACTTCAGCTCATTGTATACAAAGGACCATGGGGGAGCTCATGACCATCATGAGGATAGTATTGACACAGCCCTAAATCATCCACAATGGCTCAAAAGTGATATGGTCCAGAAATATTTATACAGAATAAAGGTTAATAAAGTGCCTGGGCCAGATGGCATCCCCCCACACATCCTAAAAGAATTGAGCGCTGTTTTTCAAAGCCTTCGTTTCTACTTTTTAGGGACTCGTTAAGGACTGGAATAGTACCACTGGACTATTGGCCCTATGCCAATAGGGCCAATGTGGTACCTATTTTTAAAAAGGGATCAAAGTCTTTGCCAAGTAACTATAGACCTGCTAGTTTAACTTCTGTAGTTGGGAAGATACTGGAGAGTTTAATAAAAGACCACATAGATAGTAATATTTTAGTAATATTTTAAGCAGCAATCAACATGGATTTATGAAAGACAGTCAGGGCCGGACTACCAGGATACCGGAGAAGTTTTCCAGTAGGCTGCCTGCCCTGGGGCAGCTTTGGGCTGTGGGCGGCTGCAGCGTTGCTCAGGATCGATCCAGGGTGGGTGGCCAGGTGCACAGCACAGAGGGTGTGCCGTGATCTGAGACAGAGGAGAGGGGCGTCAAAGTCCTCTTCTTTCTCCTCCTCCTCTCCTTGTGTACGACGCTTGAGTCTGAAATGTAAGAAAGTCCAGCCTCCTAGACCAATTCCTGTGATAGGCGGAACACTGATCCAATGCTGTGAAAATGAATCAGTGTGACGTGTTTCATAGGAGCCGGTCTAGGCTGGCTTTGTTACAGTGGCAGTCTGGGCAATTCAAATCCAAGCTCCCTGACACCGCAAGAAATTGCTGATGTGTGTGATCCAGATTCCAGGCACTGGTAGGCTGCATTTGGTGGGCACGGATTTGGCTGCATTTGGTGGGCACGGATTAGGCTGCATTTGGAGGGCACAGATTAGGCTACATTTGGTGGGCACGGATTTGGCTGCATTTGGTGGGCACGGATTTGGCTGCATTTGGTGGGCATGGATTAGGCTGCATTTGGTGGGCACTGATTAGGCTGCATTTGTTGGGCAAGGATTAGGCTGCATTTGGTGGGCACTGATTGGGCTGCATTTGGTAGGCATGGATTAGGCTGCATTTGGTGGGCACGGATTAGGCTGCATTTGGTGATCACTGATTAGGCTGCATTTGGTGATCACTGATTAGGCTGAATTTGGTGGGCACGGATTAGGCTGCATTTGGTGGGCACGGATTAGGCTGCATTTGGTGGGCACGGATTAGGCTGCATTTGGTGGGCACTGGTGAGTCTGCATTTGATGGGCACTGGTGAGGCTGCATTGATCTCTTGTATCATGTCTGCAGTATCTGACAATCTCTTGTATCATGTCCGCTGTCACTGACCATATCTTGTATCACGTCCACAGTCTCTGACCATATCTTGTATCATGTCTGCAGGCTCTGACCATCTCTTGTATCATGTCTGCAGTCTCTGACCATCTCTTGTATCATGTCTGCAGTCTCTGACCATCTCTTGTATCACGTCTGCAGTCTCTGACCAACTCTTGTATCATGTCTGCAGTCTCTGACCATCTCTTGTATCATGTCTGCAGTATCTGACAATCTCTTGTATCATGTCCGCTGTCACTGACCATATCTTGTATCATGTCTGCAGTCTCTGTGAACATCTCTTGTATCATGTCTGCAGTCTCTGACCATCTCATGTATCATGTTCTCAGTCTCTAACCATCTCTTTTATCATGTCCGCAGTCTCTGACCATCTCTTGTATCATGTCTGCAGTCTCTGACCAACTCTTGTATCATGTCCGCAGTCTCTGACCATCTCTTGTATCATGTCCGCAGTCTCTGACCATCTCTTGTATCATGTCCGCAGTCTCTGACCATCTCTTGTATCATGTCTGCAGTATCTGTGAACATCTCTTGTATCATGTCTGCAGTCTCTGACCATCTCATGTATCATGTTCTCAGTCTCTAACCATCTTTTGTATTCTGTTTGCAGGCTCTGACTATCTCTTGTCTTTTATAATGTCTGCAGTCTCTGAGGGGGAGTCTGGAGAGGAGTCAAGAGTTGGAGTGCCGCTGGGATGGGGGTCATAGGAGAAGTCAGACATATGTGGACTGTTGAGAGGAGACTATAGGATAAAACCAGAGCCACCAAGCTGACCCAACTAACTGAGCCCTGCATGGTGCACCTGAGAGGAGGTCAGGGACAGCGCCACCAAGCCAGTCTGAGGTGGCGGGGAGGCGGGGGGGGGGGGCAGTGATGTAAGGGGAGAGTGGATACAATAATGTAAGAGGGCAATGATATAAAGGCTCCCCTTATATCAGTACCCCCTCCCCACACACACACACACATTCCTAGAGTTCCTGGGGTCCCCCTTGATTGCTCCACTTTCACCACTTTTAACCGGAATTATCTCTTATATACAGTATATATCTATATATATTACAGCCCAATGTGCTTTCATATCTGTCTTATCTATATATAATACACTCTCCAAATATGCTTTAAAATGCATGGTTTTCCCTTTTATGAACAATAATGATGTTATGCTGTTGGGCTGGTATAATAATGCCATGGGGCTGGTATGAAATTATTTCCAGGGCTGAATTTTATTCCCAGTCCGGCCCTGAAGACAGTCAAACAAACAAACCTGATTTCTGTTTTATGAGGAGGTAATTAAAACCTTGGACAGAGGGGTGACTGTGGATGAAGTATTCTTGGATTTTACAAAAGCAGCAGTTCCCCACACACAGCTAATGTGTAAGGTAAAGTCTACAGGCTTGGAAAGATCAGTTTGTAAATGGATAGAAAATAGTCTAAAAAAAAAGAATTCAAAAAGTAGTGGTTAATGAGTCTTACTCTGAATGGTCTAAGGTTATCAGTGGTGTATTCCAAGGTTCATTGCTGGGACCCTTACTTTTTAATACCTTTATAAATGATATAGGGTCAGTGATTAAAAGTACCATTTCAGTCTTTGCAGATGACACCAAGCTTTGCAGTGGAATAACTTCCTTACAGGATGTCCCCAACTTACAAGCTGACCCCAATGCACTGTTTCATTGGACACCTATGTGTAAAATTAGGTTTAATGTTAATAAATGTAAAGTTGTGCACTTGGGGCAAAGAATATGCATGCATCATACATACTAGGGGGAGTATAACTGGAGGAATCCATAGCGGAATAGGATCTGGGTGTTCTGGTAGATCCTAAGCTTAAAAATAGCATGCAATGCCAAGCTGTAGTTTCCAACGCAAGCAAAGTCATTTCTTGTATTAACAGAGACATGGACTCCAGAGAGAGAGAGATAATTTTGCCCCTGTACAATTCATTAATAAGACCTCATCTGGAATATGCAGTTCAGGTTTTGGGCACCAGTTCTCAAAAAGGATATCGGGGAACTGGAGAAAGTGCAGAGAAGGGCAATCAAACTGATAAGAGGCATTGAGGAGCTCAGCTATGAGAAAAGATTAGAGGAACTGAATGTATACTCTCTTGAGAAGAGGAGATTAAGGGGGGATATGATCAACTTGTATAAATACATAAGGGGTCCATATAGTGAATTTGGTGTTGAGTTATTCACTTTAAGGTCAACACAGAGGACTGAAAGGTAATTTCAATTATCTTTGTTCCTTGGATGAACAGTAGGGGGCCTCATACGATATCGAGAACACGCAATGAAGGAAGGAGACACACAGGTTATGAATCAAAGCATGTTCAATTTATTAAATGGAGTCAGCACTTTATATTTATTTCAGTGACGTGAGGCGTGGACAAGAGTCCTCAGCCAATCAGAAGATTTGCAAAACATTAATCATACTATTTAACCAATCACAACATGACACCTGGACATCACCTGAATATCTTACCATTATTCAGAATAACATGTTTCTAGCTTTATACGGGGCATCAATTATTAACTGGTTCCTAGCTTCTATCTACGCAAAGGTCAAAGCGACCATTTGTCAATACTGGTCACTGTTTACTTATGATCTTGTGACAGTAATTTCAGAAATACTTGTATTATTTAAAAGGAATTAAATGAGGACAGAAACATCGATTGACCCTTTCACTTCCACAATGGGGGCACTCTTTATGTCTAGAGGAAAACAGATTTTGTCTGCAAATACGGAAAGGTTTCTTCACTGTAAGAGCTGTGGAAATGTGGAATAGACTACCTCCAGAGGTGGTTCTGGCTATGACTAGGAGTCTTGCCTGAACACTTGTCTCCACACACAGGTATGTGCTGTATTTTTATATATCCCTTTTTTTTCTTAACTTCATGTAGTATAGTTTGTGGGCCTAGGATTGATATTCTCATAATCCCCCTCATGAGCTATACGTATGACATTCATTCATTGAGAATAGGGTGAATACTGGATTGTACTTAATCTGATGACGGTGCTCTTATCGGTATTGCTGCCAACTAGTCATCTGTACCTGAATCCTTCTTTCTGGGATGTTATTTTTGCCCCGTGTGTGTGTGTGTGTGGGGGGGGGGGGTTCCATCGCCCCCCATTATTTGATTCCTATGCTTGGAGGGATTCCCAGCACAATTTTGTAATTCTTTGTAATTTTTTCTATCCATCTTGTGAGACCACTTGTGTATGTTATATTCTCAAATATATACACGTATTTGGATATATGTTAAAATCTCAGAGATATCAGTATTATCCTACTGTCCAGCATTCCCCTGAAGAAGACCTGGATAAGTTGAAACGCGTTGGGGCTTTGGACAAGAACCAATGAGACTGAACTCTGCTGTGCACTAACACTGTCAGGCCCATGTTGCGATCTGCTACATGGGTTTGATTGCCTATGTGGTTGTTTTAACTGTTTCTCCTTTAAGTTCCACTCTGTGGGGATTTTTTAACCCATGTTAATACATTTATAACTTTTTATTCAACACTGTTCCTATTGATTACATAATTTTGGCATCACTCAAAGTCCCTCCTCTTCCCCTTCTGGCCTATTGGGCAATTTTTGTCTATCTATCAGGGACGGATGCCTCTTTTTCATTATTGATATGGCCAACTATGGCCAACAGTTAGACGGTGGACCTTGCTTTGTGCACTGGTCCAAATCATTTGGTGGAAGGGGGGATTATGGTGTGGCATTGTTTTTCAAGGGTGGGCTTGGCCCCTTAGTTCCATTTAAGGGAATTCTTAAGGCGTCAGCATACCAAGACGTTTTGGACAATTTCATGCTCCCAACTTTGTGAGAACAGTTTGTGGATGGCCTCTTCCTGTTCTAACATGAATGCGCACCAGTACACAAAGCAAGATCCATATAGACATGGATGAGCGAGTCTGGGGTGGAGGAACTTGACTGGCCTGCCTCAACCTAATAGACCATCTTTGGGATGAATTAGAGTGGATTCTGCGAGCCAGGCCTTCTTTTCCAACATCCGTGCCTGACCTCACAGATGGGCTTCTGGAAGAATGGTCAAACATTCCCATATACACACTCCTAAACCTTGGGGACAGCCATCTCAGAGGAGTTGAAGCGGTTATAGCTGCAAAGGGTGGGCCAACTCAATATTGAACCCTTCATGAGTTATGATGGATTTTCAATGAGGAACATGTTTTGGGGACTATTTTCTTTAATAAAGGACTTGTCAAACAATTGGATGGCTTTATGTCTAGGTCACATCTTTTCCTTTGTGAAAGAGTAGGGGTACTATGTGCTCCATACTCATTCAAGTGTGTGTGTGTGTGGGGGGGGGGGATATGTGGGGGGCTCCTTTTTTTTAAAGGGGGTCTGTGATAGACTCACCCAGGATTGAGGCTTTTGGAGTGGACTGCAGGCTAGCCTCTTGCCTGCTCACTATGGGCCCTGACTTTTAACCACTTGCCGACCGCCGCACGACTATCTACGGCGGCGGTCAGCCCCTCACAGGCAAAGTGACGTAGGGCTACGTCACTAGCTTGTGAGGGTCTAGGGAGCGAGCGCCGCCGGAGGCGCGCTCCCGCGTGGTCACGGACCCCCCCGCGCGTGTGACCGGCGGACCCGATGTCCGCCGGCCACTCTGCGATCGGCGGGGGAGAGGGAGAAAGTCAGGCAGCTTGTGTAAACAAGCTGCCTGTCATTCTCCCCTCTGTATGAGAGATGATCATATGGATCTACTATGTAGATCCGTTGATCACTCTGCATACAGCTGAAGCCACAGCCAATCACAGTTAGAATCACGCCCCTAGGGACACACACAGCCCCTCCCTCTCAAATAAAGTTAACCCCTTCACTACCAGTGTATTTTTACAGTAACAGTGCATATTTATAGCACTGATTACTGTAGAAATGTCACTGGTAACCCCAAAAGTGTCAAAAATGTCAGTCAAGGGTCCGATCTGTCCGCCGCAATGTCGCAGTACCGCAAAAAAATCGCAGATCGCCGCCATTACGCGTTAAAAAAAAAACAACAAAAATGACAAAAATCTTTCCCTTAGTTAGTAAACGCAATAACTTTTGCGCAAACCAATCAAAATACGCTTTTTGTGATTTTTTTTTACCAAACATAGGTAGCATAAAACAAATTGGCCGAAAATGTTAAAAAATTTAGATTTTTACATTTTTTTGGGGGGGAATTTCATATAAAAAAAAGGGAAAAATATTGCTATTTTTGCAAAATTTACGCTCTTTTTTTGTTTATAGCGCGTGATCAAAAAATCGCACAGGTGATCAAATACCGCCAAAAGAAAGCTCTGTTTGTGGGAAAAAAAAGGACGCCAAATTCGTTTAGGTACAGCGTCGTACGACCGCGCAATTGTCCGTTAAAGTCACGCAGTGCCGAATCGCAAAATACCCCCTGGTCAGGAAGGGGGTAAAATCTTCCGGGGCTTAAGTGGTTAAGGAAACACTACTATTTGTGAGGTGTATGCTGGGGGGACCCTTGGAGTAATATTACTTTGGATTCAAGTTAATGTCTCCCCAAAACACACAGCCTCTGGGACTCTAAGCCAGGTCCCTGTTAGGGCCTAGATGCACATTACCAATATGGACTGCTTCACACAGTCAGACTCATAGCAGATGCTAATATTATCAGCTCAACCACCTGTCTTCCACACATTGTTATTTGTGCTAATTAACTCACATATTGTCTGCTAAGGAATGTGCCCAGGTGGCTAGTTAATTAGCTCAAGTTAATGAAATCACTGTCAGCTATTAGTTGCTAGTGGGAAAGTAGTATACTGTTTGTGTTGGTTGTTCATTAGATATGTTAATTTTATTTCTGTATACAATTTCATCTGCATACTATAATGTAATCAGGCACCTGACCTGATGGGGTATTTATTCTCTGTGAGTTTGTTCAATAAACACTTCCAGATCTCATACTAGCTATTTGCCGGCTAGTCTTGTATGTTATGCAGCTAGAATATATGATATCTATGTTCAAGACTGGAGGAAGCAGTATACTGACGGGAGCACTCAAGCACAGTGTGGGTTGGTTCAGTCACAGGGGCTTCCAGATTCCATAAGAGCTTTGTGAGGGGTGATCCCTTGTCATCTTCCCTTTCCTGGCCGGCCAGGCTGCATGCTTGGATTAAGGGTCTGGTATGGACTTCCTGATAGGACTCTTTTTTTTCTGTGAAGTAAATAATTAACCCAGGACTGGATAATACTAACTCTTATTACAAACAATTATTTGCTGCTCTCATGGACACAAAGTGCAGATACTTCAACTCCATCACTACTTTGAGTAGAAGCTTTAATGCTTCATATATTTGTGATCACGAAGCCTGGCAAGGACCACATCCTTTGCCAAAATGTTATATCCATTTCTCTATTACACATGGACACAAAACATGATTGAAACCTAAAACTGATTACTTGCAGATTCCAAACCCCACTACCAGGTCTAGCCCAACCTGATCAAACAGTATTTTTGTTTGAAAATACCAAACATGTTATACTTACCTGCTCTGTGCAGTGGTTTGTACAGAGTAACCCTGATCCTCCTCTCCTTGGGTCCGTTTCTGGTGCTCCTCGCCACTCCCCCCTGCCTAGTGCCCCCACAGCAAACAGCTTGCTATGGGGGCACCCGAGTCAAGTCACTGCTCTGTGTCCATTTGGACAAGGAGCCATGGCTTGGTCCTGCTCCCTCTCTCTCCTCATTGTCTTGCTGACTTTGATTGACAGCAGTGGGAGCCAATGATTGATGAGGACAAGGGCCTCTTCCCGACAACCCTGGGCAGTGGTTGTGGCGGTCTGCAGGCAGGAGGCTTATTGGAACATGGAAGCCTCCTTTAACAAGGGGTCCCCCAGATCCTGCCCCCATGTGAAGGAGTATGGGGTACATTGTACCTACCCATTCACCCCAAAAAAAGTGTAGTGTTACAAAAAACAAAGAGGCTGTTTTTGACAAGCACTTTTTAAATTGAAGAATGTCCCCCATCATAGTTGCAAGGTGTCTTCTTCCTCCAGGGAAGTCTTCTTCCTCAGGTCTTCTCCCCGCTGTCTTCTCCCTCAGGTGATGTCTTCTCCCTTTGCTGATTTCTAATTCTTCTTCCTCCGCTTTCCCCAAATCGCTCAGAATAAAAAAAAATGATGTTGCTCCGACGCTGGCTCCCACAGTTATGTCAGTGATGGTGTCTACCAGTTCTTATATAGCTATGGCGTGTGACCATCTGGTGACATCAGGCTAAAACCCCAGCCCCTTGTGACGTCACCATCCGGGGCATGATGACGCGATGATGTCACAAGTGGGCATTGCTTTAGGGGCCCATAATGGGGGCATGGGACCTGGTATGGTCCAGGAGGGGGGTGCTTGCTCTTCCCCCCTTTCTTGAACTGATGGGCTTTGTGCTTGGATAAGGGCCTACTATGGATTTTAGGGGGGACCCCACGCCGTTGTTTTTTTTGCATTTTGCCTTGGGGTTCCCCCTCAAGATCCTCAGAGCACAAGTCGCATTCCACAAGTCTAATCAGTTAAGTCGATGATCCTGACTTCCATTTAAATCAATGGGCTGAAATCAAGCCTAAATCAGACCAAAGTAGTGCAGGAAGCATTTTCAAGGTTCAAGTACAAGAAAAATTCAGACCAGTTATGACGGCTCTCTTAGGGAACCATTCATTTTGACACGTCATGCGACTTGTGCTCTGGAAGCTGGAGCACATGTCGAATCATTGTCAACCGGCCCTAAGACAATAAATACTAATTATACAAAAAAAAAAAAACAGACAACATTCCAAATTCAGTTAGCACACTGAATATTACTTTAGTGCACGATATTGGAGCAGAAAATATTCACATTTAATAATGATAAACATATTTAGTCCACAGCCAAGAGCCCCCTATTGGAGCAGGTGCCACATCCCAAAATGCGAAAGAGAAATGGAGAATCCCCTAAGGGTTTGGGACTTTTTAGGCACTCAAAATAATACAAAAATTGATAAAAAGTATTAACATTTTATTATACAAAAATATATATATAACACATGAATCATAAATATCAAAGTAGATGGGCAAACAGTTCCTTAAAAGAAAACACTTAGGGGATTCTCCTTTTCCAATTTAATAATGATATGGTTTTATAAAGATCAATATTGGCAACATTGGCATTGCAGTCTATAAACAACAAATGTTATATCATGAATATTCAACTTCAAAATGGGGAATAAAAAACCTGATTGGATTTAACGCCTGGTGCAGGAACAGTGCAAAACTAGACTTACTTTCTCTTGCTAAATCAGAATCCCAAAGTTCAACAACCAAAGAACATTTTAGGGCAGTAAGCCTACTGCTCTGGCATACCGAAAGACATAGTAACCTATGTTTTTGTTAGTGCTGACAAATCTGGTGGAGAGTGTTTATATTTTATCCAGTGAATTGATTTTTCATTGTCTTTCACCATATTTCAAAACTGCTTTTCTAGGAAATGAATTATCGTTACTTATATACAGTACTACTTGATAATGAGATTTAAATCCAATTCACAAAATGTCTGTTACTATTGTCCACATTTGATGTTACATAAAAAAAAAAATACATTTTTGCTGGCCTGCTGAGTTGACAGCATCTGCTCATTATCTACTGAGACTGGAATGGTATCAAAGAGATACACAGTTATGAAAGATCTCATGCATTTCCAGCACAATGGCATAGTGAATCATTGCTGACCTGAGGCAGTATAATCTCTTCGATCACAACAATAATGTTTTTTTTCAGCCATTAGAGAAAAACTGTCTTGAGGCTTTAGAAACTGACTCTTCAAACAAAGCATCTTTTAAAAAGGACAATCCTTTCATAAACAACACGATTTAAAATTCATGTCTTCTAAATATCCTGAAAGAAGAAGCAAACCAAAGATGCTTAAAGTGTGTTGTTTCTATAGCCATTAACTGCGTTTTTAGCATATGGATCTGTTAGTTTGGTATAGTCTAACAGAGTTGGAGACATACTGTATTGCTGGACAATCAGTGAAACGTTGCTTGAAAAGGTATTCCATCTGTATTTTAAACACATGCAATAACTTAAAAATATATTACATAACACGGCTAAATAAAAATAATTAAATCGATTCTTAAAGTGATTCCAAAGGAGTTGATTTTGATTTTGCACAGAGCAGCCCTGATCCTCCTCTTCTCGGGTCCCTGCTTGTGCTCCTGGCTCCTCCCCCTTATTGGGTGCTCCCATAGCATGTGGATTTCTATAGGGTCACTCAGGGCTTTTTTTCTCAGAGAATAGGTGCAGGAACTCCCTCTACTAAGTTACTTTGTGTCTCCGCCCCCCCTACCCACCTCCGAACACTAACCCTTGGTTCTACCCCTACCCACCTCCGAGCACTGACCCTTGGTTCCACCCCTACCCAGTTTCCAGTACAGCCCCTTGTAGAGAATATAGAGTCAAGTATAATTTTGTATTGGAATGTATGGAATTTGGTTATGATAACAAGAAAAGCAATAAAATAGATCCCCCACAGCCAGCAGCAATATATCCCCCCAGCAGCAATAGACCCCCCAGCAGCAGCAGACCCCCAGCAGCAGCAAAAGATCTCACAGCAGCCAGCATCAATAGACTCTTTAGCAGCCAGCCACAGTAGACCCTCCCTAAACAGTAGAACCCTTCCAGCAACAATTAACATCCAGTATCAAAAGATCCTCCACCAGCAACAATAGATTGCCATGCAAAAATAGATCCCCTCCAGCAACAATAGATACACCAGCAGCCAACATCAGTAGACCTTCCAGCACCCCCTGGAGGTGCCGGAACTGCGTTCCCCCACGTTCCCGCTGAAAAAAAGCCCTGGGGTCACTCATGCATGCTCGCTCCTTAGCCAGCTCTGTGTGTCCATTGACACACAGAGTGCGACTTGGCCCTGCCTCCGCTCCCTACTCATTGGCTGTGATTGACAGCAGCAGGAAACAAAGGCTTCCGCTGCTGCCTCTCTGTCCAATGAGGAGAGAGAGAGAGCCGGCAGATCCGCTGCTCTCATGCACATCGCTGAATCAAGATTAGGCTTAGATAAATATGGGGGGAGGGGCTGGGGGGAGGCTTTTTGCAGAATAGAATGCACTAGGGTAAAAAAAACTTGTATCTTTTTTATTATTATTTACTCTTCCAATCTCAACAACCCTTTGGCAGTTTTTTTTTTTTACACTGAGTTATAGTCATTTTCTTAATACCACAAAATGTAGTGGGATAAAATGCCAAAGTGCCCTTCCCCCTTCCCTTCCAAGTTGAGGTGTATTATGCTGTCAAATCAACATAAACCATGGGCAGGAAAGGAATTGCCCCTTTACCCGCCCCTTATGAAGAATAAAATCCTCTTTTTTTCTAGGGGATAGGCAAGCATACAGTAATAATGGCAATATCTTCACACCTGTACTGTAATCAGTGTAGGACCAAAGGCTTTGTCATCAGGATAGGAAGTAGCTGCTGGTGGCATGCCTGTCCACATTCTACACCTGAAGAATGAAAGACCAGACCGTGGGTTACTAGGAGACTGGAATAAGCTGAAGATTATTGTGTGTTAGCCATAGATGTCTCATAAGGAAAAAGTGGTGTGGGGGCTATTTCAATTATTTTTAATGTGCCTAGAGGTAGAGTGATTTATTATAAGGATCATAGCTTTTATTTACAATAACAGAGCACCACCATTTCTCTGTCGCTCACTGACAGACGTAGTCCTCCTTGATTAATATCAACTCGGGTTATACTGCCCTCTACAGGAGTAGGACTAGACAGGAAAGAAAACGTTCTGGCCACACCTTAGGGGCAGTCCCAGAGGGTATATCCTCTCACTTCCTGCTACAGCAAATCAGTTTTTTTCTGTCTAGTTAGGAGTAAGGACCTAAGTTCCTTGCTGGGATCTTTGGTCCTGGCAAGATTTTTTAGAAATACTTTTTTAGGCAGCTCTTCTTCTCCAGTGTTCCTGTGAGATCTTCAAGCAAGTACGCTGAAACTGGGCGATGGGCTGGATGTTGAGATCCAGTGGTCACCCCAGTTCAGCCTACGAGCGCGTGCAGGCCATAGCTCCGCGCTGGGTCGGCAGCGACATAGTCCCACTGGACGGGGACTGACCCTGCGAGTTAAACGTCTCGCCTGGACGCCAAGGACCAGTTGCAAACTGAGTCACGGCGTCCGTATTGGTCGACAGCCCCCCCACCCCGGTGGAGAGGGGTTCTGTCAGGAGTTGGCACCCGCCTGGTTCCGGTATGGTGAGTAGTTCCCCCTCTCCCCCTGTCGGGTTTGTTGGTGGACGCGGGCCCCTCTCTGGGATGGTCGGACACTCAGTTTCTGGGTCCCCCCTCTATCCTATAACAGGTCACAGATCCCCCAATTTGAGTGTGATTTTGTGAATAAGAAACCAGGAGGCTTGTTTTGGGAGCTGACTATCTAAAGTCACTATATGACTGTAAGGGTGACTGAAGTCAGTGGCAGACTACTAAAAGGCATTACTATTGAGGTATAGAGGTGTGTATACAGGCCGATGCCTATGCCTGAGTTACTGCATCCGCAGGTCGCCATCCCTCCAGAAAGCCGGTCACTTCCACAGGCCGCACAGCCTCCCGCAGGCCACACAGGCCGAGCGCACACTCCCGCAGGCCGCACAGGCCGAGGACACCTCCCGCAGGCCGCACAGGCCGAGCGCACAATCCCGCAGGCCGCACAGGCCGAGTGCACACCTCCCGCAGGCCGCTGCTAGCTTGCAAGCCGCCGCTATCCTACACAGGCCGCCGCCATTTTCCTGCAGATTGCACGGGGCCGCCATATTGGCGTAGCCTCGTGTCTCCAGCATGGGGGCGGCCATGTTTGAGGTGACCAAACACCTCGAGGAGCTATGGGGAGGCGCCGGAAGGCGTGTAAAGGGGGCGGAGCCGCCTCCTCGGCCCGGGAAAGCAAGCCAAAGACTTCCTGTCTGTAACAGACAGTGCTGGAAGCAGGTTGACAAGAAACTTCTGTGCATCAGGTGAGCCTTGGGGTCTCTCTCTCTCTGAGGGGTCCAAGCAGGTACACTGAGGGGCGCTATTGCGCTGGGGGACTAAGTAAAAAAAAAAAAAAATGTTTTTTCTTGCAATTCATTTTTTGTGTTTGCTGGCAAGTGTCTTGTTAATCATGAACCTTGCCACACATGTATCCCCACCTGATCCCCTCGAGGTGGCCGCAGGACCCTCCAGTACCCCACTTGTGATGATGCATTATCAGCAGTTTGGAGTCTTTGGTATCCCGGGTGGAGGTAGCCTGTCAGGGACGGGGGTCAAGAAAAGCGACCCCCGCCTACCCTTCTTTCATCTGATACTTCAGATACGGATTCTGAGATGGTCATTGCAGCCCCTTTTCTGGGGTTGTTGTCTCAGGTACGGTCTCCTCAGACAGTGAGGAGGACACTTCTGCCTCCGCCATAGCACAAGAAGCGTTGGTGGAGGCACTAGTTGTGTCTGTGTGGGAAACCTTAAATCTTGAGATTACACCGGCAGAGGTAGCTGAGACTGATATTCCTTTTTTGGTACTAGCAAGCCTACCAAAATGGCGAAGGGTTTCCCTTGCCCAAATGGGGTCGTCCGAAAACGAACCCCTGCTATTTCCAAACGCATTGCTAGGCGCTATCAGTTTGAGGTATCCCTCATTATAAGATGGACGGTATCACCAATAGTGGACTCACCGATTGCCAGACTAAATAAAGCCACTGTTATCCCGTTGGATTGACAGAATGGGCCCCCACCCATCTCTAGGGTGGGGGGACGTCTTCACCGGTTTCCGGATCCATGGCTTTCCAGAATCCCAGATAAAGGGGTTCGCGAGGTCATGCGGTCGGGATACAAGATCGAGTTTCGATCACTTCCACCGGTGCGATTCTTCCCTTCCAATATTCGACATCCCCGGGTCGCTTAAAAAGCTTTGCGGGGGACAGCTTGATGCAACAAGGAGTGGGAGTTCCCATTCCTTGGACAGTTTCAGGGGTTCTAGTCGAACCTGTTCACAATGCCCAGGAAAAAGGGCTAGGTGCATCCAATTCTGGTCTTGGGAGAGATGGAGTCCATCCGAACAGTGGTGGCCTCCCTGCATCAGGGGGATCTCCTGGCGTCCATAGACATTTAGGATGCCTATCTTCATATCCCCATCTTCACAGGCTGGTTCCCACCAGGACACTGAACTATCTGGGCCTAATTTTGGATACATCCTTGGCAAGAGTGTTTCTCCATGCGGAGAAACTTCAGAAGATTCAGTCAATGATTCGGATGTTGCTGTCCGTCAACTGGCTGGGACTGATGGTCGCCTCCTTAGAGGCAGTACCGTTTGCCCAGTCTCATACCCGAATTCTCCAAGAGGAGATTCTTCTCAAATGGAATTGGAATCCCGATTCCCTGGACAATCGGATCCGATTGAGCGAGCGGACCAGGGAGGCTCTGGTCTGGTGGCTTCGGTCTCCGATGCTCAGCCAGGGGAAGTCATTTCTTCTGATAAATTCCAGGTTACCGATAAATGTGTTGGAACTTAGAGCGATCAGACTTTGTCCGATTTACTGGACCGAGCAGTTCCAGGGCAGCCCGGTTTGGATCCAATCGGACTATGCCACGGTCATGACTTATGTCAATCACCAAGGGGCACCAAGAGTGCCCTGGCGGCCATAGAAGTGGCCAACATTCTTTATTGGGCGGAACAGTTGTTCCAGCTCTCTCCGCGATATTCATCCCGGGAGTGGACAGGCAGATTATCTCTGCCGTCAGATTCTGGATCAAGAGGAATAGTCTCTTCATCCAGAGGTATTTCACCAGCTGTCCCTTCATTGGGGCACCCCGGATATGGATCTGTTGGCATGTCGGCTCAACAGGGCTCGTGCCCGCGATCCTCTAGCGGACGCAGCAGACGCGCTGAGCGCCCCGTAGGGGCAGTATCAGCTATTATATGTCTTCCCCCCTCTCAAGTTGCTGCTGAGATTTCTCCACAGGATAGAGGTGGAGGGAACTCCAGTTATCCTGGAAATTCCGGGCTGGCCTCGTCAAGCCGGGTACGCCGACTTGGACAGGCTAGTCGCGGACGCTCCTTGGAGACTTCCTCTCAGGGAGGATCTGCGGTCTCAAGGACCGATCTTCCATCATGCTTTACAGTCGCTGGTTTTAACGGCCTGGCCATTGAGACCCAGGTACTGAAGGACAGAGGATTGTCAGCTTCAGTTATTCCTACTCTAATTAAAGCAAGGAAAGCGACTTCCAGCAAAGTCTATTATCGCACATGGAAGACTTATATTGCGTGGTGGGAATCTTTGGGATTTCCCCCACGTACCTATTTGGTGACCCGAATTTTGGCTTTTCTGCAAAAGGGGGTTGAGCAGAAACTATCCTTGAGCACCATCAAGGGTCAGGTTTCAGCGTTAGCAATCTTCTTTCAGAAGCCGCTGGCTACTCATTCCTTGGTGCGGAATTTCATCCAGGGGGTGCGACACTTGGCTCCGCCAGTGCTCGCGCCCTTACCGCCCTGGGATCTTAATTTGGTTTTGTCGGTTCTGCAGAAACCTCCATTTGAAAATATCAGGGAGATTCCCTTGCTTACATTATCCCAGAAGGTGGCCTTCTTGGTGGCTATCACTTCTGCACGCACGGTGTCAGAACTGGCTGCATTATCATGCCATTCCCCATATCTAGTGGTTCATAGGGATAAGGGAGTTCTTCATCCGAAGCCATCCTTTCTTCCTAAGGTGGATTCAGATTTTCATCTGAATGAAGATATTGTGCTACCTTCCTTGTGTCCTAAGCCCAATCATCCTCGGGAATGTGCGTTGCATTCCTTGGATGTAGTTCGGGCAATCAAGGTATACCTGAAGACTACGGAATCATTCCGTAAAACGGATTCACTTTTTGTGATCACGGATGGCCCCAGAAAGGGGTTGCCTGCATCTGCCGCGACTATCTCCAAATGGATTAGACAGACAGTGGTACAGGCTTGTTCTATTTAAGGGTCGGAATCCTCCGTTCCCTGTTAAGGCGCACTCTATTCGGGCGCTTAGTGTTTCCTGGGCCTTCCACCATCAGGCATCAGGGGTCCAGGTTTTCAAGGCGATTACTTGATCGTCGGTTCATACCTTTACAAAATTTTATAAAGTTGATGTGATGGCATCGTCGGATGCTTCATTTGGCCGCAAGGTTTTGCAGGCCGCAATTTGAGGAAACCGTTGGTCTACCTCGAGGGTTTGTTGGGTTTTTTCACTTAGGTCTCATCTTTTTGCTCGATGAGTCCTTGATGCTTCTGGTTGGCTCCTGTTGGGCCTTCTGGATTTTGATTTCTGTTATCCCACCCCTCATTTGTGGCACTGCTTTGGGATGTCCCGAGTTATATCAAGATATTAATCAAGGAGGACTACGTCTGTCAATGAGCGACAGAGAAAAATGGATTTTTGTAAGATCTTACCGTAAAATCCTTTTCTCTTAAGCTCATTGACAGACGTAGTACCCGCCCCTCTGTTTTCTGAGTTGGGTTGGGTTAAATTCTCTAAACACTGCTTTGTGACATAACTGATTTGCTGTAGCAGGAAGTGAGAGGATATACCCTCTGGGACTGCCCCTAAGGTGTGGCCAGAACGTTTTCTTTCCTGTCTAGTCCTACTCCTGTAGAGGGCAGTATAACCCGAGTTGATATTAATCAAGGAGGACTACGTCTGTCAATGAGCTTAAGAGAAAAGGATTTTACGGTAAGATCTTACAAAAATCCATTTTTTTTTTCATCTGAAAAATAAGGTAGGTTTTAACTTATCAAAAGTGCACATTTTATTTAATGATTTCCCTTTTTGGGCTTGTTTACACTAGCGGCTAGGAGCCGTAAAACAATGCATCTGTAAGAAGAGGCTTGCTGTTCAGAGTTGTGTTTCTGTTCAATCCCGCCGAGACTTGGTGAATGCGTGAACGCACGCGCACATGCAAGTACGCAAGCACGCAACATGACAGATGCTGGCGCCAAATAGGCTATTTAAACCCAGCCTTTGCTCAGCTCCAGTGCTGCTTTGTCTTCAGCCTTGTTGACCTGAACCTGCTACCTGTATCCTGTTTACCAGTACCAGACCCGGCTTGTCCTGACTATCCTCTGCTCTCCGCCTGCACCAACCTCGGCTTGTCCCTTGACCTCCGCTCCAGTCTGCTCCTTCTGTCTCCTGTATGACCGTTTGGCTTCTGACCCGGCTTGTCTCACTACACTCCTGCCACCATCACCTGTTGCCTGCATACCTGCTCTGGACTTACCCGGCTATCCCTGTCTGTGGACTTCAGCCTGCTTCCAGCTACATCAGGCACTCGTGCTACTCTATACTCGGCACCTCCTGTCTGCACTATCAGGGGTCCCGAGTCAGAGGCTTCCTCACCGTTCAGGCTCACCTCCAGGTACGTGATAGCATCCACCTCAACTGCACCCACTGTAGCTGAAAAGGCAGTGGACGGGGGTATACACTTTCCATGGTCATAGTGACCATTCTGCAACTCTGTGTATTGCATGCTGTGCAGGGCAGTTGCAGCGCAGCCCTCTTCCTGCCACAAAGCAAATACACAGCATGCAATACACAGAGTTGCAGAATGGTAGTGTGTTCATTAGAGGGTTAGAGCAATACAATGCCCCCTCCTTGCCACACTTTGACTTGTTTAAATGAAGGTATAAATGGGGTTAAAAAGGGGAAAACATTTGTATTAATATTATGTGCAGAGCAGGGTCAAATCTTTGAGTTAGACATTGGTTTTAGTCAAATTACGTAGTGAAACTATTGTTACGGTGCAAATATGGAAGAGTCCTACAAACACTTGTAGCAACACCCCTGTAAGGGCCGCTGGAAGATGACTGACCCCAAAGGTTGCCCTGAACTTGCAAGCCTCCTGATACCTCTGACAACCTGGGTTAAGGCATATTTCAAAGTGATAGTACAGTTACACAGACACCAGACTGTAGCAAAGTAAACAAGCATTTTACTTAAAATATACATTCACCTTTACAGAAAATCTGTAAGGTGAAATTACACTGGACCCTCTTCCTCATCCCCCCTGGTCCCACTGACCTGGAGTCCTGCAATCAACCACTGTGAGACATTGGGTCACCGCTTTACTGGTCCAGGAAATTGAAATCCCCATGGCTTTCTCTCCTTTTCTCCAGCACTGACAGAACGGGCTAGGCGGGTTCTGATTGATCAGCGATTTCCATGTGACGGTGCCGACCAATTAAAATGCCTTCCATCCTTACATACAGAGAGGTACATTTAGGAGATTAAATCACAAAGATTTCAAATCCCTGGACCGGCAAAGTGGCGACCCAATGTCTCACAGCGGGTGATCGTGGGACTCAAGGTCAGTGGGGGGATGCGGAAGGGGGTCCAGTATAAGTTTACCTTATAGATTTTCTGTAAAGGGGAACTTAAACTTTAAGAATCTTGAAACAGATAAGATCAAGAATATCTTTCACTATAACTTTCATTGCTAAACTTTGTTGTCAAACCCAGCATCTCTTTTTATCTTGTTGTAGCCCTTGTGGGAAATCCTCCTTATCCAGTACTTCATATATACTTCTTCCATGTGGGCTTCATTATATCCTTTCTCTAGGAATTTCTTCCTAAGGATTGCCCCTTATTCTTCATAGTCATCCTTCCTTGTGCAGGTTCTATGCAACCTACAGAATTGCCTGAATGGGAAATTTCAGATCCTCCTGTGCTAATGGTTACTTCTAGCCTGTAAGTAGGAATTCCCTGCACCCTGTTTAACCACTTGCCGACCGCCGCACGACTATCTACGTCGGCGGTCAGCCCCTCACAGGCAAAGTGACGTAGGGCTACGTCACTAGCTTGTGAGGGTCTAGGGAGCGAGCGCGCGCCCCCGGAGGCGCGCTCCCGCTCCCGAGTGGTCACGGACCCCCCCGCGCGTGTGACCGGCGGACCCGATGTCCGCCGGCCACTCTGCGATCGGCGGGGGAGAAGGAGAATGTCAGGCAGCTTGTGTAAACAAGCTGCCTGTCATTCTCCTCGCTGTATGAGAGCTGATCATCTGGATCTACTATGTAGATCCGTTGATCAGTCTGCATACAGCTGAAGCCCCAGCCAATCACAGTTAGAATCACGCCCCTAGGGACACACACAGCCCCTCCCTCTCAAATAAAGTTAACCCCTTCACTACCAGTGTATTTTTACAGTAACAGTGCATATATATAGCACTGATTACTGTAGAAATGTCACTGGTAACCCCAAAAGTGTCAAAAATGTCAGTCAAGGGTCCGATCTGTCCGCCGCAATGTCGCAGTACCGCAAAAAAAATCGCAGATCGCCGCCATTACGCGTTAAAAAAAACAACAACAAAAATGACAAAAATCTTTCCCTTAGTTAGTAAACACAATAACTTTTGCGCAAACCAATCAAAATACGCTTTTTGCGATTTTTTTTACCAAACATAGGTAGCATAAAACAAATTGGCCGAAAATTTTAAAAAATTTTGATTTTTACATTTTTTTTTGGGGGAATTTCATATAAAAAAAAGGGAAAAATATTGCTATTTTTGCAAAATGGACGCTCTTTTTTTGTTTATAGCGCGTGATCAAAAAATCGCACAGGTGATCAAATACCGCCAAAAGAAAGCTCTGTTTGTGGGAAAAAAAGGACGCCAAATTCGTTTAGGTACAGCGTCGCACGACCGCGCAATTCTCCGTTAAAGTCACGCAGTGCCGAATCGCAAAATACCCCCTGGTCGGAATGGGGGTAAAATCTTCCGGGGCTTAAGTGGTTAAAGTGTGTTCTGAAAAATATACTGTATTGCCATCTGTGTCTACTTGGAGTTCTACATCTAGAAAGACCAGACAGGTGTCATCCACTACATGTGTGAAACCTATTCCAAAGGAGTTCTTGTTACAATTAGAAAGGAAGCCGCTTAGGTCCTCAGCTGATCCACTGTAGATGATCAGGATAGCATATCATCAATATACCTGGTATATAGGGCCAGACTTGCCAATATGGGTTTTTGGCCTATATATATATATATATATATATATATATATATATATACATACATACATACATACATACATACAGTATCTCACAAAAGTGAGTACACCCCTCACATTTTTGTAAATATTTTATAATATTTTTTTTCTGGCCTGGAAGGCAGGGTCCAAGAGGCAAATCAGTCTGGCACCCCCATAAAGCAGTCACACTGCTACCTGCCGGTATGATAATACTGGCTGGTCAGAACATTCGGACAGACCGCAGGCCTCCGACCAAACTTAATACAACTGGCCCGATGGCCGCCAATGCTAATAAGGGTGGCACTGCAGCCTAATGCTCCGCCTACCCTCCTCCACCCCCAGGTATGGCAGGCATCATGTCAATAATATAATTTCATTTCTTTAAACATCCTTGTCCTTGAGCGAGCATATTGAATTGCATCATATACAATTAAGACTTTTAATTGTATACGATTTCAATAATATTTTGGACTTGCTCACCTCATACGTGCTATCGCAATATGTCACTGGATTAGTAAGATTACTCCAATCTTATAAGATATTTGGACTTGTGTTTGCTGCCACTGATTATTTCACTTATTTGTATAATGACTCTAGACTTTCTATTCATTATACAAATAAGTGAAATAATCCTATGATTACAATAAGTGGCAGCAAACACAAGTCCAAATATCTTGAAAGAAAGAAGTAATCTTACTAATCCAGTGACATAAAGCTGCACTGATGGGCACTGGTTTGCTGCACTGATGGGCGCTAATAGGCTGCACTGATGGGCACTAATATGCTGCTCTGAAGGCCACTGATGAGGCGACAATGGTGGGTACTTATAAACAGCACTGATGGGCACTAATGAGGCTGCCCTGATGGGCACTAATGAGGCTGAACTTATGGGAACTGATGAGGCTGCCCTGGTGGGCACTGATAGACTGTGATTGTGGTCTGTGGTTTACAGATGACATAAACAGGAAGGGGTGTGGCATTTACAGGAAGAGGTGGGTCATATTTAAATTAGGGGGTGCGCAAGTTTAGTCAGGCCTAGGGCAGCACAAAATCTAAATGCACCAATGGTCCCAGGTAAAAGCCCAGGTCCTGACATACGCTCTTCTATAGTATCAATAGGAAGGCCTTTAATCATGGAGGAAGTACGGATATGTATGGCAAAGGGTTCTATGGCTAGGGCAAAAAAAGGGGTGACAGTGGCAAAAATACATATTTCTCTTGTTTGAGAACTGCATTGAGAAATACAGTGTTACTTGAACTGTATTCCAAGATTTGCTTGTCTACAGCTGAGAGTTGCGATAGTTTAAGGCTTTACATTAAGTCGTAGAAATCCTCAATTAGGGTCTTCATGTTATGTAGATTGAATACCATGTCATAGATATATTACTTATCATTGCAAAAGAACATATTCCACACGGCTTTGAAAAGAACTGAAAAAAAAAACTTTGCTTTCCATGTTTTCAGTTTGTTCCATACCTTGCCATCTCTATTTAGGCAGAGCCTATTTAAGACCCTGGCTCCCGGGCTTGGGGTGTTTTTTTGTGAGTTGGTAGAGTAGGAACAGGTACCTTGGATGTTAGGGACAGTACACAGGGTAGGGAATGATTCCTGATGAGGAAGGAAAGCATAGAGTTGCAACTCCCTTGGGCATCTTACCGCATGGGCACTGGATGGCAAGGCTGCTTTCCATCCTCTTAAAAGACGCTGTCAACCTGGCTGATACCTGTCATCTTCACATCAATGGAAAACCTGAGTGTATCCAGTTGAGCAGGCATCCCTCTGGGATGTTTTGAACTGTCATTGCATTATTACAATACACGTTTTCCATCGCACCAGGGTAAAGTTAACCTTGCAATTGGTCAACCCCACACTTTAAGGGATAAATGCTCATTGTTGCCCAGGGATTCAGGAAAAGGGACTTTTATTTACCTCATCCCTCTCTTCAGCAGGCTTCTCCTTTAATGGAACCAGTTCCCTCAAGACTCTTTTCTTCGGCAGTCTGGCAGCAGTCACAGCTGTAATTGTATCAGATGCAATGCATGCAGGTCAGGTAATGATTCTGCAAGGGCAGGCATTGAGGCATGTATATGTACTCTGTGGTAAAAATCACTAATTAAAATTAATTTTCCCAATTCTGCATTGAAATCCTTCCTGGACAAAACCAAGACTGGGACCACACCTGGGGAGGGCCAGGAAAGGAAAAATATAAGCATATTTAACATGTGTTACTAAACCCAGGACCCTGCATTCACTATATGTGGTCTGGTCTCCCACAGTACACAGAACATGAAAATGCATGTATTTTAGTAAATATAAACTGCCAAATGCCTTTTCTCATCAGCAGTATATAGAAGTCTTGTGATTTCTATAAGTTACCATCTGAGCACTGGTTAAAACTTGTGAGAGGAGTTTTCATTATTCTTTGACTGTCCTATGAGGCTGTCTGGATAGTGCTCATTGGCCCTGTACCGATCACATGCACCCCCCCCCCCCAAAAAAAAATACTCTGTAGCAATAAACACCAAACTGAGAATGTGCAGAGTGTCTCCTAGGGCTCTGTGCTATCAGCAGATGAACTGGGGCCAGTAAAAGAAGGGGAAGATCAGAGAAGACAGAATGAAACAGCCTTTTTACACAATGCTTAAAAATAACCCCTTAGGTTCTGCAGTGAGTATAATAAGCATGCTTTACTGCATATACAGACTGATTTTACTGTTGTGGTTTTAGTAACACTTTAAGTACTACATGTAATTACAAAAAACCTCCTGCGCAGTGTAATGTTAAACTTCATTTCCTCCAATTTTTGAGTGGCCCCTTGTCTTCTTACACTCCCTGAGACTAAATAGCTTATGCCCTATGCTAGAATTACCATTGAGATATGTGAATATAGCTATCATATCTCCTCTTAAGCATTTCTTCTCCAGGGAGAATACATTTAATGTTTGTAATTGTTCTTTGTAACAGAGGTCCTCCAGTCCCCTTATTATCTTGGTGGCCCTTCTCCGGACTCCCTCTATTTCCTCCAGCATCTTCCAGAGGATTAGTGACCAGAACTAGACTGCATACTCAAGATGTGGCTCGAACCAGAGTTTTGTAAAGTGGCAGGATTATTGTTTTTTCTTTTGAGTAAATACATTTTTATGGACCCCCCCAGATCTTTTCCACCCTGGATTCCCCCAGAGATTCTTCCCCTAGTAAGTAATTTGCATTTATATTTTTAGCCCCCAAGTACATTACTATATATTTTTTCAACACTAAACCTCATTTGCCATGTAATTGAACAACTCCTTTTGGACTATTTATACCAACCTCAATATCATTTATGAATAAATTAAACAGAATTGGTTCCAGAACAGAGCCCTGTAGTACTCACTCACAACTCCAGACCAGCCTGGGTACTAGCTATTTATCACCACTCTTTGGATGCGCCCTTGTAACCAGTTTTCTATCCAGGCATACACCTTCTGGTCCATGCCTACAGACCTCAATTTAAAAATTAAGCATTTACTGTATGTGGAACAGTATCGAATGCTTTTGCAAAATCCAGCTATACCATGTCCAGAGGCCTTCCCTTATCTGGATTAGGGTTCACTTCCTCAGAGAATGTTAACAGATTTGTTTGGCAAATACAACCTTTCACAAACTTATGCCTATTACTACTAATGATGTTGTTTTCATCAGAAAATTCTTGGATATAGTAATTTATCATCCCCTCCAACAGTTCACATCTATCGATGTTAGACTGACTGGCCTGTAGTTTCCACATATATGTACACTATTTGCCCTTTTTTAAATATTGGTACTACGTTGGCCTTTCGTCAGTCAGCTGGTATGATTTCCATCATCAAGCTGTCCATAAAAATTAGAAATAACAGCCTGGCTATAACCTAACTTCTTTGAGCACTAAGTTCTTTGAACACTGTCGGGTGTAAGCCATCTGGTCTTGGTGATTTATTTTCATCAAGCTTTTCAAGTCTATTTCGAACACCGACTTCTGTTAGCCACAAGGGTACACTCAGTGATGCATTACTAATACAGTGTTTTTTTTAATATAATCTTTATTTTCCTTCTTTTTCTTCATAAAGACAAATAACACAGGTTACAAAAAAAAAAAGCGAAACATAAATCTCTGTTAATATAACCAAATAGGCTGGGCGTGGAGGGTCAAACAATGGCCCATCCACCAAGGCACCTAAGGCACTAACCAGTTTAATAACATTAGGGAAACAGTACCGAATGTAGCCATTAGATGTAAACCCGTATAAAAAGCATATAGAAAAGAGTGCAGTGGCCCACCAAGGGTGCCATCTGCCTTGATATAACTTGGCTCCTCTGAGCTAAAAAAAAACAGCCAGGTAGGAGGGTACGACTTGAGAACAAAAAAAAAAAAAAAAAAAAGTAAAGAGAGGAGAGAAACCAAGGGAAAAAAATGAGGCAAGAAAGGGGGAAAGGAGAAGACTAAGGGCTAGAAGGGGAAGAATTGAAGAGTCGTATAAGGAAACACTAAATAGAAAAGAATAATACAGTCTTGATTTCAATACCCCTCCTTTTCCTGTATAAAAACTGAGGAGAAGAATATGTTTAGTACAGTTGCCTTCTCCTTATCATTTGTAACCAACTTACCCTGATCATCCTTTATGGGACCAATGTACTCTGACCTTGCTTTTAAATATTTTGGGGACTTTTTTTTTTACTCTCCTCCACTATGTGTGTCTTATGTTCATTTTTAGCTGCCCCTAATTGTGCTCTTACACTTCTTATTACATTACTTGTAGTGTATGAATACCGACAATGAGCCTTATATTTTTTAAAGGCTATTTTTTTATCTCTTTAATATATATTTTTACATTAAAGTTTAGCCACCCAGAGTTAACCTTTGCTCTTTTATATTTATTGTACATTGGAATACATGCAATAATACCTTTATTTAATATGATCATAAAGTACTCAAATTTTTCCTCAGTTTTCAAGGTTTCTAGTAGAGATGGACTGACCACCCTCCTGTTCGGTTTGGACCAGAACTGAACAGAGATAAACTTCTGACCTGAAAGGCAAACCCTATTGAAGTCTATGGGACCAAAGTTCCCATTTTGAAGGCTTATATGCAATTTATTGGCCATAAAAAGGTATGGGAATCTGGTTACTGCTCAATTCAAAAATCTTTATTTTTAAAAAAAGATTATAAAGTCACAAAAAAGTAAAAAAATCTTCTGCATACACAGGTCCACCTAGTCCCAGCGGGATTACATCACTGCCCATCTCAAGTTTTTTACTTCTGAAATATGAATGGATTTTTATATGGAAATAAATTGTTTTTATGGTTTATGGGACTACAACCTTTTTTTCACGAACATTTTTCACGAACATTGAATCATTTATTGATGGACTGTATATATATTTAAAAAAAAAGATGGACTAAGGTAAATTTATTATATATAGATGATTTTTACACTGTTTTAAGATATTTATTTCTGCACTTTTAATTTGAATGCACTTTGTTGTGACTATATCTATACTTATTGCATTTTGTACAGATGGTTGGATGCATAGTGGTACTAGCTGCTTCCTATAGTATATAGAGTTGAGTAATAGGTGGTTTATACCTAGGGATAAAGCGGAAAGTTTTTTTACATTTAAAAAAAATATTTTTTATATCAGGAGCAGTGATTTTAGTGATGCTTAAAGTGAAACAATAAAAAAATTCCTTTAAGTATAGTGACTGGGGGTCCCCTTAGTCTGCCTGTAAAGTGGCGCATCTGTACTGTGGATAGAACCTACTGCAGCAAAACTGACATTGCTGACAATAGAAAATTAAAAAAAAAAAATGGCATGGGGGTCCCCCCAATCCATACCAGGCCCTTATCTGAGCATGCAGCCTTTTTAAAGGGGGCTTCCAGATTCCTTTAAGCCCCCCACCCACAGACCCCCACAACCACTGCCCAGGGTGGTCAGGAAGAGGCCCTTGTCCCCTTTAACATGGGGACAGAGTGTTTTGGGGTGGGGGCATGTTGAGGGCACCCTCTACCAACTGGCACATGAAGTTGTCCTTTAAGACATTTAAGAAATGACAAGCCTTAAATGAGCGAGCTGTTCCTTCTGCCCAGTCAATATCTGGATAGTCCCCCATTATAATAGCATTGTCCTGCCTTGCTACAATTTCTAACTGTGATAGGAGACCCAACTTCTACGCATCCTTCAGATTAGGGGGCCTGTAACATACCCCCATTATTAAGCTCCCGTTTGTTCCTTTACTTTGAAGCTCTACCCACAGGAAAATCCACCTCCTTCCTTGCCGCATTTGCAGTGTCATCCCTCGCATTCACCAATAAATAATTATTGATATACAGGCACACCCCTCCCCCTCTTCTACCCTTCCTGTCCCTCCGATATAAGGAATACCCTTGGATAGTTGACAGCCTGTCATGTGAGCTGTCAAGCCAAGTTTTTAATATTTCAAAAAAGTATAAATTCTCCTCGAGTATCAGCTTAGCTCCGGTAATTGTGAATATGCCCCTCAGTTTTGTAAAGGTGCATATTATTTCCTAATAACAAAAAAATTGCTGTGCAGTGCAAATAACAAAAGTTGCTGTGCTGTGCAAAGGTGCAATAGTTAAAAGGGTTGAAGAAATTAACAAATCAATTAACATAAAACATATGTGTCCATATGACTCCTTAGCATGAACACTAAAATAACATGTCAAAATCAGCCTAATAGCATCAATTGAAAAGATAAATCAAAAGTGCAAGGTGCTAGTCTATTAAAGTGATTTCAAGTGAATAAACAGTCTCTAAAGTGCCAAAATAAGTTCAGCTGCTGTAATGGATCATTCAGGTGCTCACAATCCCACCACCAGTGATGGATGGCCTCTCACCTTATAATTTGACCAGTGTTTCACCACTAGGTCAAAAACAGCTTTATAGTATCCCCAGACAAATGGGTAGACTCGATCCTCTCATTAGGTCCTGAGTGCTCCCTGGTTGCTGCACAGATAATTATGGTGGCTCTGTCCTCACTGTATTTCCCCAGTCTCCGTCATAAAATGGGAATAAATGGAAAACAAATCTAGTGCTCTCTGTATATAAGGTTTTTATTAAATAATCCAAATATATTAAAACTCACATTTGTAGGCACATAAGGTGTGCAGGCTGGGTAGGCATTGAATCGGTTTAGGAGACGCAGGAGAAGTTGTGTCCTGTAGCTGGATCTCGCCCGTGGTGTCTCCGCCCCCTAGACACGTATCGTCAGGTGCTGATAGGCGTGTGACTTCCTCAGTAGAATAGAACAGCAATTTTTTTGTTATTAGCACTTTATTGTAGCGCAATATCACTTTATATATTTATGGATTTTATGTGTAGTGATTCACCACTTTGATATTGCAGCCACAATATTTTTTGATACTTCAATACTTTATTTATTTAGTTGTGCTGATATACATTACACCTTTTTGGCATATTATTTCCTCCTTTGTTCTGTGGCTGCAATTTTGTTTTGCCAAGCCACTCACTCCAGGTTTAGGTGTTATGGTTATACTACTGCTAATGCCTCCATAACCTCCCTCTGACTTTCCCTCACTGCTGGCTATCACTTCCTCTTACCCCCCCCCCCGCTCCTCCACCTAGTTAAAAAGCCCCTTTTTGCCATCTTCTCCCCCAAAAAGAACTGCACCCTCCTCATTTAGGTGCAGTCTGTCCCAACTGTAGAGCTAGTAGCCAGCTGAAGAGTCAGCCTAGCTCTCCAGGTACCTGGTACCATCGACAGCTGGGTCCTCCCCACCCCCCCCCCCAATAATCCATCCATCCATCCAATCAGTGATATGTTGAATACCAACACCTGGTAAACAACATACCAATCGACGATCATGGTCTTTGTGACAGATTGCCCAATTTGTCCTAATAATTGAGTCCCCTACCATCAATACTTGCTTTACCTTGCCTGTATCCTTTCCCCCCTCTTTACAAGAGCAGTCTTTCCCCTGGTAGCTAGGGGAGGGGGGCAATTAAACTGATATCCCCAACATCATGCAACTTACCATATTTGTTGGGATGTACCAATTAAGGACTAGCTTTCCTAAGGTTCTTCCCTTTACTCCTCCTAACTATCACCCAGCGACCTACCTATGGAACTTGTACCTCTATTTCACCACCCCTTCTATACTGGCCCCCGCCTGCACCTGCTGGGTAATGTCCAAGCTCCTTTCGAGGTTGTTGATGCTTCGCAGTGTTGCCACCGGATTTTCTATACCCAAGATCCGGTCTTCCAGAGAAACAACTAGCTCACATCTTGTACAGCAGTATCAACCAGTGAACAGCTCTACAGGGAACATATACATAGAGCAAGATGTGCACTGGGTCGCATCACCACTCCTGTTGGACATTTTACCCACTACTCTAACGGGGATATTCCAAGAAAATGTTTATTTTTTCTCTTTTCCTTCTAATATAAATGTGCTGTTAACCTCATCACTTAATCGTAATCTTCTGTATGCTTCTTTAAAAATGTGTACCTGCTTTGTCATTGTGCAGATAGCAAATTGTATATATATGCAGCATCTCTCCTGATACTATGATTCTGCTGTGTCAATCGAGTCAGCTGACACATCACCCTGGGCTTAAATAATTCACAAGAGTCTTCCAGTCATCTTAGATTACCTGGGACAACTCTCCTTTAAATTTTTATTTCTTCTTTATTCCACTTTGTATTACATTTTTATTCCATCCTCAAATTTTTTTTTTCTGTTTTGTACTGAATTTTTGCTGGCTGGATATGACCTTTGGTTATTTAATTACTACATATTTCCCAAGTTGCCCTTACGGGGAATGGCCCCCATGTTAAGGCCAGATAATCTGACATCTAAGTTCCTTGAGCCACTCAAGTACCGGTGTATGCGTATAAAATGTCCTTGAAAGGTGGCTGCTAAAAAAGTGAAGTACAATGGTCATCTGAATTTAATAGAGGCTTGACCTTTACAAGCTGAAGGTTACTGACTTTTTACTTCTTTAGAAGAATGTCAACACGCGTGTAATCAAAATGTTTGATGAAAGATATAGGCCATGGGCTTTGCAGTTTAAAGGCAGTTATAGTTATTTTGTAATTGTAGGCGTTCTTGCTTTTTATCTGAATACCTCAATATAGATCTGTCAAGGTGCTCAGGAAGCTCAGCTCCTGATGTAAATTGCTTTTCAAGGCATCTTGCTCTTTCTCGCTTATAGCCATCAGGTGTAGATAGACGTGTCTGTGAAATTCTGACTTCCTGAAACAGAGCAAGACTTCAGCAGTGTCTGGATAGCTCAGTCCCTCTTCTTAATAAAGTAATAGATGTAGGTTTGCTTTTCCTAGATACTTACAGGTAGTATAGTGCCAGAAGGGCTGTCCAAATAGATTACAACATTCTATGTGCTCTATCATATTTGTTGCTCGAGTTGACTCCTTGAGCATCCTATTAAATACAGAATGCTTTGTGCACATCAAGAAAGACATGCTTGGGCTCATCATGTAACACACAAGTTAGACTAATGTATTTCTACTCACATTCAATAAAATGCTGCATCCTGGATAAAACAGAAAGCCAGGCCATCTTGAAGAGAAATTGTACATTTTGTGCATTGGGCACTATTTTTATTTTTTTTTTTATTACCTTTCTATGTCATGTAATACCCAATTCGCCATGTTTATTTGTATCATATCACCCAAGACATTAGCAAATTTTTACTGGCCATGTCTTTTTTTTTCTTTCTTTAACTGCACCTCCATCCATTTAATAGCAGGACGATCTTCAAGTCTGACCCGTGGTCATTTTTTCCTGCAAAGGCATATTTGGAGATTTGTTAGCAGCCTTGTCTTATGCTAGGACCCTGAATTAATGTCCAGCAAGTACAGCATATCACTCACGATATTTCCATACTCAGCCTGTTTTTGTATAGCTGTGGGCTCTAACATAACACATAATGGTAATCAGTCAGTATTGAGATATGTATCTAATTTTGCATGGAGTGAGGAAAGATTTAAACTTTTGATGGGTTTTAATTGCTAACCAGGGCTCCATTAGATAGATTTTCAGTAGTTTTCAGTTTCTCAAAACAGGAAGTGAGATCAAATCTAAAACAGGGACACAGTAAAATAAAAAGTGGACAGATGTCAAAATGCACCAGCTATCAAAATACTTGAACAATGATAACATCTGATTGGATGCAGGCACTGTTTGGTCTGTTTCACATTGAGTGTGAACAGCAAGCTTTGACAAAGCATTTGCAGAGATTTCAGCAAGCTTTGTTGAAGCTTTTAAAGTACCATTTAACTCCTGTTTGTAAATGTTGAACATAGATCCTAATCAGAGTGTTGATTG
The DNA here is from genome assembly GCF_965119305.1 of Pelophylax lessonae. Classification (NCBI taxonomy): domain Eukaryota; kingdom Metazoa; phylum Chordata; class Amphibia; order Anura; family Ranidae; genus Pelophylax; species Pelophylax lessonae. The sequence continues at coordinate 94,859,472 of NC_138778.1, read as the reverse complement.
CCTACTAGCAGTCTTCAGTAGGCTTTCAACAAAATTCAAGAAGTGCTGAAGTCTGCTAACAGCTTGTTAACCACTTCAAGTCCAGTCACTTTCACAATATAATTTTTATCATTTAGCTCAACAGATAGAGCTTTCTTTTGGTAGTATGTAATTACCACTTTTTTTTTTTTTTTTTATTAATTTTGCTATATAAATGAAAAAAAATACAGAACATTTTGAGAAAAAAAGTTTTTGTTATAAAATTTAGCAAATAAATAACCTTTCTTCATAAATGTAGGCCAAAATGTACTCTGCTACCTTTTTTGGTAAAAAAAGTAATCCAAATCAGTGTATATTAATTAGTCATTTTGAAAGTCTCCAAGCCATGGTACTGTATAAATATTTTAAAATTGATCGGTCCTGATGTATTTCATTTCTTGACGCCCCTAAAATGCCAGGACAGTACAAATACCACCCAAATGGCCTCTTTTTGGAAAGTAGACAGTCCAAAGTTATTATTAAGAGGTATGGTGAGTTTTTTGAAGTTGTATTTTTTTGTCACAATTGTTTGGAAATTTAAGAAATGTATTTCTTACACACAACATGAGCATACTTGGAATTATACCCTAAAACACATTTTGCTATACCTTCTTATTATGGGGATACCATGTGCATGTGATACTTTTTCACAACTCAGATGCATAGGGGGACCCACAATCCAAGGAGCACCTTCAGGCATTCCAGGGAAATAAATTATGCATCCAATTTCCTGACAGCCTATCACGTGTTTTGGAGGTCCTAGAGCACCAGGACAATGCAAACACCCACAAAATTACCACATTTTGGAAATCAAACATTGCCTCTGAAAGGCATCGTGAGAATCTTTTGAAAATGTGATTTTTTGCCAAAAGCTTTTGCAAAATGCAGGAAAGTAAGTGAAAATTAATTTTTTCTTACACAAAGTTGTCAATTAATAAGCTATTTCTAACACACATCATAGGCATATTTAGAAATACACCCCAAAACACATTCTGCTACTCCTCCTGAGTCACATGCATGAGATTTATTTACAGCCTAGCTACACAAAGGGACTGCTCCTGAACCGCAAGATGAGCCGCAATGTCTTCCATCTGGGAACCACCCAGACGGAAGTCAAAAAGCTACTACATGACAAAGGAGCTCGCGCTGGTATTCCACCGCAGTGCGCATGCTCCAAAACGAGTCGCAAACACGTGGTTCCCAGACGGCAGATGCTTCGGCTCATCTTGCAGTCCAGCCCTCTGACTCATCCTTCTATATCATCACCACTTCCTGCTGAACAGGAACACGAAATGAGCGACTATAGTGGACCCCAGAAGTGTCCCCATGCAGACCCCAGACACCGAATCACCTTTGCATCTGTATCCACTTACTCCTATGTAAGTTTTTAATGTACTCTGCAACATTAAACTTTTACAGTCCTAACTCAGAGGCGCCTGTCTTTTCTCTGTTTTTCTTTGCTGCCTCTTTATAGACTATGATTGCATCATCACTTGCCTGCTGCCTGGGCGTCGCACAGGGATGATGCACACCTGGCTATATCTATCACCTAATGGGTTGCAGTCCTTGCCCTTGTGTTTGTGCTCCAAAGTGCATCTCTGCTACATACACATAGGATAACATTAGTTGCTTCTACAGGCAGAACGCTAAAATCCTCTAGTCAGTCTGTATGGACCCTAAAAGAGTCAACAAAGTTTGCTGTTCTGGAAATACTTCGTCATAGCTTGCTGTTCACAATGCTCCTATACAAGTTTGAAGCCCATGTGAAACTGGCTATTGGCTAGGCTAAGAAGAAAAACGTTTTGGCTGAATCTAAATTGGACATGTACACACATGTCTTTATCACTGTATTGATGGGCGTGTGAACCAGTTGTAGGATAACGTGGCTTTTAAATATGTGATTTCTACTAAGTGAAAGTTTAATTTGATTAACCACTTGCCGACTGCCCGCCGCCTTTTTACAGTGGCGGGGCGGCTCGGCTGCGTCCAGTCACGTAGTACTACGTGACTGGAGTGCATGTGGTTTCGGCGGCGTGCTGCCAGAGCCGTGCTCCCACTGTTTCCTCCCGTGATTGTCCGGGAAACCGAGAGAAGACCCGCCTGCTTATGTAAACAAAGCAGGCAGGTCTTCTCTCAGACAGGCAGGGACAGCTGAGCAGTTTCAGGTAAGCTGAAACTGCAATCTGTCTGTGCCTGTCACAGAACCCCCCCCCCCACACACACACACACACGCACAGTCAGTAAGTATACAGGCATACATTTAACCCCTTTGATCACCCCCAGTAATAACCCCTTCCCTGCCAGTGTCATTTATACAGTAACAGTGCATATTATTTAGCACTGATTACTGTGTTATTGTCACTGGTCCCCAAAAAGTGTCAAAAATGTCAGTTAGGGGTCCGATCTGTCCGCCGCAATGTTGCAGTCCCGCTAAAAATCACAGATCGCCGCCATTACTAATAAAAAATAAATAAATAAAAAGTCCAAAAATCCATACCGTAGTTTGTAAACGCTATAACTTTTGCGCAAACCAATTAAAATATGCTTTTGGGGATTTTTTTTACCAAAAATATGTAGCAAAATACAAATTGGCCTAAACTGATAAAAAAAACCTAAATTTTTAATTTTTTTTTATTCGGAATGTTTTATAGCAGAAAGTAAAAAATATGGCGTTTTTTTCAAAATTGTCGCTCTTTTTTTGTTTATAGCACAAAATCGAAGAGCCGCAGAGGTGATCAAATGCCACTAAAAGAAAGCTCTAATTGTAGGAAAAAAAGGACATCAATTGTATTTGGGTACAGCGTCGCACGACCGCACCATTTTCCGTTAAAGTAACGCAGTGCCGAATCGCAAAAAATGGCCTGGTCGTTAAGGGGGAAAATCCTTCCAGTCCAGAAGTGGTTAAATAAGGTAAACAAAATAAAAAAAATAAACTGCAACCAGGAACAGTGGGAACTAATATGTCACTCTGCTCTGGTCTTTCTACAAAGACTGTGAAATTTCTTAGCATATTCTTTGCAGGTACTTTTAAGTATAAGGAGTTTGGTCAGCCAGCTTAAATGAAGATACTGAAGCATACAGTGTATACATTTTATTTGATGATTTTAAAAGAACAAACATTACCTTTTGGGATAAGGAAAATGTACATCTTTCCTTTTTTAAATATCACCAAAATGCTTTGGGGTCAATAGATAAAAATGCTAACCATGTGGTCAGCCTATGCTCTTCTGATCTGCTAATTGCATGCCTACTTTTTTTTTTTAAATGGATAGGGTGTGAAATTCCTTTGCTGATCATGGCCGTCAGACTTATCAACATACATTAATTTCCATACAGCCTTTGTTTATTGGTTACAAAATGGATCTGCCCAAAAAATCAAACAGTCTGTAAAAAGAGGCCATTGGATTACATGTAGCACTTCCTGTCCGCTGTACGTCCTTGGGCGGAAAGGGTGATATCTCGGTCATCACTGCATAAATGATTGAGATTTATGTTCCTTCTGTCAGTGATTCCCTGCAAGGTAAAATTAATCCTAGTGGCTACAGAGCTGCTGGATTACTTTTACAGGCACTGGAAGGGGATGCCACCTCCAGGGGAGGGCTGGCAGCCTTAGGCCTGGGGGGCAAATCCAGTCAAGTGGCCCATTGAACCATGGAATCAGCTCACAATCCGTGCCCATCTGGTTTTGGACTGACAGCTGTATACAGTGTGTCTGGCCCCTACATTAATCCAGCCCTGAGTTTACTACCTTTTTACTAGTTTTTACCACTTTTCAGCGTGGCCCGGGGGGCAATTGCCACCCTACCCCCATTGCCAGTCCTCCCCTGGCCACCTCCTCCCCCCCCCCCACTGCCACCTTTACTGGGCTATCCTGCACTATTGGGAGCCAGGTAACGATGCAACTGGCAGCATCAAGCTCCTGGGACACAGTGATAGGAATAGATTTGTTTCCTCCCACTGTGTGACGTCAGAAACTGGAAGCAACAGAGATGTAATTACTTCTGGTTTCAGTCTCATGTAAACAAGCCTTTACTGGATTGTGAAAGCAACCAATCTCGGTTCGATTTGATGCTTTGGAGACCAGAGGAAAGATTTGGGGTCTCGTAGACCCCAGATCTCTCCATAAAGAGGACCTGGCACAGCTCATGCTATCACAAGGGATGTTGTGTTCCTGGCAGTGTGAATTTTCTGGCCAGCTTTTGGGCTTTCCCCTGGTGGCTGCTCCCTTACTGGTCACTTCGGCTCTTCTTGCCTTGACTAATTGGAAAGCTGGTTACCCTGGTGGCTCCTTTCAGCTGTGTGGGCGGCTTCATGGTCCTCTCTCGGTAATAGTCCTGGCTTTTCTCCGTCTCTCTGGCCAAGAGGTGGATCTGAGATCATCTATCAAGGACTCCCTCACTAGGATCACAGACGGATGCGTGTTCACATGTGTGTGAATACTTTGTTTTTAATAAAGCTCCTTTTTATATTGACTGGAACTTTCTTTACTTCTCTTGTCAATGGCTTCTGGGTGGCTGTAACCTGACAAGGTGTTTTTCTAGGGTGTTTTTTTGTGCAGTTTTTCTTCTAATTACAAGATGTTTATCCCTTGTGATAGCAATGAAATTGATATAAAAAAATTAAACTTACAGTGTACAGTTACAGTTTAAATAAAAAAATATATATACCTTACATCTTAAAGTGGAGTTCCACCCATTTTTGGAACTTTAGATCTATGTAATCCCCTTTAAAATGGCTTTTACCAATGGAAACTTTTTTTTTTTTTTTTTTTTTTTGCTAGTAAATACCTTAAAGCGGAGTTCCGGGCACAAAAACGATATTTTTTTTTTTGTGCCCCTCCGCTAGGTAGACCTCACCTGAAAAGGAATTGGATAGTTATTTTTTATTTTTTTTTGTTTACTCACCTTGTAATTGAAGATCGAAGATACTCACCTCAGAGTACTTCCTCCCTCGGAGCCGCGGCTCACCCCATCACTTCCTGTCTCGCTATGATTCCTGGGAGCTGAACGTCATAGCTCCCAGGAATCAATGCGACGGCACCGGCCCCGCTCGTCATTTCCGGGCGACGCCGCATTCCCCTGCTAAACAGCTTCTGGGCATGCCCAGAAGCTGTGGAGAAATGCAGCGCCGCACCGGAAGTGACGAGAGGGGCCGGTGCCGCGCATTCTGGGACAAGAAGACGCGGAAGAAGACACAGAAGAGGACCGCGCCGGCTTCAGCTGCCCACAAGAGAGATGGAAACGCTGTGGAAGAAATTTTATAAGTAAGTATTTCTTCTAAAAGGTAAGTGCGAACCGGGACAGATCAGAGGCTAGCCATTGTGGAATGTGCTAGCCCTGACTGTCCCGGGGGTATGTTTAATAAAAAATGACATCTGTGCCCGGAACTCCGCTTTAATTTCTGCTTTATTCCTCCTCTCCTCACTTCCGGGTCCAATCGGCCATGACGTCATTCGGCGATTCGCAGTGTGTGCTGGGATGTATTCTATTCCAGAAATCTCGCAGGAGCTGAGCTGTACTGAGCCGTGCCTGCCCCGCCTCCGCCTCGCCTCCTCTCATTGAGTTGTATTGTATGCCATGTATTCAGGCCGTTCTCTGCCCCGCCTCCGCCCCGCCTCCACCCCGCCTCCTCTGTGAGTTGTATTGTATGCCATGTATTCAGGCCGTTCTCTGCCCCGCCTCCGCCCCGCCCCCTCTCAGTGAGCTCAGTAAGGATATAATGATTTCAGTCCTCGCTCACTGAGAGGAGGCGGGGCGGAGGCGGGGCAGAGAACCACCTGAATACATGGCATACAATACAACTCACAGAGGAGGCGGGGCAGAGGCGGGGCAGAGAACAGCCTTAATACATTGCATACAATACAACTCAATGAGAGAAGGCAGGGCGGAGGCGGGGCAGAGAACGGCCTGAATACATTGCATACAATACAACTCAATGAGAGGAGGCGGGGCGGAGGCGGGGCAGGCACGGCTCAGTACAGCTCAGCTCCTGCGAGATTTCTGGAATAGAATACATCCCAGCACACACTGCGAATCGCCGAATGACGTCATCGCCGATCGGACCCGGAAGTGAGGAGAGGAGGAATAAAGCAGAAATTAGGGTATTTACTAGCAAAAAAAAAAAAAAAAAAGTTTCCATTGGTAAAAGCCGTTTTAAAGAGGATTACATAGATCTATGTATTCCAACCTATTAACCACTTTACCACCGGAGGATTTTGCTGTCTTCCGTCCAGGCCACTTTTTGCGATTCGGCGCTGTGCGAATTCAACTGACAATTGCGCGGTCGTACGACGCCGTACCCAAACAAAATTTACGTCCTTTTTTTCCCACAAACAGAGCTTTCTTTTGGTGGTATTTGATCACCTGTGCGATTTTTACTTTTTGCGCTATAAACAAAAAAAGATTTACACACAGCGGGAGGATCTCCAGACTCGATCCCCGACGGTCGGGTAAGAGCAGCGGCGATCGCCGCTGCTCCTCCCCTGGCCCGACTCCCGCTGTGAATGAAAACAGCGGGAGCGAGCCTCCGGCGGCGCGCAAGCGCCGCCCAGAAGGGGGAGTGTCTGACGACGTAGTACTACGTCGTCAGACGATAACGAGCCACTTTGCCGCAGTAATATTACTGTGAGCGGTCGTAAAGTGGTTAAAAATGGGTGGAACTCCGCTTTAATGACATATATATTACACACACACACATATATGTATATATATATATATATATATATATACACACACACACACACACACACACACAGGTGTGTGTATATATATATATATACACACATACTGTAGTGTGTATATATATATATATATATATGTATATATATATATATATATATATATATATATAGGGCCCTCTGTCAGCTGTCAGACTGTACAGTGCAGACATGCATGCTTCTACCCTTGCAAACCAGGACTCCTAGGGAAGGTGGAGCCCAGAATCCCTGGTCCTGACTCTACTATTAGCCGAGGATATGGTGACCAGTTTTTTAAAATCTGGGGACATATTTTTTTAACTAGTAATGGCGGCAATCAGCGACTTATAGCAGGACTGCGATATTGCGGCGGACAAATCGGACACTAAGTGCTAATTTTGACACTTTGTGGAAACCAATGACACTAATACAGTGATCAGTGCTAAAAATATGCACTGCCACTGTACTAATGACACTGGCTGGGAAGGGGTTAACATCAAGGGCAATCAAAGGGTTAAATGTGTGCCTGAAAGGTGTTTTCTCACTGTGGAGGAGGTGCTTTTACTAAGGGAAGGCATAGAAAACTGTCCCTGCTTTGCAGGAACACAGGATCAATATCTTCCAAACTGACAGAACGTCGATATGCCTTGCTTACATAGCCAGACTGCTGTTCTGCCTGTGTACAGAACAATTGGTGGGGATACCCAGAAATGCAAGATCACGTATATATACATGATCTTGCGCAGTGCGACCACCCTTTAAATCTGCTATGGGGCGATCGGCAACTGGTAAAATCATCAGCATTATGATAATTCACAGACAGCAGCACTCTATTATGGCTGGCTCTGTCACAGAAAATGACAAATAAGTTAAAAAAATCAGCACCCAGCAGCCACATTTTACTAAAACTGGAGCGTGCAAAATCTGGCGCAGCTCTAGAGTAAGTCGATTGGAAGTAACCAATCAGCTTCAAGGTTTTATTGTCAAAGCTTAACCACTTACGGACCGCCCGCTGCAGTTTTACATTGATACTTTGACGTTAAATACCGGAGTTATGGCAGAAGATAGCTGCCATAATCCTGGTATTTTTTTAAACGGCAGGTGGTCCCAGCGGCAGATTTTTTTTAAAAGGACAGTGTAAAAATAAGAAATAAAAGATAAAATAAATAGGGGAAAAAAAAATGTAAGCGCGCCGACCCCGATATCTTGCGCAAAGAAGCAAATGCATACGCAGGTCCTGCCCACATATGTAAACAGTGTTCAAACCACACATGTGAGATATTGCCACGATTGTTAGAGCAAGAGCAATAGTTTGAGCCCTAGACCTCCTCTGTAACTCTAAACTGGTAACCTGTAGAAATTGTTAAAGTGTCGCTTATAGGGATTTTTAAGTATCAATGTTTGATAGTAGAAAAAGTGGTTGCAAAACCAAAGCCAAGCAAACACTCGTCCAGCGCTCAATTCTGGTCTGTAGGACCAGTGTAAAAGTTTCACAATACAGTGAATGATAATAATGATTAATGAAACAATAAATGAAATAAATAAATAAAAGCAGCCGCTGTGAACTCCAAATACTAAAACAAAAAGTGTGACAGTCTCAACATATAAAATATATATAAAACTCAATCCCACCCAGCAGCGCTAAAGCACTATGTGCATTTAAAAATGAGGGCGTGAGCACGCAGTCTCCATGGCAACCTAGACGCTTAGCCACCAAATCCGGATCTCACTACCTACAGCCGCATGGAGCAGTACGGGAATTGGTGAGAGGGACTTTGCGTTTGGAGCCATTATTTTATGCTGTGCCTGTTCATGTTTTATTGATGTAAGCTGATTACCTAAAGGGGGTGTGGGTCATGTGTGTTGTTTTGCAATAAAGTGTTAAACGTTATCACGCTATTGGCCCCCTGCTTTTCTTTCTCCCTGAGGGTGACGTTAATCCATGGGCTATCTCTGAAAAACGGAATGGAGCAATTTCCCAGTGATTAGTATCTGTCTCACATGATTCAGTGGAGGAGGAAACATTTAGGACTATCAAAGGAGAGGAGAGAAGCGTTGAGGTTATCTTAGGGTGCAGTTTCATATTGTTTTCTGGTGAGTGCCCACCACCGATGGGGGAGCACAAGTGGTGAGGTGGCGGATATCTCATTATTGATTGTCACTGGAACACCGTGGAATAATACCTATCACCATTATCAATAAGGACACTTGTACTTTGTTATAGACTTTATTGATTATACAGTGTATTGTGTGATCTAATCATTGTGTGCAGATTTGACGATTAATTAGTTTATATTGCCATACAATATACCTACTGTGGGGAATATCATTTTGAAATGCACATAATAGTGCTTTAGCGCTGCTGGGTAGTGATGGACGAACATCGGCCGGGGCGGTTCGCGAACGTCAGCCGCAAATTTTCTCAAAAGTCCGCGAACCGCGAGTTCGCAGCTGGCCCCATTGACTTTAATGGGAGGCGAACTTTAAAAAAATATAGGTCATATTTGCAGCCACAAAAGACATACTAGCTGTGCACAAATAGTCCCAGCACATGGACAATGTCATAACAGAAGTATTGCAATTGGAAAAGTTGCCCTAAAATTTTTATTTTTTTACAGCAAAAAAATGTATTTTTTTTTTCATAAATCAGCCGGAACTGACAGCATCCGGTAAATACATTGTCCAATACATATAGGGTCCATTCACACATCTGTAAAATGGGTCCGCATCCATTCTACAATTTGGCGGAACCTTTACAGACCCATTGATTTTCAATTCCAGTCTGAAAAATTAGGCATTCACAGGATAAAGAAGTAAGTGTCGGCCATTTCAGGCCCCAAAAATTAGCCCACATGCGTTTACCTGACAGCTAAGAACGTAGTATTCTGTGGCTGAAGGTACATTAGGCATTCACATGATACAGAAGTAAGTGTCGGCCAGTATAGGCCCCAAAAATTAGCCCACATGGGTTTACCTGACAGCTAAGAACGTAGTATTTTGTGGCTTAAGGTTCATTAGGCATTCACAGGATACAGATGTAAGTGTCAGCCTGTGTAGGCCCCAAAAATTAGCCCACATGGGTTTACCTGACAGCTAAGAACATAGTATTTGGTGGCTGGAGGTACATTACGCATTCACATGATACAGAAGTAAATGTCGGCCAGTATAGGCCCCAAAAATTAGCCCACATGGGTTTACCTGACAGCTAAGAACATAGTATTTGGTGGCTGGAGGTACATTACGCATTCACATGATACAGAAGTAAATGTCACCAGTATAGGCCCCAAAAATGAGCCCTCATGGGTTTACCTGACAACTAAGAACGTAGTAATCTGTGGCTTAAGGTTCATTAGGCATTCACAGGATACAGAAGTAAGTGTCGGCCTGTATAGGCCCCAAAAATTAGCCCACATAAAGGGGCATTTTGACGGGGACACACTGGATATAAAGGGGCACTCTGACAGGGACACACTGTCAGCCTGTGTCCAGCCTGTGTCCCCCCTCATCCAGCCTGTGTCCCCCCTCATCCAGCCTGTGTCCCCCCTCATCCAGCCTGTATTCCCCCGTCATTCAGCCCATGTCACTGCTGTCATGCAGCCCGTGTCCCTCGCCGTCATACAGCCTGTGTCCGTGTCCCCATCAGAGTCCTCCTTTACATCCAGCGTGTCCCTGTCAGAGTCCCACCTTTACATCCATGTCCCCATCAGAGTGCTCCTTTACATCCAGTGTGTCCCCGTCAGAGTGCCTCTTTACATCCAGTGTGTCCCGTCAGAGTGCCCCTTTACATCCAGTGTGTCCCCATCAGAATGCCCCTTTACATCCAGTGTGTCCCCATCAGAGTGCCCCTTTACATCCAGTGTGTCCCCATCAGAGTGCCCCTTTATGTGTCCCGCTCAGAGTTCTCCTTTATTATTCTCGTCAGAGTGCCCCTATAATATTGTGGTCAGAGTGCCCCTTTAATATTGTGGTCAGAGTGCCCCTTTATTATTCCCATCAGAGTGCCCCTTTAATATTGTGGTCAGAGTTCACCTTTAATATTGTGGTCAGAAGGCCTCTTTATTATTCCCGTCAGAGTGCCCCTTTATTATTCCCGTCAGAGTGCCCCTTTAATATTACGGTCAGAGTGCCCCTTTATTATTTCCGTCAGAGTGCCCCTTTAATATTGCGGTCAGAGTGCCCCTTTAATATTGCGGTCAGAGTGCCCCTTTATTATTATTCCCGTCAGAGCTGCAACAACGCTCAGTCACCACACCTGTCATAATGCTGCACAGTGCACAATAATACTACTAATCCACTATAATATGCTTTCTACAAAGCATATTATACTGTGGATTACCCCCCTCCCCCACCCTATATAGTGCACTGCACAGCAATACCAAAAGAAATTGCAGCCCTTTAAATGACTTTTGTGGACATTAACAGAGCAATTTGTGTCATTGCAGATGATGATCTCTAACTGCCCCTAAAGCACAGACTGGATACCTGTCCCTATACTGAAGAGAGACTGGACCTATACCGAAATACCAGCCATGAAAAGGACTTTTGTGGACATTAACAGAGCGATTTGTGTGACTGCTGCCAATCTCTAACTGCCCCTAAAGCACCGACTGGAAACCCGCCCCTAACCTGAAAAGATACTGTAATAGACCTATACCGAAATACCAGCCCTGAAAAGGACTTTTGTGGATCTTAACAGAGCTATTTGTGCCTGGCAATCTCTCCCTGATGCATACAGCAGATTTCTCCCTACACTGGTAAAAAGCAGAATGTGAAATGGCCGACAGCTCAGGTCTATTTATAGGGTAGGGGGCATGTCCATGTGCTGAAATGTTTCAATTGGCTGTCCCATCCTGACGGCTGTGTCATGGGTCAAAGTTCTTCTGAATGAAAAAGAAAATGGCGGCGCGGACATATTCGCGAATATCGGCAAAGGTCAGACTTTTTGAGAATTTGCGAACAAGCAAAATTTGCTGTGAACCGCAAGGCCATCTCTACTACTGGGTGGGATTGATTTTTATATATATTTTATATGTTGAGACTGTCACACTTTTTGTTTAAGTACCAATGTTTGTCGCCATTTCACAAGCGTGCGCAATTTTGAAGCATGACATGTTGGTATCTGTTTACTCCGTGTAACATTCTCTTTCACATTATAGAACAAAATTGGGCTAACTTTACTGTGTTTTTATTTTTTAATTAAAAAAAGTGTATTTTTTCACAAAAAATTGAGTTTGTAAGACTGCCGCGCAAATATGATGTGATAAAAAATATTGCAACAGTCTCCATTTTATTCTATAGGGTCTCTGTATCATTTCTGAGGGTTCTAAGTAATTTTCTAGATAAAAAAAATGATTTTAACTTGTAAACAACATGTGTCAGAAATAGGCACGGCCCTTAAGTGGTTAAACAAACAAACTGAAGTTAGAAGCTGATTGGCTACTATGCACAGCTGCACTAGACTCTGTGTGCTCCAGTTTTAGTAAATCAACACTGCTGACAGTGCACTGCCAACCAGAGCCATGATTGACTGCTGCCTGTGAGTTATGATACCATCCATTATGCCAGAGAGACAGACACAGTGCAATGTAATCTATTCACACATCTATTACACCACCAAAGCACACCTGAATTGAAGCCTTGAAGGCACTGGCAGCCCCACCATCGAATTCGCTTCCCCTCTGTTCATGCTGCTGGACACCTCTCTCTGCCTGACGCCACTGCCACCCGCCTCACAGCTTCTCAAATCTCACTCTGCGAGCCCCAGCTACTACTGGGTGGGGAGCAGAGGAAGATCAGAAAGGGGCACAGATAATGTAAAAAATACACCCCCCTAAGGTAGTAGGAGCGGCGGAGCGAGGGGTTGAAATTAGAATTTTTAAAAAATTCTGTGCTAACTGTCCTTGAAATTGCCCGGGCCCCTGTTCAAACCCAATCCAGGGACAAGCTTGGTCCGGGGACAGTGCCCTTATTCCAGGGACTGTCCCTGGAAATCGGGGATGTATGGTCACCCTAGCCCAGGACCCACGTAGGCAATTAGTGTCCTGGCTATTCAGAAAAGCTGGACTCAGGACTGCAGATTTCCTCCTATCAGTGATTTACGATCACTGGCTCCAGGTCCCCAACTAGACTTTACAAACCACAGAGGAAACTGAAAACATCCAAATTAAACAATTGTCCTCGAGCATCTCAACCTGCCAGGTTGAAAATCCTGGGCGACATACCCCATAACAGGGAACCGTACTGTCACTATATATATATATATATATATATACATATATATATACACGGTATCTCACAAAAGTGAGTACACCCCTCACATTTTTGTAAATATTTTAATATATCTTTTCATGTGACAACACTGAAAAATTACACTTTGATACAATGTGAAGTAGTGAGTGTACAGCTTGTATAACAGTGTAAACTTGCTGTCCCCTCAAAATAACTCAACACACACCCAATAATGTCTAAACTGCTGGCAACAAAAGTGAGTACACCCATAAGTGAAAATTTCGAAATTGGGCCCAATTAGCTATTTTCCCACCCCGATGTCATGTGACTCGTTAGTGTTACAAGGACTCAGGTGTGAATGTGGAGCAGGTGTGTTAAATTGAATGTTATTGCTCTCACTCTCTCATACTGGTCACTGGAAGTTCAACATGGCACCTCATGACAAGGAACTCTCTGAGGATCTAAAAAAAAGAATTGTTGCTCTACTAGAAGATGGCCTAGGCTCTAAGAAGATTGCCAACACCCTGAAACTGAGCTGAAGCACAGTGGCCAAGACCATACAGTGGTTTAACAGGACAGGTTTCACTCAGAACAGGCTTCGTCATGGTCGACCAAAGCAGTTACGTGCACGTGAACAGCATCTTATCCAGAGGTTGTCTTTGGTAAATAGACATAGGAGTGCTGTCAGTATTGCTGCAGAGGTTGGAGGGGTGGGGGGGTCAGCCTGTCAGTGCTCAGACCATACTCCGCACACTCCATCAAATTGGTCTGCATGGCTGTTGTCCCAGAAGGAAGCCTCTTCTAAAGATGATGCACAACAAAGCCCCCAAAAAGTTTGCTGAAGACAAGCAGACTAAGGACATGGATTACTGTAACCATGTCCTGTGGTCTGATGAGATCAAGATAAACTTATTTAGTACAGATGGTGTCAAGCAAGTGTGGCGGCAAGCAGGTGAGGAGTACAAAGACAAGTGTGTCTTGCCTACAGTCAAGAATGGTGGTTGGAGTGTTATGGTCTGGGTCTGCATGAGTGCTGCCGGCACTGGGAGCTGCAGTTCATTGAGGGAACCATAAATGCCAACATGTACTGTGACATACTGAAGCAGAGCACGATCCCCTCCCTTCGGAGACTGGGTATTCCAACATGATAACGACCCCAAACACAACTCCAAGATGACCACTGCCTTGCTTAAGAAGCTGAGGGTAAATGTGAGAAACTGGCCAATCATGTCTCTAGACCTAAACCCTATTGAGCATATGTGGGGCATCCTCAAACGGAAGGTGGAGGAGCGCAAGGTCTCTAACATCCACCAGCTCCATGATGTCGTCATGTGTAAGAGGACTCCAGTGGCAACCTATGAAGCTCTGGTGAACTCTATGCCCAAGAGGGTTAAGGCAGGGCTGGAAAAAAAAATGGTGGCCACACACAAACCATTGACACTTTGGGCTCAATGTGGACATTTTCATTTAGAAGTGTACTCACTTTTGTTGTCAGAGGTTTAGACATTAATGGCTGTGTGTTGAGTTATTTTGAGGGGACAGCAAATTATACAAGCTGTACGCTCACTACTTTACATTGTAGCAAAGTGTCATTTCTTCAGTGTTGTCACATGAAAAGATATAATAAAATATGTACAAAAATGTGAGTGGTGTAGTCACTTTTGTTGCCAGACCTTTTGTATAACTAAATTGGTAAAGCGTAAAGGTTTTTAAAGCATAGCCTATGGAGAATTTTAGGTACCATAGTTACGGGCAGATGCAATTTTAAAGCATGACATGTTTAGTATCTATCTACCCCAGGCATGTCCAAAATCTGGCCCGCGGGCCAATTGCGGCCCCACAGGTAATTTGGAAAAATACATTGGCATCATTCATGACTAATATTGCTGCCATCGTTAATCCTCATCGGAGGGTTCATATAGCGCTTATATGTGGTTAACCCTTGTGTGACTGATTAGGGAGCATGCATGCTCCTAATCGAGATGAATACATTGTAATATCTCAGTTAATGCCAGTTGGTCTAAATCAGTTATAAATATTTTTGGACACAACATGTATACTTACTTGTTTCTGTTCATAACACCAAGTATACATGTTGTGTTCAAATATATTTATAATTGCTGTAGACTAACTGACATTAACTGAGATTTTACAATGTATTCATCTCAATTCGGAGCATGTGTGCTCCCTACAAAGTTGACAGACAACCTTTATTACCAATAATATGAAATGTACTATACAATGTTCCTAACATATATTTCAGCTTCCTGGATTTTTTTTTCATCTGGCCTTCAGATATGAAAGGCAGAGTGATTTAACACCTGTTTAGATTTGTCATCCATGTGAAGAAATGAAAAGTATACCCTTTGCAAAAAACTTTGCATAAAATAGTTAATTTGCATTTAATTTTAATGGTTCAAAGAATGTCAGGCAAAATGGTTGGCCCTCACACATGTGCACTTCATCAAATCTGGCCCTCTTTGAAAAAAGTTTGGACACTCCTCATCTATCTGGTGTAATATCATCTTTTATATTTTACCAAACAATTGGTATTGTGTTTTTGTGCATTAAAATTGAAGTGTATTTTTTCCAAAAAAAACTGCATTTAAAAAACCGCTGTGCAAATATCGGATGATATAAAAATATGCAACACCCACTATTTTATTCTCTAGGGCCTCTGCTTAAAAATATATATAATGTTTAGAGGATCTAAGTAGTTGTCTAGCAAAAAAAAATGCTGTGTTTTACATGTAGGAGAGGAATGTCAGAATTGGCCAGGACTGGAAGTGGTTATGGGGTACAAAATGGATCCGTCCAAACAATTAAAGAGTCTGTAAAAAAAAAAGACCATTGGATTACCTGTCTTTGTTATCTGTAGAATGGATCAGAAGTATAACAGTGGCACTTTGGTAGGTCCCTCCCCCAGCACTCCTATAGTTTCTGTGGCTGTCTCCTAAAAGGAAACCAATACGCTTAGTGTATTAGTTAGTTTGATTAATTAAATAAGTTAGTTAGTTAAATTAATTATTTCAATTTCATTTCGTATATTCTTTTTCTTTTTGGAAGCTGGCCACCGCATTCTTAACAACCATCAGCTGCAAGGTAAACAAAAGAATGCTGACAATAGACAATTCTGACCAAAAAACAGTTGCCCCCCCCCCCCCCCGAATCCATACCAGGCCCTTCATGAAAATGTATAATCTGAATAAAATTTAACAACACTAAACTAAATGAATTCAGACATGAATCAGCAAAACAAAATTAGTAACATAACGAGTCTATCCGAAATGAAACTAAACACATTTTTCCATTCTGTGAATGTCTGTTGCCAATATTTGAGAATGGCGATTACCCTTTTGTACAGCGTTTTATGATTTTAGCTAAGTTTATCCCCTCGGCGGGATTATCATTTCTATTTTAGGGCCCATTCACACTTGTGAGTTGTGTCAACGCACAATCAAATGCATGTTCCTGCAATGCACCTGCTCTAGGAGCACTGCATTGTGGTGTCATTCATTGTGAATAGTATATTATTGCACTGTATAGTAGAGTGCAACATATATCACAGCGCACCACAATGCTCATACTGCACATACTGTATACTGTGGTGCACTGTGTTGTTAAAAAAGGTCACATGTCTTTTTTATCCATTGTGATGCACTGGCAGCCCATTTATAATGAATGGGCTGCCTTAATGCAGTATGTGTTAATATGCCATCAGTATTATTGTGGACAGCAGCAGTGTCTGCAATAATATGCAACCTTCATTGGTGTCAATGACAGCAATTAGCAATTAGCTTTGCGGATGTCGGTAAAAGATCCCACTTATATTGGGGTCAGGGACAATGGCAGCAGTAATTTACCCCCCCCCCCCCCCAACTGGTGTTACAGTAGCTTCTTTGCATATTCTGGACATATATGGATCTGTTTGCAAAAGTATACATTCATCATCTTACTCTCCTGTCAAGTGAGTACATTGATAAATATTCATTGTCCTCACATGACCTATCCTGATTCAAATAAATGTATTTTGTTTACCTAAAACTCGATTCATTAACTATAAATGGGCTTCTAGGAAATCAATCCCATTTATATTAATCGGAGCAGGTCAAATGAGGATTATGGTTATTCAGCAATGTACTCACTTTTTTTTCATTGTTTAGAACAACACAAGGCAGGGTTATACATCTAGCCATAGAAATTATCTTATAATGCAGCTGTATACAATAAGATAACCAGTATATATCCAAGGCTATAATAATTAAAGAACAAGTCAACACAGAGTAGACTCACTTGACAGCAGAGTACTAAAATGGATTTCTGTACAGTCATAAAGATTAAAAAAAGGTAATAAAAATCTAGAATTTCAGACCTGGATTGTCAGGCAATATTATTATTTAACCATACACACTTTTCAGAGATTCTGACAAGCTTTACATACCTGGGGAATTTTGAAAATCTTAATTTCTGAGAGATGGGGAAGAGTAGGGGGCAATGTGGTGGGCAAAGGTAATCTGTGCATGCCACTTTGAAAAGAGGCTGTGGAGGGGCTTAAAGGCCAGGCCCAAAGTCTACAGTAATATACAGGTCAATATGAAAAATATTGTACTGTTTTGTAGTCTAGACCAGGGGTCAGGAACCTTTTTGGCTGAGAGAGCCGTGAACACCACAAATTTTCAAATGTAATTCGGTGAGAGCCATACACTATATTTCAGGGGTTGGGAACCCTTATTTAATATTCATATTCATGGGCCGCAGCTATGCAGTGAGTAGATGGAGCCATGTGAAAGTGCCTGGAGTCCGGTCGGGAAGAGAGAAGAGCAGGCAGGTATGCAATGAGGCCGGAGTGGTGAAGCGCCTGCAGGCCTGCGAGTGATGGTGAGAATAGGCCCTGAGAAAATGGCGGCTGGCCGCTGAAGGCCTCAGAAGTGAATGTGAGAGGCAGCTCCCGCGGGTCCCCGGGTGTCAGAGGGGAAGGAGATCGTGTCTGTCGGGGCACAAGGAGCGGATGGCAGGTCTCCTTACCGAGCAGTGATTGCCAAGGCCCTCAGATGCACAGTACACGAGCCAACGGCGGTACCACGAGTAGGCCGCGGGGTCAGTAGCGCGGCAATCCGGTCACCCAGAGACAAACTGAGGGTAGCGGTGGGTGCAGAAATCTCCTTGGCACCGGGCACAGCTACGCGGACGGCACTGGATTGAGTTCTAGGTGCGGGGGAGCTCTAGGGCTACGCGTCCAGTGCGGCTCACGTCTGGACAAGCCCCCCTTTGTTAAAGATTTGTCTGCGAGCCAGATGCAGCCATCAAAAGAGCCACGTCTGGCTCACGAGCCATAGGTTCCCTACCCCTGGTCTAGGCCCATTCTCTCTTACACCAGTAGCACCAATTTGTTCTTGCTTAAATGGCCAGATTTTCCATCTAGTATTCCCTTACAACTTTTTCATACACCATGACTCTCAGCATAACACTTCTCTTACCCCTCTACCCCCACTAACCCTTCTGTTGCTTGAGCACCTACCTCTGGTTAGTGGACACTGGCCCCTCAGGTAGTGGTGGCACAGGTGCAGTTTGGGGCACTCCTACTTTCCACCCCAAACACCCCCCCTCCCCCCGGCACAGCTATTTCCAGAAAGTTTGTAAAGTTTGTAAACAAGCTGCTGAGGTTGCACTGAGTGAAATCCTACTGTTCAGTGAAATTACTGTAATGTGTTACTACTCAGACGCTCTGTAGGTTTGGCCAATCAGAGATGGGCTAACACTGTCACATGACATTATAAGAACTCCCCAATTGGCTGCATATTATCTGAATATTTACACATTACAATAAATGAGTACATTCTCTGAACTGTAGTCACCTCAGCATGTTTGGGAATATTCCAGACTGTCCTGAAGATTTCCCTGATTCTGGTAATGATCTGGCACCTGCATCGAAATTCCAGGATTGCCTTGTCATTTCTTAGGTATGATCAATAAATAGTGTGAAAACAGGGCCGCTGATAGGGGGGGACCACCAGACCTCCTGTAGGGCACACAGGGGGGCCCCAACAGCACGAGGAATCTGTGCGGTCGAGAGGAGGGGCAATTACAGAAGGAAGCCCTGTGCGGCTCTCTGAAGCAGTTTCTCCCTCTCCTGTTGGCTTTCACCTGCTGCAGGGAGAGACACAGACACAGGGCATCATTCTTGTAATTGCTTCTCCCCTGCTCTACCTGCTTCTGATACCCCCCTTCCCGTGTGCCCCCTTTCACTGTGATGCCCCCCCTCCCCTCCCGCAGTGCTGCTGGCTTCCCTGTCCTGTAAAAAAAGAAAAAAATTGTAAAAAAAAAATAAGAATAATAATTAAACATTGTAATAAAAAAAAAAAAAAAGTTATACATTCTATTTTCCAATGTAAAAAACAATTAAATGGTCCTAATTCACACAAGTTCTCTGTTATGTTTGTGTCCGGTGATAATGATTTTAGTGTATTTTTGGGGGAAAATATTGTCTTGATAAATATTTTCCTGTGGCTTGATCTCCACTTTGGCATGCAAACTTTTGTTTATATAGGAGGTTTTCCAGGCATTGGGCCTGATGTGGGTCTGCCATTGTTACCGGTGACACCCAAGTGTGAGATTGGAGAAAATGACCAGTCCGGCATCTTTGGTTTGTTTTGTTTATTTGATAATGGGGATGGGAGAAGGGAATGAGTGGGATACTCCTCAGGCTCAACTAAATACAACTGGGACACTTTGCAGAAAAATACCTGTTAGCGCTGTCTTGACACCAGCTGAATGCTGACCAACGCTTGCTGGTGCTTAAAAATATATGACTTGCTGAACTGTGCTTGAACTTGACTTTTGACACTCTGGTTAGTTCAAAAAGTCCTAGACTGTACTGAGACTTGACTCTTGACACTCTGGTTAGCTCAAAAGTCCTGTGAACAGCTCCTCCTAGCCCTTCACTGACTGAGGTAGCTCTTCGTAACTGCTTGTGCTTGCGGCAACTCTCAACACTGTACACTGCACACTGCACTCTGTACGCTGTACACTTTAACTCTTCAGGGCCCAACCGCTGGCTCCCCCTTTACACTTCAGGGTCCTCTCACTAGTCACCCCCTCTACACTTCAGTGTCCTCTCACTAGGCACCCCCTCTACACTTCAGGGTCAACACTGGCACCCCCTCTTCAGCTAGCTGGCTCCTGGATCCCGTGGACCTTCACCGGAGTGGTCCCCTCTGCTAGGCAGACCCCCGGGGGCAGTTTACAGTACTCACAAACTGGGAATGCTTTCCTGAAACTGGACCCTCTGCTCTGCTGGTCTTCGGCACACCGGATCCTCTCTGCAGCTCAGCTCAGCTCACTCCGTCCCCTCAGGCAAGCCGCCCGGGACACCCGATCCTGCTGACAGGAGGAGAGACAGCCGTACTCTCCCTTCTGAGACTCTGCTTCCTGCCAAAGACGCTGCATCATGCGCTCCCCTCAAACTTATACCCACTCCCAGCATCCTGTGCGGGAGAATCTGCCTTTCTGGGGTAGATACAGGCCTGAGTGTGCCATTGGCTGGGTTTCCTCCACTGCCCAATGCGAACCCTCCCATGGAGCACAGTGGGGAGACTCCCCAGTCTCAACAGCTACACCTGGGAGACATGACAGCCCAGCAGACTTGTATAAAGTACTCAAAATTTCTACTTGAGTAAAAGTACAAGTGCTCGATCAAAAAGTGACTTAAGTAGAAGTGGAAGTGCTCGCAGAAAAAGTTACTTAAGTGGAAGTACTAAAGTATTCAACATTTTTTTTACTTAAGTATTGCAAGTAGTTTTTGCAAAAAAATTGCTACTTAAGTACTAAAAGTAAAAAGTACCAGTAGTTTTGAAAAAAAAAAATTCTACTCAAGTACTGAAAGTAGAAGTACAAGTACTGTGTTATGTAGTTATTAAAGAAAGAAGTCAAAAGTTTGAACATCATATTGTTTTTTATTATTTCAAATGATTTATTCAAATGATTAACCTAAAGGACAATCACAATTCCTTAGGCTGTAACTTTTAAAAACAGATAAAGTATGTCCCTCCCTTCCCCTTTTAAAGCATCCCTCCTTCTCTTCCCTGCCTGTTTTTTTTTCTCCACAGCTTATTGGTGCGCAAAATCATATATAAACCAATTTGATATACAACAATATATTCCAATAATGAAATAAAGGAAGAGTGTATGAAATCTAAGTCAATAAAAAGTTCAAAATATTGTGAATCTTCAAATATATATATGTGACAAAACAAGATGAATATAATTTCATATCTGCTGTTAATGGGAAAGAACCTCCCAACCAGGGCCGGCCTTAGGTGTTCAAGCGCCCTGTGCGAGCTGATCCTGTGGCGCCCCCACCAGCGCCCTGCACATTTTTTCTTGCACTTCATTTGACTTTTCTTTTTTATAATCACTACAAACTTAGCCCCCCTTACATTAGAGACCCCCCTTACATCAGAGACCCCCCAACGGAGCACCCCTTACAACAGAAACCCCCCAACGGAGCCCCCTTACAACAGAAACCCCCCACAGAGGCCCCACTTACATCAGAGACCCCTCACACAGAGCACCCTTACAGCAGAGACCCCCCCAGCCCCCACAAAGAGCCCCCTTTACATCAGAGACCCCCCACACAGAGCCCCCTTACATCAGAGCCCCCCACACAAAGCCCCCCTTACATCAGAGACCCCAACACAGAGCCCCCTTACATCAGAGACCATCCCCACACAAAGCCCCCTTACTTTAGAGACCCCTCACACAAAGCCCCCCTTACATCAGAGACCCCAACATGGAGCCCCCTTACATCAGAGACCATCCCCACAGAGCCCCCCTTACATCAGAGCCCCCCCATAGAGCCCCCCACAGAGCTCCCCTTACATCAGAGCCCCTCCACACAGAGCTCCCCTTACATCAGAGCCTCCCACATCTGAGCCCTCCCACACAGAGTCCCCCTTACATCAGAGACCCCCCCACACAGAGCCCCCTTACATCAGAGACCCCCACACATCAGAGACCCCCCACACAGAGACCCCTTACATCAGAGACCCCCACACAGAGCCCCCTTACCCCAGAGACCCCCCACACAGAGCCCCCTTACATCAAAGACCCCCACACAGCGCCCCCTTACATCAGAGACCCCCCACACAGAGCCCCTTACATCAAAGACCCCCCCACACAAAGCCCCCTTTACATCAGAGACCCCCCACACAGAGCCCCCCTTACATCAGAGACCCCCCCACACAAAGCCCCCTTACTTTAGAGACCCCTCACACAAAGCCCCCCTTACATCCAGAGACCCAAACAGAGCCCCCTTACATCAGAGACCATCCCCACAGAGCCCCCCTTACATCAGAACCCCCCCCCATAGAGCCCCCCACAGAGCTCCCCCTACATCAGAGCCCCTCCACACAGAGCTCCCCTTACATCAGAGACCCCCCACACAGAGCCCCCTTACATCAGAGACCGCCCACACAAAGCCCCCCCTTACATCAGAGACCTCCCCATGTTTCCCTTAACCAAGATGGCCGCCAGTGCCTCGATCGCACTGCGCATGCACACGTGCCTCTACTGCGCGGCCGCCGGAATCCCCGCCTCCCAGCGCTGAGACGTCAGCGAATGGAGACAAGGAGGGGAGGAGCGGAGTGGCCGAAGGCCGCCACACATGTCAGAGCGCCGAGAGGCGCATGTGGGAGCACTCCACGCCGGCCCAGCGGAAGCCTGGAGCGGAACAACGCTACCCAAATGGCCAGAGACCAGGTACCCATGAAAAAGGGGGGTATCTTTACCTTTGCCTTCCTATAGAAAAGGGGAGGGGAGGGGGGAAGGCAGAATAGGGAGGATAATTGAAAGAGTAGGAGAAAGCAGTAAGGAGGGAAACCAAACAAAAAAGAAAAAGGGAAAGGCAGAGAAAAGTAACGAGTAACGATGCAGCACAAAAAAAAAATATCGGAGTAGAAGTATCGAAATCATCGAAAAAATGTAGTGAAGTAAAAGTAGAAGTAGGAGAAAAAAATTCTACTCTAGGAAAGTACAGATACCGCATTTCGGTACTTAAGTACAGTACTTAAGTAGTTCTACTTCGTTTCTATACATCTCTGTAGCCCAGCTGAAAATCATGGCTCTGCTGTTAGGCAGCTAAGGCCCACTATACTTTGCCTAGCACTAGTGATGTCGCGAACCTAAAATTCGCCGTTCGCGAACGGCGAACGCGAACATCGGCAAATGTCCGCGAACCGGGCGAACCGCCATAGAGTTCAATAGGCAGGCGAATTTTAAAACACACAGGGACTCTTTCTGGCCACAATAGTGATGGAAAAGTTGTTTCAAGGGGACTAACACCTGGACTGTGGCATGCCGGAGGGGGATCCATGGCAAAATTCCCATGGAAAATTATGTAGTTGACGCAGAGTCGGGTTTTGATCCATAAAGGGCATAAATCACCTAACATTCCTAAATTGTTTGGAATAACGTGCTTTAAAACATCCAGTGTGTGAATACGATCAGGTATGATGTTTTATCGGTCAAGTAGTGTAAGGGTTACGCCCGCTTCACAGTGACAGACCAAACTCTGACAGACCAAACTCCCAGTTTAACAACAGTCAGTCAGTCCATTTGCACAACCGCAAACTCCCCATTTGCACAAGGTTGGATACCAAGCTAGCCATGTCCCGTTCCTTGTCCTCACTGACATCATTGAAGGTCTCTTCCTCCACCCAGCCACGTACAACACCAAGGGTCCCCCGAAAGGTGAGAACAAGCCCCCTGGGACGCCTGCTGTGGCTGGTATTCCACCTCCTCAAAGCCACCTTCCTCCTCTGACTTCTCTTCTTCAGACTCCTCTCTCTGCGTTGCCACAGGTCCAGCAATTGACAACGACAAGGCTGCTTCTGGTGGTGATGGGGAGTGGACCACAACTCTTCCTCTTCATGCTCATCTACAGCCTGATCCAGTACTCTTCGCAGGGCACGCTCCAGAAAAAACGCATATGGGATGAGGTCGATGATGTTGCCTTGGGTTCGACTGACCAACAGGGTTGTCACCTCCGCAAAAGGACGCATGAGCCTACAGCCATTGTTCATGAGCATTCAGTAACGCGGCCAAAAAATACCCAGCTCCGCAGAAAGAATGAAAGAAAATGAATGTTTTTCCTATGAAAAATTCTCCTGCGGATCGCTTTTGGTCTGTTCACAATGAAGCAACGACCTTATCATCTGGGGTGTGCCAACACACTCCTAGAGGTGATCGCTTCATTGTGATACGCAAGCCCCTTCACCACGACAAGGTAACGATCACGAAGGGGAATTGACACATGTATGTGCCTTTTTTTTTGTTTTTTGTTTTTTTGCAGCCACAGTGTAGCACCAGAGGCCAGAAAAATTAGGCATGTACACATGCATGAAAAAGTAGGTATTGTTGCAGCCGCTGCTGTAGCAGCGGCCTGAAAAATTGAGGTTTTCAAGGCAGAAAGTGCACTAAAACATTGCGGCTTGAACCGTAGTTGGTGGCGGAGACGTCACGTAAGTCATCCGGCATGCAGAGAATGATTAAATACAGCAGCGTGTGGACCATTTTTAGCCCAAGGCATCTCAGTCATCACCAGGCCTTTTTTAGTCAAATGCATCCCCCACTGTCAGTCCCTTCGGGATCCATGCCTCATTCATCTTAATAAACGTGAGGTAATCAAGACTTTTTTGACCTAGGTGACTTCTCTTCTCAGTGACAATACCTCCTGCTGCGCTGAAGGTCCTTTCTGACAGCACACTTGAAGCGGGGCAGGCCAGAAGTTCAATGGCAAATTGGGATAGCTCAGGCCACAGGTCAAGCCTGCACACCCAGTAGTCAAGGGGTTCATCGCTCCTCAGTGTGTCGATATCTGCAGTTAAGGCAAGGTAGTCTGCTACCTGTCGGTCGAGTCTTTCTCTGAGGGTGGACCCCGAAGGGCTGTGGCGATGCATAGGACTAAAAAAGCTCTGCATGTCCTCCATCAACAAGACGCCTGTAAAGCGTCCTGTCCTTGCCGGCGTGGTTGTGGTGGTAGGAGGAGGATTACTTTCACCTCTTCCCCTGTTGGATTCCCGTTGTGCTGTGACATCACCCTTATATGCTGTGTAAAGCATACTTTTCAACTTATTTTGTAGCTGCTGCATCCTTTGCGACTGCCGGTAATTGGGTAACATATCAGAGACTTTCTGCTTATACCGGGGGTCTAGTAGCGTGGCCATCCAGTACAGGTCGTTCTCCTTCAGCCTTTTTATACGAGGGTCCCTCAACAGGCATGACAGCATGAAAGACCCCATTTGCACAAGGTTGGATGCCGAGCTACTCATGTCCAATTCCTCGTCCTCACTGATGTCATTGAAGGTGTGTTCTTCCCCCCAGCCACGTACAACACCACGGGTACCAGATAGGTGACAACGAGCACCCTGGGATGCCTGCTGTGGTTGGTGTTCCTCCTCCTCAAAGCCACATTCCTCCTCTGACTCCTCTTCCTCACACTCCTCTTCCAGTGTTGCCGCAGGTCCAGCAAGCGATGGTAAGGCTGTTTCTGGTGGTGGTGATGGTGACCACAACTCTTCCTCTTCACGCTCATCTACGGCCTGATCCAGCACTCTTCGCAGGGCACGCTCCAGGAAAAAAACATATGGGATGATGTCGCTGATGGTGCCTTCGGTGCGACTCACTAGGTTTGTCTCCTCCTCAAAAGGACGCATGAGCCTACAGGCATTGCGCATGAGCGTCCAGTAACGTGGCAAAAAAATACCCAGCTCCGCAGAGGCTGTCCTAGCACCCCGGTCATACAAATACTCGTTGACCGCTTTTTCTTGTTGGAGCAGGCGGTCGAACATTAGCAGTGTTGAATTCCAACGTGTCGGGCTGTCGCAAATCAAGCGCCTCACTGGCATGTTGTTTCGCCGCTGAATATCTGCAAAGTGCGCCATGGCCGTGTAGGAACGCCTGAAATGGCCACACACCTTCCTGGCCTGCTTGAGGACGTCCTGTAAGCCTGGGTACTTCTGCACAAAACGGCACATGTGTCAACTTGCCCAAATTCAATGCCGCCAACAAATTGCTCCTGTTGTCACACACCACTTTGCCGATCTCCAGTTGGTGCAGGGTCAGCCACTGATCCACCTTTGCGTTCAGGGCGGACAGTAGTGCTGGTCCGGTGTTACTCTCTGCTTTCAGGCAAGTCAACCCCAAGACAGCGTGACACTGTCGTATCCGGCATGTGGAATAGCCCCTGGGGAGCTGGGGGGATGCAGTTGGTGTGGAGCAAGACGCAACAGCAGAAGAGGACTCAGCCGAGGAGGTTAGCAAAGAGGATGGAGTAGGAGGAGTAGAGGAGGTGGCAGCAGGCCTGCCTGCAAGTCGTGGCGGTGTCACCAACTCCTCTGCAGCAGAGCCACGCATTCCATGCTTGGCAGCCGCCAGCAGGTTTACCCAATGCGCAGTGTAAGTGATATACCTGCCCTGACCGTGCTTTGCAGACCAGCTATCAGTGGTCAGATGGACCCTTGCCCCAACACTGTGTGCCAGACGTGACATGATTTCCTTTTCCACAATAGAGTACAGGTTGGGGATTGCCTTTTGTGAAAAATAATTTCGGCCGGGTACCTTCCACTGCGGTGTCCCAATAGCGTCAAATTTTTTGAAGGACTCAGACTCCACCAGCTTGTATGGTAAAAGCTGGTGGGATAAGAGTTCCGACAAGCCAGCTGTCAGACGCCGGGCAAGGGGGTGACTCTGTGAGATTGGCTTCTTACGCTCAAACATTTCCTTGACAGACACCTGACTGTAGGCAGGTGACGAGCAGGAACTGCTGAAGGTGAGAGGCGGAGGGGCGGGTTGTTGATAGGGGGCATGGAGGACAGCAGTGGTTGACGTGGCTGAAGATGCTGGACCAGGAGGAGGATGGTGGCTTTCAGTTTGTGTGCTGCTTTTACTCATGTGTTGATCCCATAGGCGTTTGTGATGTGAGATTATGTGCCTTCGCAAAGCAGTTGTACCTAGGTGGGTGTTGGACTTCCCACGACTCAGTTTCTTTTGGCACAGGTTACAAATGGCATCGCTGATATCAGAGGCAGACACACAAAAAAAATGCCACACTGCTGAGCTTTGCAAGGACGGTTCTGGTGGTGGCAACAGCTTGCGTTGATTGGCGTGCTGTCTGGCTGACCCCGGGTGCCGAATCTACATGCTGTCTGACTGCGCCACTAGCTCCTTGCGATGACCTCCTCCCCCTGCTTCCAACTCGTCTCCTCCTCCTCTCTGTCTCCCCATCTGAATTTTCCCCCTCTTCTTCTGCTCTTCGAGCAGGCACCCAGGTGACATCCACAGACACATCGTCATCATCAGCCGCTTCACTTGACAACTCAGCAAAGGCAGCAGCAGCAGGTACAACATCATCATCATCATCATCATCACAATGTACGTCCATGTGTATAATGCTGCCTGACTGAGACATATCCCCGTTATCTACATCCTCTGGCACTAATAGTTGCGCATCACTTATTTCTTCCAACTGATGTGAAAATAACTCCTCTGACGGATCAAGTGAAGCGGCTGTGGTGCTAGTGTTGGTGGTGGTGCCGGCGGGCTGGCGAGTGGTAAATTGAGAGGTGCCCGAAGCTGAGCTGGAGGAGGATGGTGCATTAAGGTTCCGAGCGGAAGCTGTAGACGATTGGGTGTCCTGTGTAAGCCAGTCAACTATGGCCTCAGAATTTTTTGAGTTCAGGGTCTGTGGTGGCCTCTGAACACTGGGCATTATTCTAGGGCCTAAGGAAATCACAGCACCACGACCACGACGGCCCTTGCGGGGTGGCCTGCCTCTGCCTGTCATTTTTTTTTTAATGTGTTGTACTATGAGTGCAAGGTGCTGTGCCACCCTATAGGAGTGTTGGGCAGTGGGTACAGTACACTCTGTGGACCTGACAGTCACTGCCACCCAGGCAACTGCAATTAAAAAATATATATATTTTATTTTACTTTGCAAGCTGCTGTGCCACCTTATATATCAGTGGTGGGTGGGCAGTGGCACAGTACACTCTCTGTGGACCTGACAGCAGTCACTGGCACCCAGGCAACTGCAATAAAAAAAAATATATATATTTTTTTACTTTGCAAGCTGCTGTGCCACCTTATATATCAGTGGTGGGTGGGCAGTGGCACAGTACACTCTCTGTGGACCTGACAGCAGTCACTGGCACCCAGGCAACTGCAATTAAAAAATATATATATATTTTTTTACTTTGCAAGCTGCTGTGCCACCTTATATATCAGTGGTGGGTGGGCAGTGGCACAGTACACTCTCTGTGGACCTGACAGCAGTCACTGGCACCCAGGCAACTGCAATTAAAAAATATATATATTTTTTTTTACTTTGCAAGCTGCTGTGCCACCTTATATATCAGTGGTGGGTGGGCAGTGGCACAGTACACTCTCTGTGGACCTGACAGCAGTCACTGGCACCCAGGCAACTGCAATTAAAAAATATATATATATTTTTTTACTTTGCAAGCTGCTGTGCCACCTTATATATCAGTGGTGGGTGGGCACACAGTGGCACTGCAGTGGGCACAGTACACTCTGTGGACCTGACAGTCACTGGCAGCCCAGGCAACTGCAATAATAAAAAATATTTTTTTTTTCAATTTGCAACAAGATGCTGTGCCACCGTATATATATCAGTGGTGGGCAGTGCACTGCAGTGGGAAAAAACTCTATTACCTTACCAGCCCTTAAAAGGGCTTTTGGGGACACTAGATATATATATATATATATATATATATATATGAAGAAAAAACTCAATTACCAGCCCTTAAAAGGGCTTTTGGGGACGCTAGATATATATATATATATATATATAGATATATATATATATATCTATATATATATATATATAAAAAAAAAATTACACAAATACCAGCCCTTAGAAGGGCTTTTTGGGGTGCTGTCCTTACAGCAGTAGTGGACCAAGAACACTGCAAGACCAGGAACACTGACTAACTGTCCCTAGCTTAACAGCAGCAGCAGCAGCAGCAGCAGCTCTCCCTACTCTCACTAACACACTGCTTCAGAATGATCTAAGATGGATGCTGCCCTTGCTTATTTATAGGAGGTGGGAGGGTGTGGGAGGGAGGTATGCTGATTGGCTGGAAATGTGCCTGCTGACTGTAAAGTTCAGGGTCAAAGTTTGCCTCAATGATGTATTATGGGGGGCGGACCGAACATCGCATATGTTCGCCCGCAGCGGCGAACGCGAACATGCTAAGTTCGCCGGGAACTGTCCGCCGGCGAACAGTTCTGTACATCTCTACCTAGCACCTACCTTGTAGGGTGCTACATTTTATTCAAGTAACTTCCTTATTAGCTCATTGAAAAATGTTGGTGATACACCTACTGTTTATAATATTGTATTCTCTTATTGAATTAGAATGACATTCATACTGAATAGCACTTTTACAATGTACAATTAAACACTCACAGTTTAACATGAGGGTCTTAAAAAGCTCCAATAGCATTATCAGGTCAAGTTACCGGGCCGGTGTTGTATATTGCTCTTTAAGGGTTTACAGACCAATGGCAGATTCAAGTCCAACTCCAATTTTTGTGAACCTACTGATACTTTTGCTTTTTCTTGCAGTTAACTAATGGATTCCTATCTCCAAGAGTCCCCATGGAGCTCAATATGAGATTTGAAATATGCCCACTTATCATCCCCTTTAACATTGTTCTGCACCTGTTACTGTAAATAGTCCTTCTTTCTTTTAAAAACAGAGTTATTTCTAAAGTAACTTCAGAGAATATGTTGAGAGTGAGACCAAATTTGCTGCTAGAGTAGGGCCTTTAAATGCGTACTGGCTACATTTATGTGGAAAATAAAAGAACCACATTAACCCATCTAGAGCTAAAGACATTTAGATCTGTTACTTTCACAAGCCACTTCTCATCTGAACTAATGATCTGGTTTAGCAATGCATTTTAACTGAAATGACTACAGTGTCAGCCTTTGCCATAAAACAGTCTGTTAACAGCTGATTTTGTGCCCATGCTATTGTAAATCCTCATAACCTAGCAGTGATTTCCTTTGACTAGGGGTATGAGAAATGGTACAATAATTAACTATCTTGAATTTACAGAGTTTCAAGAAGCAATGTTTCATTAGTCCTCTGAGTATATAAGATGCCAGTTATAAATTTATGTAGCCTGGGTTATAGTTTAACCACCTCAGTTTTCAGCACTGTCACACTTTGAATGACAATTACTCAGGCATGCAACACTGTACGCATATAACATTTGTATCATTTTTTAAACAGGTAGAGCTTTCTTTTGGTGGCATGCAACACTATGGTTTTTTATCTTTGCTATATAAATAAAAAAAAAATCTATAATAAATTTAAAAAGTTTTCTTCATTTCTGTTATAAAATTTTGCAAATAAATAATCTTTCTTCATAAATTTAGGCCAAAATGTATTCTGCTACATTTATTTGGAAAAATAACCCAAATTTGTGTATATTATTTAGTCTGTGTGAAAGTTTTCCACTTAGCGCCTGCCCATCTACCCAAAATGTACTGCGGACAAGCGGCCACTGTAGGCACAGTGACGTATCTGTATGTCACTGCCTATTTGCGGGTTTAGGGTGCTCACATGCTGATCAGCTGTATATATTCACAGCCCAGAGCTCTGTGTTGACATTCAACATAGAGCTCTGTACACAAAATGATCTATGTGTTTGTAGCAGGATTCCCAGCCATTGTGCTGGATGTGGGTCCGCCTGGGTTACCACTAACAACAACAGCACATTTAAGCATGTTCTCCAAGTGTGAGCACTGAGACAATGACCAGTCCAGTATCTTTGGGTTTTTTATATTTATTGGGATTGGAACTTGCTTGGATAGGAGAAGGGATGAGTGGGATACTCCTTTGGCTCGACTATGCACAATTTGCTAGGGACAACTGAAAAATGCTGAATGACGCTGACTCGACGCTGGCTAGATGCCGGTCAACGCTGGTTGACGCTGGTTAACGCTGGCTTGCTGCCTGTTAACTCCAAACTGACCTTGGTCTGCTTTCTTACATAAAGAGGTCCTCTTTGAGCTCCCTTAAGCACTCCTTGCTGAGGTAGCTACTTCTCCTACTGCTGCGCTGCTAAACACTTCAGGGCCCACCCTGGCACCCTCTTTCTCTCACCTATCTTCAGGGCTTAGATGCTGGCACCCCCTTTCTCTAAGCCTTCTCCAGAGGTTCTCTTCTCTCTGCGGATCCCTCTCTCTGCAGCTCAGCTCAACCTTTGTCTTCTAGGCCGACTGCCCAGGACACCCTCACTCACGCTGACAAGAGGAGAGACAGCCGTCACCCTCCTCCTGGGACTCTGCTTCCCGCCAAAGACGCCCTGTCACATGCTTCCCTCAGACTTATAGCCCACCCCAGGTTGCATTGCGGCAAACTCTGCCCTGGTGTGCTATTGGCTAGGTGGCTTTCCTCCACTGTCCAATAAGAGCCCTCATTGGACACAGTGGGAAGACTCCCTAGGCACAACATGTCACACCTGGAAGCATGTGACAGCCTAATTAAATGATCAGCCCCCCCTGGTATGCAGACAGGGCCACCCATATGCTTTTTCCTAGCACCCACCTAGGAGGGTGCTACATCTAAAATTATTTTTAACATTTTTTTTTTTAACATGTTGTCACCAGAGAATCATGGTGCCACCAAAGTAAACCTGTACTGCCCTGGAGGCGTGGGGGGTGATTGTGATTTTTTTTTTTACACTATGATTACCGGTGCAGTCATGATCACTGTTTGTATAGATTTAAATGCTATAGGTTCTGAGATTAAAAGTACCAT
The DNA here is from genome assembly GCF_965119305.1 of Pelophylax lessonae. Classification (NCBI taxonomy): domain Eukaryota; kingdom Metazoa; phylum Chordata; class Amphibia; order Anura; family Ranidae; genus Pelophylax; species Pelophylax lessonae. The sequence goes on along the minus strand of NC_138778.1, from coordinate 94,827,684 downwards.
TTCAGTCTTTGCAGATTACACCAAGATTTGCAGTGGAATAATGCCCTTACAGGATGTCTCTAACTTACAAGCTGGCCTCAATGCACTGTTTCATTGGGCAACTATGGGAAATGAGGTTTAATGTTGATAAATTTAAAGTTATGCTCTTGGGGGCTAAGAATATGCATGCATCATACATACTAGGGAAAGTAGAACTGGGGGAATCCATAGTGGAGAAGGATCTGGGTGTTTTTGGTAGATCATAAGCTTAATAATATCATGCAAAGTGAATACAAAAAATGAGTCCCAAGTGAAAACGGTGAGATATATGATCCAGGGGGATGTATGTGATCACGATAAGTGCCAGATCCCAACACTGACAGGAAAATAATAGTATGTGCTCACCAGAAAATGTGAACCCAAACTACCGTATAGTAAATGGGTCAACGGGCTCACATGGTATATGGTGGGTCTCCAGAACAGTGCTGCAACCTCGGATGCTCCAGTATGCAATCATAAGATGAATTAACCACTTTACTACCAGTCACGTAACCTCTACGTGATCAGACTTTGCGGGGTTATACCGGGATGATGCCTCTAGCTAGAGGCATCATCCCGGTACCGTTGTTTGAAGCCGACGGTCGGCTTTCCGTCGGTAACGATCGATGCGGCTCGGGAGCCGCTCGATCGTTACCCGGGGGGGCGGGAGGGGACGTCCCCCCCCTCCCGCCGCCTTCCGCGGCTTTGCTCGGGGCTACCGTCCCACCGGGAGCCCCGAGCACCCAGCCGGCACGTCCGCCGGCTGGATGGAGTCCCGATGAATGCCGGAAACGGCATCGATCGGGTCTCCGATGACGTAACCCGGAGGCGGCGTCCATGACGTCACGTCCGGGTTACTGTGCTGCAAAAGGCGGCAGATTTGAAAAACGGCTGTATGCAAAAATGCCGTTTTCGGCGTTTTGCATACAGGGAAGTGTAGTGGAGGGGTCTAGGGTCTTTTAGACCCTCGATCCCTCCATAAAGAGTACCTGTCACGACATATTGCTGTCACCAGGGATGTTTACATTGCTTGTGACAGCAATAAAAGTGATCAGATTTTTTTTTTTTTAAAAACCTGTAATAAAGTTTAAAAAAAAAGAAAAAATAAATAGGAAAAAAAAAAAAAAAAAAAATTTAGCCGTCCCCGTCACCGTTAGCTCGCGCACAAAAAAAAACGTATACGCAAGTCGAGCCGCAAATGAAATCGCTGTTCAAACCACACATGTGAGGTATCGCCGCGATCGCCAGAGCGTGGGCAATAATTAAAAAAAAAGAGCTACACTCTAACTCTAAACTGGTAACCGTTAAATAAATTTAAAGCGTCGCAGATTGAGATCTCTATTGACCGTAGTTTGTCGCCATCCCACGGGGGGGCGCAATTTTAAACCGTAACATGTTTGGTATCTATTTACTCGGCGTGACATCATCTTTCACAATATACAAAAAAAATGGGCTAACTTTACTGTTTAGTATTTTTTAAATGCAGTGAAATGTGATTTTTCAAATTTTTTCCAAAAAAATGGCGTTTTAAAGACCGCTGCGCAAATACCGCGTGACAAAAAATTTTGCAATGACCGACATTTTATTCTCCAGAGTCTTTGCTAAAAAAATATATATAATGTTTGGGGGTTCTAAGTAGTTTTCTAGGAAAAAATACTGGTTTTAACTTGTGAACAAAAAGTGTCCGAAATAGGGCTGGGGCTAAAGTGGTTAAAAGAAGACGGAAACTCCCATTCACCCGATAACATAAACCACATGAAGCAAACATAGTGTGAATCTGCTTAAACGATTTATTAAACAATAAGGGAATACACTTACAGACATCCAGGGGTATAGGCACATATAATGGACACACAAATCAGGCTGTCTTTGGCATGGTACTGGCGCGTTTCATCACAGATGACTTTATCAAAGGATATTGCCAGCCAAACTGAGGTAAATAATATATATTTATATAAAATAATTAATGCAAAAACATATCCCACCTGTTGAACTGCCAGGCACCGCTGAGTTGGCCAAGATGACGTTGGCGTGTGGTCAAAGCCTCATTTTCGTGTAAATCAAATGACGTGACTTCACTTCCGGGATAAGCTGGAAGTGAGGTATGCACAGCGTCATTCGCGGAAGTAAAAAAACCGCAATCCGAAGCAAAAGCGGACACGGTTTGCAGGTGCAGGGGAGCTGTAACAGCAGCAGACACGTCTCACCTCAAACAATCAATACAAATTGAATCAAATGTAATCTATGAGTACAAGCGATCCACTAAAACCAGTCGGTGTCTACATGTGAAATTTAAAGACATCTGTACAATAGAAATGGTAAACAATAAAACATATAGAAATATAAAAATGAGCATACAATAAAACTCTGCATGAAACATACTACCAGAATAAAATGCATATGGAAACTGCATATATATCCAAAAGTAAAAAAATTAAATAAAAATGCATTACAATATGAAAAGAAATGCATATGATAAAATAAAGGTAAATGAAATTAAAAACAAAAGAAAAAGAGGAAACAGCTAGCAAAAATAGATGAATTGGGAGAAATAGCAAAAGCCCATAGTGAAATTTGGATGTTAGATATCCTAAAGGTCACTGATAAAGATAACAGGACAAAAATGTACAAAAACAATGCGCGCATGAAAAAATCAAGATGTATTGATGAAAGCATTGATATCCCACTCAATATTAAGTCTGTGTGGAAAATAAGATTGTAGTTTAAATCCAATATGTTTCACAACGTTTATTGGAACCACCTCTCCAGGGGGCTGTAAAACGGTCTATAATTTGAAATAGAGTCCCCGTAGGGTCTTTATGATGGTGATGTAGGTAATGTTTGGATACATTCTGGTTATCCTTGCCCTTTATGATATTGGTGATGTGTTCATTAACTCTCACATTAAAGGGTCTGTTGGTACGGCCCACAAACTGTTTATTGCAAGGACAAGTCAATAGATAGACTACATGGGTGGTAATACAGGTTATAAATACAATTAGTGACTGTAGATTGGAAGGATATAAACTTCCTTCTACTGTCACAATTGAGCCTACACACTTTACATCTCTGACACAGAAGAAAAACAACAAGGTCTGCAAAAAATTTTGGTTTAACTGGTGGATCCAGCACATTGGGGGCCAACCTCCCCTTAAGCGACGAAGCACCCCTAAAGGTGACGACTGGTCGCTCAGGGAGAATGGGACCCAAAATGTGTTCATTTTTTAATACACCCCAATGCTTATGAAAGATCTGTTTAATTTGTTTATGTTGGGTGGAGAATTCCGTAAATAGGGACCATTTGGTGAAATTAGAATTGTCTAGTGGAACCAGCCAATAACTGGGCTCTGTCAATTTTAGATACTTCATGGATCGCTTGTATTTGTTCTAGATTACATGTGATTCAATTTGTATTGATTGTTTGAGGGGAGATGTGTCCGCTGCTGTTACAGCTCCCCCTGCACCTGCGATCCGTGCCGCTTTTGCTTCAGATTGCGGTTTGTTTACTTCCGCAAATGACGCTGTGCATACCTCACTTCTGGCTTATCCCGGAAGTGACGTTGCGTCATTTGGTGTCCAAAAAGCGGTTTTTTTGCATAAAAGCGCTTTTAGATTAACTGGAAAACAGCGACAGCGAATCAGAGTTACTGGAAGAATTGAGCAATAGCAATTTGTGGGAAAATTTGTCATCAGGTACGGAAAGTGACGACAGTGATGATTTTGATGTCTCTTTCTGGCACATAGCTTGTGGAATTTGGAAAGTATATCAAATGATTCATCACAATTTCCAACGGAGCTACGTGCAAGAAAGAGACATCAGAATCGTCGCTGTCGTCACTTACCGTACCTGATGATGAATTTTCCCACTAATCAATATCGCTCAGTTCCTCAAGTAACTCCGCTTCATTGTCGCTGTTTTCCAGTCTGTCTAAAAGCGCTTTTGCGCAAAAAGAATGCTTTTTGGATGACATGGTCGTTCTCTATTTTCTAGGCACAAAGAACTGGAAAAGCACAGGCAGGGCACTGCAAAAGTCACTAGGTGAAATCCTGTGGTGAAATGGCTTGATACAGTGTAATCCGTTAGGATAACAACTTTGTATCATGTCATTTAGCATATTTACACTTTTGAATTTGCCGCTGGTTCTACCCCCCTGCGTCACAACAGTCGCAGGGAAGGGAACCAGAAGACAGGTGCCGGCATCAACTGAGCACACAGCGGGAGGGCAGTGGAAGGACGGCGGGGGATCACAGGGGAAGGTGATTTTTAAAATGTAAAACAACTGATTTCTATGCAAAACAATGTACCGCTTTTTGCAGAGAAATCTGGACATAATCAGACCGCCAGGGAGGGTAACAGGTGGGATACGTTTTTGCATTAATTATTTTATATAAATACATTCTATTTACCTCAGTTTGGCTGGCAATATCCTTTGATAAAGTCATCTGTGACGAAACACGTCAGAACCATGTCAAAGACAGCCTGATTTGTGTTTCCATTATATGTGCCTATACCCCTGGATGTCTGTAAGTGTATTCCCTTATTGTTTAATAAATTGTTTAAGCGGATTCACACTATGTTTGCTTCATTTGGTTTATCCCCTTATGTCATCGGGTGAATGGGAGATTGCATACTGGAGCATCCGAGGTTGCAGCACTGTTCTGGAGACCCACCATATACCCTGTGAGCCCGATTGACCCATTTACTATACAGTAGTTTGGGTCCACATTTTCTACTATTATTTTCCTGTCGGTGTTGGGATCTGGCACTTATTGTGATCACATACATCCCCCTGGATCATATATCTCACTGTTTTCACTTGGGACTCATTTGTTGTATTTACTTTAAATCATTTGTTCATCTGAGTGATTTATTTGATATTCTATACCAATTTGTTTCTACCGCTGCACTTTTATTATTTTTACATTTTGCCAAATTGTGTGTGTCAGCAGCTTGTTTTATTGATAGCGCAGTATATTACACCCCCCTTCCTTTCTTGTATTAACAGAGGCATGGACTACAGAGAGAGAGAGAGATATAATTTTGCCCCTGTACAAATAATTAGTAAGACCTCATCTGGAATGTGCAGTTCAGTTTTGGGCACCAATTCTCAAAAAGGATATCGGGGAACTGAAGAAAATGCAGAGAAGGGCAACCAAACTGATAAGAGGCATGGAGGAGCTCAGATATGAGAAAAGATTAGAGGAAATTAATTTATTCTCTCTTGAGAAGAGGAGATTAAGGGGGGGGGGGGGGTATGATCAACATGTATAAATACATAATGGGTCCATATAGTGAACTTGGTGTTGAGTTATTCACTTTAAGGTCATCACAGAGGACAAGGGGGCACTCTTTAAGCCTAGAGGAAAAGAGATTTCGTCTCCAAATACAGAAAGGTTTCTTTACAGTAAGACCTGTAGCATGTGGAATAGACTCCCTCCAGAGGTGGTCCTGGCCAGCTCACTAGATTGCTTTAAAAAAGGCCTAGATTCTTTCTTAGGTGTAAATAATATAACTGGTACTAATATTTGTCAGTAAAATTGATCCAGGAAATATCCGATTGCCTTTCAGGGGATCAGGAAGGAATTTTTTTCCCCTGCTGTAGCAAATTGGGTCATGCTTTGCTGGGGTTTTTCGCCTTCCTCTGGATCAACTGCAGGTAAAGGATTGTGTATATGGAATGGTTGTGTTTTCTTTACTGTGTTTTGTTTTTTATTGGTTGAGCCAGATGGACTTGTGTCTTTTTTCAACCTGACTAACTATGTAACTATGTGTAGCACGGCCCCCATGAGGGCTGCTGGTTAACGGGTATTCCTCTGCACTCACCTGACCCTGAGAACCTTCCAACCCACTTGACACTTTAGGTTTTGACATGGCAGATATGTTCTCCAAAGACAGTGACATAATGGGAGTTATTTTACTTGAATAGATAATTATTATTAAATTATTATTATTATTATTATTATTAAATAGTTATTTTATTTGAATAGATAAACCAGTATAACTGACAGGTTAACAAATAAAACTTGGTATTGACAGGATGTATCAATATCAGTCAGTTAAATCGCACCAAACTTAGTGAGATTCAACCAACTGACACAATATGAATATAAATGATCAATAAGAAATAGCAAACAGCATTAATAATGCAATCATATAAGATATCAGCAATGCCTGTCAATACTATGGCAATATGAAAAAAACTATAGCGTAAACAAAAGGTCTCTAAAATAACCCCAGCTATAATTGGTTCTAACAGTAGTGATTCAAATTATTGTAACTGATGGTCCCCTTTAAGGCAAGCAAATGTTGAATCCCCTATCCTAGCAAGGCCTTGCTAAGTCTTCACAGGCAGTTGGAGCTCTTATCACTGTTCAATGTGATATTTGTAATCCCAGGGTAGTAATATGTGTGATCCTGTTTGCAGTCAGTGTGTTAGTGAGGGAGAATTATACTTGGGATTAGGATTTCATCATGCACTCTTCTACTTGTTAGTGTCCACTTGTAATGATCCTGTGACACAGGCGATGCGCCCTCCCACACTCCTGCATCTGGGAGTAATCGATACTCGGCTGTCCCGGTCAGTCAGTACAGAGTTCGCCAGCTTCCTTTCAGCTCCACTAGATCCGCTACCTCCGCTTAGTCACCAGCATCCGCAGCACTAAGGGTGGGCTCTGCACTCACTAGGCCACATGTACTAGGCCTCAATCACCAACAGTGTCCCAACCAGTGGAGGCCCGCCCATAGGGGGCTCAGGGGCGCCGCCCCCCAAACACAAGCAGAAAAAAAAAGATTTAATAAAAAAAAGTCAATTTTTCGCCACTAAGGGCGCCGGACTAAGTGCTGGGTATGGGGGGGGGGGTTTATCCCACCCTCGCCTGGCAGAGGCGCCGATTGGCACTCTTCTGGGGGTCATCGGGGCGCAGAGCAATGCTCCCCGGGCTGTGATTGGTCCAGAGTCCAGCCTGGACCAATCACAGGAGGGTATCGGACCTGGTGACGTGACGCCTGGGGGCGATGCACCGCCCCGGCGTCACAATCACCTTCCGTTCCCGCCCGCGGCCCGGCGCAGAGAGAGAGGCGCGACGATCGACTCGCAAGAGCAGCGTGACCGTGGAGGAGCTGACAGTTGTACGGATCCGACACCGGAACGCGAGGAGGAGCGAGTGAGGCGTAGCCGCCCGCGACCTACCGTAGGACGGTAGGAGACGTCCTGAATCCTGGCTCACCCCACCACAGACCGGCACTGACTGAGACGAGACCAGTCTCCCGGAGTCCCACGAAGTCAGACGAGTCCTCGAGTCGACTTCAGGCAGGCCACAGGCACAGCCGCGTAGCCAGGGAGGGAGAGTAGACACAGTCCCAGACTCCCAGCAGTGTGTGACAGACCGTCAGGGACCAGCAGCAGCCCAGCTAATGGTAATTGAAGAACTTTGAAGTGGCGATATTAGACAATATGGCGGCGGCGCACTGTGTGGTTTTGTGAAGCTGCATGCCTGTACATTGACCTGTGCCATCATGCCTGTACATTGACCTGTGCCATGCCTGTACATTGACCTGTGCCATGCCTATACCATCACCTGTGCCATGCCTATACCATCATCTGTGCCATGCCTGTACCATGACCTCAAAGTCACGCAATTTTTTTACTGCGTTTTTTGCCGCGAAGCAATACCTATTACATTTTTCTTTTTGCGCCCCCCCCCCCCCCAAAATTTTTGAGCACCAGCCGCCACTGGTCCCAACACACCTCTCAGGTTGGTCTGTAAAAGAGAGAATGCTCAGTTCTATTTCATAATGCTAGTTGTGGTATTAATCCCAAAGTTAATTGTGCAAAAATGTTTTAATCCCCAAAGGGATTAATACTCGGGGAAAGGGGACATTGCCATACCAGGAAAATATATTCAGAAATAGTTGATACAAAGAAATATATAAAAATTATCTTTTATTAATATAAAAATTTAAAAGATCTGTTGTTACATTGGCAACAAGGCGATCAAAACAAAGAACTTTTGACATATGTCAAGTATAAGCAATAGCAAACAATTCAACAAATCACTTGATGTACAGTACAATTTATGGATAACAGAACCCCTACGCGTTTCAATCGGAAATCTTCTTCTGGGGGTATATTTATCCAAGGTTTTAACCATATATCATAGTAAAGTACAGGAAAGAAGATGAATTCTTTAAGAACAAAAAAAAAACTGCGACTTGATAATCAAACTAGAGCTCACAAGGGACTTGTGGCTTGGATGGAAGATTTAGCTCTTCACGTTCATCCACCGAAATCTAATTTGTGGATTTAATATTCAATATGTCCAATGTATTTGAAGAGGAATCAAAATTCCAACGGAGTACCAAGCAAGGTAGCACCAGAGGTCGCCCTGTCCTTCACACAACCAAGTGTATCCCTTCCTATACAGGGTGTGTCCTAGCTTTCTTCCATTTATAGCAGAGTTCCACCCAAAAGTGGAACTTCCGCTTTAAGTACTCCTGACCCCCTAACATTCCACATTTGGCATGTCCTTTTCTGAGGGGGAGTGGGTACCTAGTTTTGACACGTACCCACTCTCACTTCCGCTAGGCGGCTCGAGCGGAAGTTCTCCTCTTCTCCCTTCCTACCCACAATCTTCTGGGACACGTCACAGGTCCCAAAAGATTGCCCGGCCATTCAGGACACGCTGAGCGACTTGTGTGACAGCTTGCGGCTTTACAGCTGGGTATCCACACTAGTGATGCTGGTGCCACCGTGAGGAGAAGGAGAGGAGCGAGGCTTTGGGCGGCCGCATTGCTGGGTTGTGGGACAGATGAGTGTGTGTTTATTAAAAGTCAGCAGCTAGGGGGCGTGGCTTGGACATGGCGGGGTGAGGACGCTTCCACACGGTGCTCCCGCTCCTTGTCCTCCCTTCTCGGCAAATACACTACACTTCTAGCTAATATGAGCGTCCACAGAAAGAAGAAGACCAAATCTGCTTCCGCAGCATCTTCCAAGCCGACCTCGGTCACCCCGATCCGCTCCTTCTTCCTGGAATCTACGAGCCCACCTATTAGCCTTGGTCTGTGAGTATGGCCCCGTGCTCACCTTTCCCCCCTTCCCCGACCCCGCTGCCTGCAGCTGACTGCCGACACTGGTCTGACTGAGGTTTCCCTCCGGGCTCTCCCCTGTGGCTCTAGGTCCGTCTGTGACAATCTGCTTTTCACCACTCCCCTTCCCCCTGCTGACTATCGGTGCTTGCGGTCTGGACTGTTGGAGTGCAGGATGCCCTCCCCTGGCATCTCTCTAAGGTCCCCCATTGTCCTCTGCCTGCTCCTGCTGTGCTCTTTCCCCCTTTTGCCCCCCCGCCCTCCTGCCTTGGCCTCCCCCCCCTGTTGACTGGGCCCCCCGTGCCTCCGGTGCCCCCCTCCTGCTGGCGTGCCATCCTCTCCCTCGTGTGCCCCTTACCCCCCCCTGCCGCTTGGATCCCTTCTGCTTTGCTCTCCCCTTGTTGCAGATACCTGAGCACCTGGCTGAGGACTTACTCGAGACTGCTACGTCCGGGACCCTGTGCTTGGCTGGGGGGGGGGAGCACGTCGGGTTGTTGATCCGGCTGCTATATGCTGCACTGCTATGCTGCTGGGAATTCGCCATGTTTGTCAGTTAAGTGGGGCGGCGGGAGGGGGGGCATGCTGGGTTGTTCATCAGGGTGCTTGGTGTGGCTTTGCTATGCTGATGGGGGATTTGCCATATGTGGTTTTTTTTTTTTTTTTTATATGTGGGGCTGTGGGGGGCATCCTTCTGGAGGTCGCTGTCAATGGTCCTTCTCTTCTGCTCCCCCCTGTTTCAGGGACATATCTCTACTCCTTCTTCTGGCCTGTCTGCCTATTGTCTCTTGTCTTCCCTCCCCTTTCCCCCTCCCCCCTCCCTTTCCCCCTCCTCCCCCCCCCCCTTTCCCCCTCCTCCCCTCCTCTCCTCTCCCCTTTCCCCCTCCTCTCCCTCCCTCCCCCCCTCTCCCCTCCCCTTTCCCCCTCTTTTCCCTCCCTCCCCCCTCCTCTCCCTCCACCCTCCTCTGCCCCCCTCTCCATTCCTCCCTCTCACTGATTTGCTCCTCTTATCTTTTTGTTCTCTCTTCCGGCCTCCGGCGGGTGCTTGCCCAGCTGTGCGCGGTGGGGTGAAGGGGGGCGCGGGGCTCTCCCTCGGTCTGCGGGGCTACCCTGGGCTGGCATAGCTGGTCTTTCCCCCCTCTTTTGGGGGTGCCCGCAGGGTAGGGGGGACCTGCGCTCCTGCACTGACTATTGTGGGGGAGGGTTGTCTGTCTCATTGCTTGGGCTGCTTGGCTGCCTGTGCTTTGCCCCACGGGGCTGCTCAGTGTACCCTCCTGGCTCCTGGCGTCGGCGCGGTGATGGGGGGACCTGGCTCAGCTAACCGGGGTTTGCACCTCGGGTGTTTATCTCCCTGCCCTGCTCCTGCTTGGCTGGGGCTGTGTCCTCCCGCCCGTCGTACCGTGCCCGTCCTCTCAGCCCTTGAGCCGCGGGGGTGCCGCGTTGATTTACTATACGTTATTGTGTGGCTGCCATGATGGGGTTTGTTCGGGTCCCTCTCCCCCTTCCTCTTTCCCTCCCTCAGCCCTCCTCCCAACCTCCTCCCCTCCCCCCTCCTTCCTCTTCTCTCCCCCCCTCCTTCCTCTTCTTTCCCCACCTCCTTCCTCTTCTCTCCCCCTCCTCTTCTCCCCCCTCCTCTTCTCTCCCCTCCTTCCCTTCTTCCCTCCTCTTTTCTCCCCTTCCTCCCTTCTCCCCCTCCCTTCCCCTCCTCCCTTCTCCCCTTCCTCTCCCCCTCCTCTTCTCCCCCCTCCTCTTCTCTCCCCTCCCTCCCTGCTTCCCTCCTCTTTTCTCCCCTTCCTCCCTTCTCCCCCTCCTCTCTTCCCCCCTCCTCCCTTCTTCCCTTCCTCTCCTCCTCCCTCTTCCTTCCCTTCTGCCATCCTCTTTCCCACACTCCTCCACCCCCCTCGCGGGGCCATCCCTGATCAGACCTGGTATGCTATTCGCTGGGACCCCCTCGGGACCCCACGGGCCCGCGGACTGGTGGGGTCTCCCAGGGCTGGTCCCTGGACGCCTTTGTACGGACAGCCAGAGTTAACCCTCTGAAGCTGTTGTGTTGCACATCCTTTATTGGTCGTTCTTTACTTTACATTTTTATAGATCGGTTATTATTGGTTGCTCTTGCTTCTTTATGTTGATAACCTCTTTTTTGTTTTCCACATTACTATGGTTTATTGCACATTTGTTTGCCGAGTCGGGTACGACAGGGAGCGGACACCATTCTCCTCCTCTGTTGGTGACCTTCCCCGTACCCCCTATAGGGTTTTCTTTTTCACCCGGGGCTCCCCACACTCCATCCGATCTAGGGGTGGTGGGTCTGGCGCTCCTGGTGACTTGAGACTGGTTCTCATAGTGCCAATTGGCACCGTAGCTTGCCCTGTGCGCGCCCTGCGACAGCAGAGAGCGCAGACATTCATCCCCGAAATACTTTCATCTCCGACCCAGAAGGTTCAGGCAACGGATCGCATAGCGGAAGCCTTTCGCCGATATTATGCCTCCCTGTACAACTTGACCTCTGACACGACTGAGCCCGCGCGGGAAGCTCTTTGCACGAGGATTCAAGAGTATATTAGTGCTTCCGGTCTCCCCTGCCTCCCGCTGGAGGCCTTGGAGCGCCTAGAGGAGCCGCTTCACCCCGACGAGCTTTCGAGCGCCTTGGCTGGTTCCCAGAGGGGCAAAGCCCCTGGCCCAGATGGATATTCTTTGTCTTAATATAAGTGTTTTGAGCCTATTCTGTCCCGCACTTTATTGCTGCCTACAACGCGCCGGGCGTGGGAGCGGAGTTTCCGGAAGACTTGCTTCGCGTGCACATTACCATGATAGCTAAAGAGGGCAAAGATCCCCTCCTCTGCCAGAGCTATAGACCCATCTCCCTCCTCAATGTGGATCTGAAACTGTTTACCAAAATTTTGGCCTCTAGCCTAGCCCCCCTGCTCCCGCAGTTGATCCATGATGACCAGGTGGGATTTGTGCCTACCAGGGAGGCCAGGGATAACACTACAAAGGCCCTGGATTTGTTGCATCTGGCGTGTGTGCGAAAGACCCCTACGCTGCTTCTGTCGACGGACGCCGAAAAGGCGTTTGACCGGGTGAACTGGGATTTCCTTATGGGAACCATGGAGCACATAGGACTGGGACAGTGTATGTTGTCCTGTATACGTGCGATCTACTCCCGCCCCTCGGCTTGTGTTAAGATCAATGGCCTGCTTTCCAGCCGTTTACGATCACTAATGGGACCCGGCAGGGCTGCCCCCTGTCGCCCCCGATTTTTGTATTGACACTAGAGCCCTTTTTGCATTCAATCAGGGCCAATGCTGACGTGACTGGATTGGACATCTCCCCACTACTTGCCCCAAAAGGTGGCAGCTTACGCCGATTTTCCTCACTAACCCTCTTCTATCCTTGCCCAATCTTATGAGGGAGTTCCGTGCCTATGAAGCTCTGTCGTCTTATAAGATTAATCATCAGAAGTCAGAGGCCCTACCAGTGGTGATGCCTCCAGCCTTATTGAACCTTCTTAGGATGGACTTCCCATTTAAATGGAGCTCCTCCCATATAAAATATCTCTGGATCTTCCTCCCCAACTGTCCAGACCGCATCTTTGACTGCAACTTCCCTCCTCTCCTCTCCCGTATACGGAAGGACCTGGAGGGGTGGCAGAAGGGGATGTTCTCATGGTTTGGGCGGTGTAACATTATCAAAATGAATGTCATGCCACGTCTGCTCTACGTGTTGCAAGCCCTCCCAATTGTTGTCCCTCCGGCCTTCCTACGCAAAATAAACTAAACCTTCTGTAAGTTCCTTTGGGTGAGGGGGCCTCCCCGCCTTGCACTGAAGGTTTTCCATATGCCCAAGCTCTGTGGAGGCATGGCCTTCCCGGATGCGACGATGTACTACGCTGCCTGCCACCTCACCAGAATTGTCGACTGGCACGTTCATGGCCACCTGAAACAATGGATCAGGATTGAACGGAGTCCTGAGGACCCCCCTCCGGAATCCCTCTTATGGGGCGCATCAGACCTACCGAAACATGTGTCAGATCACCCGACTGTGGGGGCCACCTTGAGACTAGGTCGTAAGAAAAAGGGCTTGATTGCCTCGCTCCCTTCCCCTCTGTTCCCGGTGCTCGAAAACCAGAACTTTTCCCCTGGCTGGACAGATCACGGTTTCCGCCTCTTGAAGTCTAGCGGATTCCATCAGGCCAGACACTTCATCGTCCGGGGGAGGTGGGTCCCGCGACAGACTCTCTTTTCCAGTAGCTCTTTTGCCGCTCTGTCTTTCTGGCAGAAAGTGCAGTTGGCGCACTTCTTACAGTCCCTCCCACCTGCGTCCTCCTTTGACAGACGCCTGCTGCCTTTCGAGGAACTGTGTGCATCAGACTCTCTGTTGCGACATACCATTTCTTTGATCTATCGCCTTCTGACGGGGCCTGAGCCCTCCGCCCGACCCCTGTTTCTCACCCGCTGGGAGCGAGACCTGGGCCTTTCTTTCTCAGACCACCAGGTGGATCGTATTTTCTTTGTTACGTATAAGACGTCCACCTGTTCCAAATATCAGGAAGCGGGCTACAAATTGTTGACTAGGTGGTATTACACCCCGGCCAGGTTACACAGAATGTTCCCTTCTTGTTCTGATCTCTGCTGGAGATGTGGGGAGGAGGTGGGCTCTCTTCTCCACATTTTCTGGTCCTGCAACCGCTTACAGCCCTTTTGGGCTGAGGTCTTGCGCATTGCCCAAAAGTTCACAGACCATGCTCTTACTTTGGACCCTGCTCTCATCCTCCTTCACCACAACAGTTTCCCTCGGGCGTCCTACAGGAACTCTATCTTGCCGTTCCTCTTTACGGCGGCCAAAAGCTGTATCCCTCTTCTCTGGAAGCAGTCGCAGCCTCCCACGGTGGCTATGTGGCTGCGGAAAGTGGCCAGTATCAATGAGATGGAAGATCTTGTGGCTACCGAACGGGGCACGAGGGAGTAGTTCCTCAAAAGATGGTACTACTGGCATGAATTCAGCTTTTCCGCAGAATACAAGGACTTGGTGGTCTAGCTTGATATCAGCGGACTGGGTGGTCATCTCTCTCCTTCTCCTTCCCTCCCCCCAGTCCCCCCCTTCCTTTCCTTTTTTTTTTTCTCTCTACTACTCCCCCCCTCTACTGTCCCTGCCTTCTTCCCTCTCACCCTGTGGGTTTGTCCCACCTTCTCAGTTAAAAGAAATGGGAGAGGCGGGAGCATAGGATTTGCTACACTTTTTCTTTTATTTATCTGTCTCTTCTTGCGGGCATTCATACCTGGGTCCTCCCTGATAGACTGCAGGGGGGTTGGGCCTGCTGGGGTGGTTCCTCCCCGCCTCCGTATCCCGGCCATATGGAGGATGCCGGTGGGGGGGCACCTCCCTGGGGGTCTGGCCTCCCGTGGCACCTTGATGTGATGTCTTCTTCAACTGCTCTCCTGTTCTGACGTTGTATATTATGTGTTTGCTAGCACTCATTTTGAAACTGAGTTATGCCTAGAACTGTGTATATGATCCTGTATTGTTGATCTTGACTCCAATGTATGCCTTTTCCTCTCCTAATAAACATTGAATTTATAAAAAAAAAAAGTCAGCAGCTACACTTTTGTAGCTGCTGACTTTTAATAAATACAGAAATGGCTGGAACTCTGCTTTAAACTCAAACAGGATGAGCTCTCACCCATAGAGTATTGTGTCCACACATTCCTGATGCATTCTTTAGCTACCGAAGTGAATTTCCATATTCCTACAATTTCAATACACTTATTGCTCTACTGAGCTACCAAAGCAATTCATCTCTATTCCCATGGCCAAACACCTGCAGTACCCAGAGCAAAGCTCCAAGCATCCACAGTCTCCTTGCACCTCTGCTAGTATCTCTGCTTCCACACCAGTCTATGCTGCATCTCCACTTCCATTCGCAGCCCAGTGGCACTTTAGCTACACTGATGGATTCTGTTACTCACCACTGTACCCTCAGTCTCTACTTGCACCCCCAGCAGCACCCATAAATTCTGTTGCATCTCCACTGCACAGGCAACCACACTGCATCTTAGCTACACTCATAGTTTGTTGCATCACAGCTATACCTGAAGCATCCAGCTTCTCTACTGTCTACAGCTGTCCTGTGCCACATGCCTCTCTGACACTCCAGTTTCTAGTTATCTGGCACCAACCCTCCTCTGCATTGACAAGTATAAGTAGAGTGACCTTGGGTAGCCTACAGCTCAGTTCAATCAGCCTTTATTGCACAGTGTAAACTACACCGTTAAAAAAATCATTACCTGCATTTATATACATTTAGAAATGTCCTCGAAATGCAGGTTTGACAGTGCCAGTGTGAATGAGGCCTAAGGGCTTGTAGGCTACAATAGATTACATTTTTGTTTTTGGGTTTAGATATGTATTAAGTATTGCAGCCAAGTTGCTTAGAAATCCCAAGAAGCATTTAGAAGATTAATTATTTAGCTTCTATCAATTACTCATTTTTAGAAAAATGAATTAAACACGAAAGTCCCAAATGAATTCCCTATATTAATATCTCTCTATTAAATATGATTTTTCATGAAGATGATAACTCAAATTACAAAAAAATCAGGAACCCAAGAAGGAAATAAATCATAAAATACTAAGATTAATGTTGATGTTTTATAAAGAATTTATCACACATAGTTGTATTATATTTCAGTTATTTATATATTATTATTATTTAACAAACCTTTATTCATTTGTGCATCCATGTTCCTTAGTGTGCAATGCATGCTAGGTTTTCCCAGCTCAACATTACCCTTATGTTTGCTGGCAGCCTGTTTGCAACAGGCTAATAAGGATGCTCCTGTCTTTCTTAGTAGAGTGTGAACGGTCTATGTCCTTGTGATACATTTATTACAGGTATTTACAGTATATAGCACCAACAATTTACACAGTGTTTTTCATACAGTATATATTATACATTTAAGTCAGACCCTACTCTCATGGAGTTTACAATCTAATGTCACTAACCCACCTTCGTATGGGCCAGTTTAGATAGGAGCCAATTACCTACCAGCCTGTCTTTGGAGAGTAGGAGGAAACTCATGCAGGCACAAGGAGAACATGCAAGCTCCAGGCAGGTGATGCTGGTATAATCCTGGTATCAATATTTTTAGCCGGTGATGGGCTTTCATGTAGAAGTGATCCAAATGGCTATACTAAAGGCCCCCCCCCCTCTCCTACTGCCACCAAATCTCAGTTTAATCAGATGCTTTCAGGGCATTAGGAGGACCTGTCATACTTATTGCTATCACAAGGCACATTGTTCATTCCTTGTGATAGCAATAAAGTAGATAAAAAAAATCAAAGGAACAGTGTAAAAAAAGTTTTAAAGAAAATAAATAATAAAAATGTAAAAAATGTTTTAAAGCGTCCCTGTCTCCTCCCAGCGTGATTGCATCACCGCCTACATCATGCATTGCACCCAATGGGCTTTCTCGAAGGTATAGGCTGGACAAGCTCTACCTGGCTTTTCCCAGCATGATCACATCACTGCCTACTACACTGTCACGTACCTGATCCGAAGCCGGAGTGTAGAGAGGGCTCCCCCTTGCGGCTAGGTGCAGAGCACCCCTGGAAGTGGGACAGGGAGTGCTGTGCCCGAAGTTGCACGGGTTGCCGGTTGGGATGACCAGATGGAAGCAGGAACAAAGCTTGTTGTGAAGTTCCAAGCAGGTCCGGAACACTTTGGCAAGCCAGGCAGTAGCAGGATGCAAACAGGAACAGACTGGGAGTATGCTGTAGAGAAGTCAAGAGCCAAGCCGAGGTCAAGTATAGGAGCAGACAGCAGGAAACCAGGAGTAAGCCAAGGGGTCAGGAGCCAGGAGAAACAACGTCAGACAGTCCGGGTCGGCAACAGGGAATCACGATCAGCAGGTTACAAGGCACAGGGAACACGGGAGGCTGTTGATCATCCAGCAACTTGTTGTTGAGATTGCTGGCTTTAAATAGGCCGTTTAGCGCCAAGCGCCATTACGCACTTGCGTATGCGCGTGCGCATTGGCGCACGCACATTTCAGGCTGCGTTCGCCCGTGATTGGGCGCGCATGCGCGTTCGCGCCAATGCGCGAATTCGCTGATTAGCAATGACGTTGGTAGTGCCCTGACATACACGCATTGCGCCCAATGGGTCTTCTCAAAGGTATAGGCTGGTAGCCAGCAGCCTATACCTTTGAGAAAGCCCATTGGGCTCAACGGGTGAGGTATGCATTTATGTGATCACGCTGAGTGGAGCCAGGCAGAGTTTTGAATGCAGAAAATTATCTGAGATATGCAGTGATATGTTATTTTACCAAAAAATGGGTGTTATATTTTGTTTGTGTGCACTAAAATGAATTCAAGTTTATTTTTTCTAAACACATTGTGAAAATGCCTGAGCAAGTATCGTGCAATATAAAAAAATTATACAACCACTATTTATTCTCCAGGGTCTCTGCTTTCAGAAAATATATAATGTTTTTAGTTCTAGGTAATTTGCTAGAAAAAAATGCAGATTTTTACATGTATGTGAGAAATATCAGAATTGGCCTGGGGGTTAAGTGGTTATTGTGATTAAGCTGGCCATACATGCATCGAAATTTGGCCAGTTCAGTAGAGACCAGCCAAAGTTCAATCCATGTATGGGCAGGCTTATTGTCCCCAAATCAATCTATTAAATGACTTGGGTACAACCAGCCTGTCAGGATTTTTGCATTTGATTACTGCCGACGGCTATAGCCCCTAGCCGTAATCATTGTGTTCTGCCAGCCCGGAAGGCTCCCTATGCTCCCCTTGCTGGCAAAACACAATAGCACTGTGGGAGGGATTCTCCCATCAACACTGACTTTGTTAATGAGGGAATTAAGAGATTTTCTTTCCTTCCGCCCCTAGTGGAGGGAAAGAAAAAGGTAGTCTATCTATGGGATGCTTAAAGCAGTAGTATCCCGCTTTTTGACACTTTTACCTACAGGTAAGCCTATAATAAGGCTTACCTGTAGGTACAAATAATATCTCCTAAACCGGCATGGTTTAGGAGATATTTACAGTGCATGCAGCCGCTCTCGTGAGCGGCGCATGCGCTCTGAAGGTCCGGGGGGACCTTCAATTAATTTGCCGGAAGCTTGCCGGAAAAATCGCGGCTCCGGCCAATCATCGCGCCGGAGCTGTCTCTTCCGGCCAATCACCGCGCCGGAGCCGCCGAACCTGGAAGAGACGGCGAGGGATCATGGCAGCGCCCACAGCGATGTCCGGGGGTCCGTGTCGGGGCTTCGTTCTAAGGTAAGTTACACATAATGGGCTAGTATGCGATGCATACTAGCCCATTATGCCTTTGTCTTGGAGGTTTTTTTTTTTTTTTTTCTAAGGGTTTACAACCGCTTTAATACAATAATATTAAACTTGAAGTTTAAAGCTGACCTTTCGCAGCAGATCCATAGCTAGACTTCTTTTTAGGTATTCAGCTACTTACTCTTTTCAGTTATGCTGGAAAAAATATATATATTTTTCCTAACTTCTCAGAGCAGTCAGACTTATCCCTTGTAAGAGCAGTGATTCATCCCTTATCAGAAGTCTGAGTCTAAGGTTTCAATCAGTCAAAGGAAGCTGGAGTTTAGAACTGACCTTCCACAGGCTTAAATCATCATATAATACATAGCTAAAATTCAATCTTAACTGCCATTTATCTACATTTTGACAAAATACACAAAGTACACCATCAAAAATGAAAACTGCATTTAAAATGTATATAAAATCATAATTCATTTATACCCCTTTAACCTTATTACTGCTAAGCATGTCTTACACATCATTGCATTAATTTTCTGATATACTGAATATTTATATTAAGCAGTATTTTATCCAGCCAGGAGATGGAGAGTTGAACTTCTTTTTAGGTATTCAGTTATTTACACTTTTTAGTTATGCTGAAAGAAGCACATTCTTTTCATGAATTTTCTGAGCAGTCAAATGTCTCTTGAAGGGACAGTGTTGTGTAGCTGTTTAGGAGTTCCAGCTCCCCACCAAAAAAGTAAAATTTAGCAGCTACAAATACTGTAGCTGTTGACTTTTACTGCACTTTACTGTGCTTTCTCAATGGGCTAGCTGCGGCAAGGGCCGAACTTCCAGCTGAGTTTCCCATGGCTTAGCTTAAAGCCGAGCTCCACCCAAATGGGGAAGCTCTGCTTGTCTGCCTCCTCCCCCCCCTCTCCGTTGCCATATTGGGGGGGGGGGGGGGCGGTGTAGCGGGTACCTGGTATTGATTTTGAGGAACTTTTCTCATTTTTCTTGTTTGGAGCACTATTGAATTTTCTATTTGGAGTAGTTCATTTAATTATTAAAGCACATTAGTGGGACTTTCTTTGTGAATATTTATGATGAAATGGATATTATATTTATTTGATTTTTTTATTTCGTTTTATGTTTTTTTTGGATTCATTAATTTGATGTTATTTATATTTAATTTTGTACCGATGTTTTCAGCACTGCTTTGGGAATATATTCATTTTTTTACTGAAGTACTCTGATTACAGTATGAGAAATAAAATCTTAAAGAAAGAAAAAAGTTACAAAAAACTGATGTATGTTTTTTTTTTCTTTTTCACATGCTCAGTATTATGTGATTGCTATGACCAATAATATTGATTAAATGTAAGCAAAACTCTCATGAAAGTCTTTCATTCATGACAGCTTGCTACTATTGTAATGCTGTGATTGGCCCACAGCTATCACATGGTACCTGGACCAATCACAGCACCCTGTAACATATGGTTAGCTGTAGCCAATCACAGCATCACAATAGTAAGCAAGCTGTCATGAATGAAAGCCATTCATGACAGTGAAATCTATTGCATAGGGTATAACAGGATACATCACTGTCATAAGCAATAATAGTGTAAAAAATCCCTGCTCAGCCCTCCAGAGTAGTACAGCACACACACATATATATATATAGTATGTAGCACTGCCCCTAGAGGACTGCTGAAGAATGACACTTTTGTGATTCTCCTGGGTTACCCGTAGCAATTGGTTGCAGAAAGTTATCATTTTAAGTTCTTGGCTCAGTCAAAGATCAGTCCAGGGGATGTTGTTTTTGTGGTTTTATTGTAATTGGGATGGGAGAAGGGATGAGTGGGATTCTCCAACTGTTAACTATTCACAATGCTGAGGACTCTAAACTTGAGAATGCGGCAAGGGTGAAGACTGCGTGGAAGATGATGTGGAGGACGATGAGATCCTCGACCCTACATGGAATGAACGTCATGCAGGTGACCTGAGTAGTTTGGAGGAAGAGGCGGTGGTAGCATAGAGCCACCAGCACAGCAGAAGAGGGAGCAGGGTGGAAAAGCGGAGCAGCTGTGCCCTAGACATTAAGCCTGCTATTGCCGAACGCAGCAAGGGACCAAGCACACCAAAGCCAGCTCACAGGAGTTCCCTAGCGTGGCAGTTGTTCAGACAATGTGCTGATAACAGGACACAAGTGGTTTGCACGCTGAAGCGAGGCATAAACCTTCTCAATCTGAGCACAACCTGCATGACCAGGCATCTAAGTGCAAAGCACGAGCTGCAGTGGAGTAGACACCTCAAAAACCAAGAAAGGTCTCTGGCTCCTCCTGCTTCCTCTTCTGCTGCAGTCTCAGCCTCTTCATCCACCTCTGTAGTGAGACCGGCACCTACCACCCCACAAACAGAGGATCTTCCAGCAGCACCACCACCTGGGTCACTAACAACCATCTCCACAACGTCCCATGGAAGCGTTCAGCTTTCTATCTCCGAAGCACTGGAGCGGAAGAGGAAGTACCCCCCTACCCACCCACGATCCCTGGCCCTGAATGCCAGCATTTCAAAATTCCTGGCCTTTGAAATGCTGTCATTCTGTCTGCTGGAGACGCAGAGTTTTAAAAGCCTTATGGCGGTGGCTGTCCCACAGTACGTTGTGCCCAGCCGCCACTACTTTTCCAGGCAAGCCATCCCTTCCCTACACAACCAAGTGGGTGACAAAATCAGGTGTGCACTGCGCAAAGCCATCTGTGGCAAGGTCCACCTAACTACGGATACGTGGACCAGTATGCACGGCCAGGGACATTATATCTCCCTAACAGCACACTGGGTAAATGCAGTGGTGGCTGGACCTGAGGCGGATGGCAGTTTGGCGCATGTCCTTCCACCACCGAGGATTGCAGTGCGCTTCAGTTTGCCTCCTGTTCCTAACTCCTCCTACTCCACTTCCTCATCCTCTACTGCAGGGGTGGGGAACCTTTTTTCTGCCAAGGGCCATTTGGGTATTTATAAAACCATTCGGGGGCCGTACAAAATGATCACCTTAAAAATTAGCCTGTTATATTTGGTAAAACATTTGATTAACTCACCCCTAATGTGATGGCTGCAACTACTTCTGTTTGGTGAGGTGTGTGATGTTAGCTGATATTGATGATGTTGCTACTCACAACAGGTTTTTCAGGTTTGCGTCGGTCAGTCTGGAGCGCAGTCGACTTTTTTGTGGTGGTAAGTTTTGAAAAGAACTGCTGGCAGGTACTGCTGGTGGGTATAGCTGGCTGGTACTGCTGGTGGGTACAGCTGGCTGGTACTGCTGTGGGTACTGCTGGCTCAGGCTGGTACTGATGGCTTTTACTGTGCTGTGAGTACTGCTGGATGGTACTGCTGGCATAGGCTGATACTGATGTGGGTACTGCTGGCTGGTACTGTGCTGTAGGTACTGCTGGCTGGTAGTGCTGTGGGTACTGCTGGCTCAGGCTGGTACTGAGCTGTGGGTACTGCTGGCTGGTACTGCTGGCTCAGGCGGGTACTGCTGTAGGTACTGCTGGCTCAGGCTGGTACTGCTGGCATGTACTGCTGGCTGGTATTGCTGTGGGTACTGCTGGCTGGTACTGTGCTGTAGGTACTGCTGGCTGGTACTGTTGTAGGTACTGCTGACTCTGGCTGGTACTGCTGGCTCTGGCTGGTACTGCTGGCTCTGGCTAGTACAGCTGGCTCTGGCTAGTACTGCTGGTTCTGTTGTGGGTACTGCTGGTTCTGGCTGGTACTGCTGTGTGTACTGCTGGTACTGCTGTAAGTACTGCTGGCTCTGGCTGGTACTGCTGTGTGTGCTGCTGGCGGGAAATGCTGGCTAGGAGAAGTGTAGCAGCGCCACGCTGGAGGAAGAGGTGATGTTTCCTCTATTGGTCACAGGCGGTGTGCATTTGATATCACTCTGCCTGTGACTCACTCAGACTGTCATAACGGAGCAGGAACTATACAGGAAGCATCGGCTCCATTCTTACAGATCAGCTGAGAGACACAGACTCAGCTGCATGGGGGGCTGGACCAGATGACTTCGGGGGCCACATACGGCCCCCAAACCGTAGGTTCCCCACCCCTGCTCTACCGCCTCCTCATCCGGTCAGCGTAACACCTTCACCACCAACTTCAGCACAGCCAGGGGTAAACGACAGCAGGCAGTTTTAAAACTTGCCTGTTTTGGGGGAAAAACCACACACCGCGTAGGAGTTGTGGAGGGGCATTGAACAGCAGACCGATGAGTGGTTGCTGCCAGTAAGCCTCAAGCCCGGCCTGGTGGTGTGCGATAATGGGCGAAATCTCATAGCAGCTCTGAGCCTAGCCGGTTTGACACACATCCCTTGCCTGGCGCATGTGCTGAATTTGGTGGTGTAGAGGTTCCTTAGAAATGACCCCGATATGTCAGAGCTGCTGCAGAAAGTGTGGGCCATCTGTGTGCACTTTCGGCGTTCTCACCCTGCTGCTCGCCTGTCAGCGCTTCAGCGTAACTTCGGCCTTCCTGCTCACCGCCTCATATGTGACGTGCCCACAAATTGGAACTCCACCTTGCACATGCTGGCCAGACTGTGCGAGCAGCAGCAGGCCATAGTAGAGTTTCAGCTACAGCACGCACGCATGAGTCGCTCTGTGGAACCGCACCACTTCATCACCAGTAACTGGGCCTCCATGCAAGACCTGTGTGCTTTGTTGCGCTGTAACATATGCAGACTAGGCCGCAATGTAATCTTTTTCCCCTAAATGGGTGTTTATTGAATAGCGGATTAGAACAACAGTATCCAACGAGTGTATCCCACAGTAAAATATGCAGACTAAGCCGCAATGTAATATTTTTTCCCTAAATGGGTGTTTATTGAAAAGCGGACTAGATCAACAGTATCCAACGAGCGTATCTCACAGTAAAATATGCAGACTAAGCCGCAATGTAATATTTTTTCCCTAAATGGGTGTTTATTGAATAGCGGACTAGAACAACAGTATACAACGGGTGTATCTCACATGTACAGATACAGACTAGGCCGCAATTTAATGTGTTTTCCCTAAATGGGTGTTTATTGAATAGCGGACTAGAACAACAGTATCCAACGAGTGTATCTCACAAGTACAGATACAGACTAAGCCGCAATTTAATATCTTTCTGTCCCCTAAATAGTTTTTTTTTATTGCAAGGCACAATACAACAGTATGCAATGGGTGTATCTCACTGTAACATACGCGGACAGGGCCGCAATCAACTTTTTTTGCCCCTAAATGTTTTTTTTATTGCACGGCGCAATTGTAACGCTCCAGCGTTTATTTGTGTGGTGTGGATTTGCAGCTGCGGAAGTTACACTCAGTAGTCATGTAGAGATGTGTTGAACTACCATATCCAACTCTCAAGACTCATCATCGTGCATCAGCCTGTCTCAGCAAGCACATACACAAACACAGACACTCATTAAAGATGTTCCTGGAGTGATATGTTTATATGTGAAAGTATAGAGGTGATACTGAGGGGACAGGCGTGGATAGTGATAGCAATGGTAAGAGGTAACAGATGGTGATAGTAAGCACTTAGGATAGCAATCATGTACAGGTAACAGGTGGTAGTGAAGAGCAGATGAAGTGTACAGGAGATGCTAGGCTAGTGCAGTGACAAGATGATAATAGGCTCAAGAGCTTGCAATCTAGCGGTGCAGATGTTAGATGTAACAGTATAGTTCTTAGAGTAGCAATAGTCTTTAGTAAGCAGAGTAGTAGTGAAAGTAGATTAGGAAGGTATTCCCCTGTGGGGTACTTATCACTGGTAGGTTTGTAAGGAGAGGGTTCCGGCGGTGAGGTAATGATCTTGTAGCGAGATACAAGATGTTGTAGCAAGTCTTCGGTCAATCCAGGTATTAGGGAATAGCTGGAGGATTCGGCAGCGTTAGGTAATGCTGTAGCAAGCGGTTTGCACGAACACATGTGAGTGAATGCCGGCGGTTGAAATAGCCGCTCAGAGCGGCACTCACTGATGAGCTCATGGAATTTAAAGGGACAGGTACTAGATGCGTTCCACCTATCTATATGGTGGAACGTAATGTACAAATAATAGGCTGGAAGGGTACCGCAGGTACCAGGATCTTACAGCAATACAACAGTATGCAGTGGGTGTATCTCACTGTAACATATACACACAGGGCCGCAATCAACTTTTTTTATCCCCTAAATCTTTTTTTTTTTATTGCAAGGCACAATTCAACAGTATGCAATGGGTGTATATCACTGTAACATATGCAGACAGGGCCGCAATAAACTTTTTTTGTCCCCTAAATAGTTTTTTGTAATTGCAAGGTGCAATTCAACAGTATGCAATGGGTGTATCTAACTGTAACATATGCAGACAGGGCCGCAATCAACTTTTTTGTCCCCTAAATAGTTTTTTTTTTTGGCAAGGCGCAATTCAACAGTATGCAATGGGTGTATCTAACTGTAACATATGCAGACAGGGCCGCAATCAACTTTTTTTGTCCCCTAAATTTTTTTTTTTTATTGCAAGGCACAATACAACAGTATGCAATGGCTGTATCTCACTGTAACATATGCGGACAGGGCAGCAATAAACTCTTTTGTGCCCTAAATAGTTTTTTTATTGCACGGCTCAATACAACAGTATGCAATGGGTGTATCTCACTGTAACATATGCGGACAGGGCTGCAATAAACTCTTTTGTCCCCTAAATAGTTTTTTTTTATTGCACGGCGCAATACAACAGTATGCAATGGGTGTATCTCACTGTAACATATGCGGACAGGGCAGCAATAAACTCTTTTGTCCCCTAAACAGTTTTCTTTATTGCACGGCGCAATACAACAGTATGCAATGGGTGTATCTCATGTAACACACGCGGACAGGGCCGCAATAAACTCTTTTGTCCCCTAAATAGTTTTTTTATTGCAAGGCGCAATTCAACAGTATGCAATGGGTGTATCTCACTGTAACATATGCAGACAGGCCCGCAATCAACTTTTTTTGCCCCTAAATTTTTTTTTTTATTGCAAGGCGCAATACAACAGTATGCAATGGGTGTATCTCACTGTAACATATGCAGACAGGGCCGCAATCAACTTTTTTTGCCCCTTAATGTTTTTTTTATTGCAAGGCGCAATACAACAGTATGCAATGGGTGTATCTCACTGTAACATATGCAGACAGGGCCGCAATCAACTTTTTTTGCCCCTAAATGTTTTTTTTATTGCAAGGCGCATGACAACAGTATGCAATGGGTGTATCTCACTGTAACATATGCGGACAGGGCAGCAATAAACTCTTTTGTCCCCTAAATAGTTTTTTTATTGCAGGGAGCAATTCAACAGAATGCAATGGGTGTATCTCACTGTAACATATGCGGACAGGGCAGCAATAAACTCTTTTGTCCCTTAAATAGTTTTCTTTATTGCAAAGCGCAATTCAACAGTATGTAATGGGTGTATGTCACTGTAACATATGCAGACAGGGCCGCAATCAACTTTTTTTGCCCCTAAATGTTTTTTTTTATTGCAAGGCGCAATACAGCAGTATGCAATGGGTGTGTCGCACTGTAATGTATGAATGAAAAACTGAAAAATTATTTTCTTACCCTAAATACTGTAAAATAATTATTTTCCCCTCACATTGGTGCTTTTTGAAGAGCAGTTTAGAAAAGCAATGTCTGTCAGACATACAGTCTTTAAAGTTAAATATGAAGGAAAAAATGTTTTTTCTTTTTTAAATGCAGATTAAGCACACACATATGCACTGAGGTTGCATGAAATGTGCAGCACCGCACGCCTAACAGACTGATAACATTTTTTTGTTTCTCCCTTCTCCTCCTCACTTGGCTCAGGTCAGGGCATAAAGATCGTTCACTGCACCCCCACACAATACAATCAATGTAGATCGCTGTCTGATTAAAGCAGATTGTTCCTATCTATGCTTTCCCCTCAATCTCTCCAGCCTGGCCCTACAGTAAACTCCTCTCTTCCTCCGGGCAAAAAAAATCGTTCACTGCACCCCACAAAATCAAATCAATGTAGATTGCTGTATGATAAAGCAGATTGTTCCTCCTATGCTTTCCCCACAAGCAATCTCTCCAGCCTCGCCCTATAGTAAAGTCCTATCTCTCCCTCAGCAGCAGCAGTCAGGAACCTCTCCCTACAGTAGTATTAGCAGAGTGATGCGCGGC
Source organism: Pelophylax lessonae (assembly GCF_965119305.1). Lineage (NCBI taxonomy): Eukaryota > Metazoa > Chordata > Amphibia > Anura > Ranidae > Pelophylax > Pelophylax lessonae. Next base: position 94,801,099 of record NC_138778.1, on the reverse strand, counting down.
GCTGTGTGACTCCAGCTTATATAGAGTCTGGGTCACATGCTGCACTGGCCTATCACAGCCATGCCATTACTAGACATGGCTGTGATGACTTCTAGGGCACACTAGTTAAAAGCTTGCTGATTGGCTGCCTTGCACCTGTTGAAAGCACGCCATTAAAACCGCGCCAAAACATTAAAATAACGTTACCGAACAACGGACAGTAACCGAACAAACAGTGAAATGTTCGGGTCCGGGTACCGAATACCCAAAATGTCCGGTACGAACACGAACAATACAGTCCGGGTTCGCTCAACCCTAATAGTCAGTCAGTCAGTCAGTACAGACTCTGTGAACCAGGCCTAAAATAAGTCCAAGCAGTGTCTGGTCTACCTGGTGATGACTGGTCCTGGCGCTCGGCTCCGATGGCCTGGTCATTAAGGGGGCAAATCCTTGTGGTCCAGAAGTGGTTAAACCTGAAGGAGGACCGGTGTTGTTATTTATAAATTACTTTACTATTGCTTTAAGCCTGGTTCACATGTATGTGGGTTTGGCGGTTCACATGTATGCGGGTTGGTGGTTCACATGTATGCGGGTTGGCGGTTCACATGTATGCGGGTTGGCGGTTCACATGTATGTGGGTTGGCGGCCCACATTTGCCCAGGCATTGATTTGAACGGGCTGCTATGCCCTCATTTTCCGCAGGAAAAAGGAGCATGCAGCATTTTTTTTAAATTCAGTGGCCTTGAAATCCATCCTGCTTTTGCACCATGTGAATAACCTGCAGTTCCTGCTCTGGCAAGTTTTCTGTGTTTTTAATATACAGTACGTGGGCCTAGCATTTAAAAACACAGTTTGCGTGTGCAGGAACTGCAGGTAAGTCACATGGTGCAAAAGGATGGATTTCACGGCCACTGCATTTTATTTTAATTCTGCATGCACCTTTTTTCAGCTGAAGACACAGGCATCAATCAATAAATGGGCTGCTATGCCTGTGCAAATGTGGGCCCCCAACCCACATACATGTGAACCAGGCCTAAAGCAATAGTAAAGTAATTTATAGATAAAAACACTGGTCCTCCTGCAGGTTTAACCACTTCTGGACCGCAAGGATTTGCCCCCTTAATGACCAGGCCATCGGATCAGAGCGCCAGTCATCACCAGGTAGGCCAGACACTGCTTGATGGCTATATAATAATCAGTGGTGTATTTTGGTTTTGTGCTGCCCTAGGAAAGTCTAAAATTGGGAGCCCCCTTTCCCCCTCCTATGTAAATTTGCCCCATTCCTTCCTTTTTAACGGATGTGACTCCCTCCAAAATTGAAGGACTCCAAGTGCCAGCATGAACCCCTGAGATCTCACCAGAGGGGGGTGAGAGGGGGTGGGAGACAGAGAGGGGGTGGGTGAGGGAGAGAGAGAGAGGGGGAAAATGAGAGAGAGAGAGGGGGTGGGTGAGGAAGGGAAGGAGGGAGAGAGGGGGGATGAGAGAGGGGGGGGGGTGAGAGAGGGGGGATGAGAGAGAGAGGGGGGTTGAAAGGGAGAGAGAGAGAGAGGACGAGAGAGAGAGGGGGGCGGTGAGAGAGAGAGGATGAGAGGGGGATGAGAGAGAGAGAAAGAGGGGGTGAGAGAGAAAGAGAGGGGGTTTAGAGAAGAGGGGTTGAGAGAGAGGGGGTGAGAGAGAAAGAGAGAGGGGGAGAGAGAGAGGAGGGGAGAGAGAGAGGGGTGAATCAATGAGAGAGAGGAGGGGGGGTGAGAGAGAGAGGTGGGAGAGGCGGCTCTAGCAACCAGTGGCCAAAAGAGTCTCAGGTGGAGGGGGGTGGGGCCACTTTTTTGCTGCCCCCCCTGCAAAGTGTAGCCCTAGGCCTGGGCCTTGTCGGCCTAGGCCAAAATACAGCACTGATAATAATGTGATGTGGGCTGCTATGCCTGTGTGTGTGTATATATATATATATATATATATATATATATATATATATATATATATGCTGCTATGCCTATGTATGCATGTGTGTATATCTCTATCTATCTATCTATCTATCTATCTATCTATCTATCTATCTATCTATCATATTATTCTATCTGCAGAGACTTGCTTGTATTAGGCAGTGTTTCTGTCTGTGTCTGAGCCCTGGAAGAAGCATGCGGGTGTGTGCTGGGAGCCGTCTGATTGGTTACAGGGAGGAGCTAAGCTCTCTCACTCTAGGATCATATTACCAGAGCTGTTTCTATTGAGTGAGTGAACTGTTGAGTGAGTGAATGAGTCATCCAGCTCTCTGAAATGTATCAATGCAAAAGGCAGACTTGGAGAGCAGAAAAGAATATGGAGAAAATGGGGTTTTTATAGCCCTACATTTTCTCTATGGGATGGGAGCAGGTTTAATAAGTCTTATCATACTGTGTGGTAGCGTTAGGCTGAACTTTTGACCTGGGTCAGGTCAGCTTCAAACTTCCCGCCCAGAGTCAGTAGGTATCTGGGCAGAATTTACTTTTTTCTAAGTTTTCCCGCTCTTGGGAGCAGTATCTCCAGGCAGATCAGCGCGAGGAGCTAGATTCCCGCCTGAATCTTCCCGCTTCTGGGGGCTAACCAGCCTCAGCCAGTCTCGTTTCGGGGCTATTTAAGAGTGACTGCGGGGCTCCGAGTCACTCCATCACCTCAGGAGCTTACTGGAGCGTTTCTCTCTCAAGGCTGTCCACCTCTCTCCTGCTTAAAGACCGTCTGCCTGAGTTCGGAACTACCCTGTATTTCAATGAGCTTACTGAGAAAAGTCATTGAGCGTGCCGGTGAAGCCGGGGGCGATGCCTGGCTGAGGCACTGCTTGGACTTACCTGCGTCTGAGGCACCGGTGGCGGCGGGGGTCGAGCCCGCAGAGCGTTATGGACGGAATCCCACAGCGGAGCTGAGCGGGCCGGTATCGGAGGTAGATGGACGCCATTAAGAACCGTCACGTCCGGCGGATCGGGCGGAAGTCGGTGGCGCCACTTCGGGCATGCGCAGTACCGGGTCATCAGTCACGGCAAGTACGGAGGCCGGTCCGGCCAAAAGAAGACGGACGCCCAGGAAGAACTTCCCTTCACCTTCCCCCCCCAGCACTTCCGGGTCGTCACACCGCAAATCGTCCGGCAAGAAGAGGAGCGAGGGGACCGGAGCCAGTACATCGAGGAGCGCGGATGGAAGACCAAGCGGGAGGTCAGAGGTCGATGCGCCGGGAGCCACATCAGGAATCCACCATCCCCCTGGGCTCAGGGTTGCAAGGAGGGATCCGGAGTCTGATGTCAGCGCTGAAGCCGCCGCTGCTATCCACAGGGCAATCCCATCGGAGGTCACCGATCAACAACCTGCCTCTGCTCTGCCTGTCTGGGGTGAGTCATCAACTCCAGCAATGTCAGGAATGTTAGCTATAATGTCAAAAATGTGTGAAGAATTCAAATCGGTATCAGACCATTTGAAAAGCTTCACTGTTCCTTCAGCTACTAACGTCTGGACAGCGCCATCTAGTGGCGCTTTAACAGAATGTCATTCTATTGAAAATAACCCCTTTTTGATAGCTCAATCGCAGAACCTCCCAGAGACTAGTCTTAGGGAAGCCATAGTTTGTGAAATTTCGCCCTTAGGTTATCATTTATCCGAGGCTGTAAAAGAGAAGATCTGGTCTGGAGTCTATATAGACATGTTATCTCTTTTACCCTCGGCGAAGGAGTTTGTATCCAAACCTGAAAAGAAGAACGATGAGGAGGAAAGGAGACGTCCTATCACTAAATCGTTCAATAATTGGTTACAAGCTTTTTTGATTTTTTCAAGCGTTTTGTGCGAAAAATACCCGAACAGGAGCGTGGGCCTTTTTCAACATATTGAAGTAATTTTAGAGGCTTACAAAAATTTCGGTGGGGTGGCATGGTTTAGCTACGATGTCGCTTTTCGGCAAAAGCTGGCGGTGCAGCCTTCACTGAAATGGGGAGTGAAAGATGTAGGATTGTGGCTGGATTTATTTCTCCCCCAGCGGTCCTTTCCCCCCAAACAGCCTAATACGGTCCAGCAATCAGGAAATCAATCCTTTAGAAAAGGCTTATGCTTTAACTTTAACGAGTCCCAGTGCAAGTGGCCAGGATCGTGCAAGTTTAAGCACGAATGCGCTTTTTGTTCGGGCACACACCCAGTTTTTAAGTGCTTCAAAAGGATGGGAAGCTCACAACAACCGGGGAATTTTCAAAAAGGCCCACACCCCAGTGAGGTTTCCAGAAATGCTCCCCTGGCTGCTCCGGTACCCAGACAGGGAGAAGGCACAAATGTTAATTGAAGGTTTCCGTTTCGGTTTCCTTTTACCACCATTTCGTGGTCTGGGTTGTACCATTCATAAAAATTTGAAGTCCGTTTGGGGACTGATGGATATAGTAGAAGAGAAAATTTCTGGTGAGTTAAGGGAAGGCAGATTCGCGGGTCCATTTGTAGAACCTCCTTTTAAAAATTTTAGAGTATCCCCATTAGGAATTGTCCAAAAAAAGGAACCAAACACCTACAGGTTGATTCATCACCTGTCCTACCCAACAGATGGCTCTCTTAATGATGACATAGATGAACATTTAGCGTCGGTTCACTACGCAACTTTTGAGGACGCGCTAGAGAGACTTCGCTGGGCAGGACAGGGGGCGCTTCTGGCGAAGGCGGACATAAAGTCGGCTTTCCGCTTATTACCTATTCACCCTCGCTCGTTCAATTCATTGGGTTTTTATTTTAATGAACGTTTTTATTTTGACAAATGCCTCCCAATGGGCTGTTCATTATCTTGTTTTTATTTCGAGACTTTTTCCACATTTTTGGAATGGGTGGTAACTCAGATCTCGGGATCTCATCTGGTGGTTCACTACCTAGATGATTTTCTGTTTATGGGTTCCGCCTCTTCCAACACTTGTGCGTTGCTATTGAAAATATTCATGCAGGTTTGTGATCATTTTGGAGTTCCCTTAGCCGGGGAAAAAACTGTTTTTCCATCCAATTGTATAGTGTTTTTAGGAATCACCATAGACGCTGATCGGATGGAATTCCGGCTACCCGAAGAAAAGATTGAAAAACTTCGCAGAACTTTGTTGTGGGTAATTCGTCGCAGAAAGGTTTGTTTGAAAGAACTGCAGTCGTTATTAGGCTTATTGGCATTCGCATCCAGAGTAATCCCTATGGGGAAGATCTTCTCTAGGCGAATATATGCAGCGATTGCAGGGCTTAAATCCCCTTCGTCTCATGTCAAGATCTCTGAAGAAATGAAAGAGGATTTTTTAGTTTGGCTGCAATTTCTTCTCTACTTTAACGGGTCAACGGTCTGGCAGGAAAGTTTTATTTTGGATAAAGATTTCCTGTTTTACACCGATGCAGCAGGTTCCAAGGGCTTTGCCGCAATCTGGCAGAACCGCTGGTGCGCTTCTGGGTGGTGCGACAGGTGGAAGGCGTTAGGTTTTACCCGCAACATCGTTTTATTGGAGTTATTTCCTATAGTGGTGGCCCTTGAACTGTGGGGCCATCACTTTAGGAATAGGCGTATAATGGTGAGGACGGACAATAAGGGCGTGCTTTTCGCCATAAATTGTCTTTCCTCTAAGTCACCTCCGGTCACCATTATGCTCCGGTATCTGGTAGCAAAATGTTTCTTTTTTAACATCTGGCTAAAAGCTTCTTTCGTACCTGGAAAAGACAACACTCTAGCCGACTGTCTGTCTCGTTTCCAGATGGAAAAATTTTTTCTTTTGCTACCAGAGGCAGACCCAGCCGGACACCTCTGCCCCGATCATCTCTGGAAGTTGATTTAACAGCTATCTTGGTCAACATTGATAAATCACTGGCTCCATCGACATTGGCCGGATACCGATCGGCCTGGTTGTTGTGGCTACAACATCTGAATTTCTTAGGATTACCGGAGGACTCCTTCTCTGAAATAGTTGTACTGTCTTTTTTAAATTCCCTCTTTAAGCAACATTTGTCGTGGTCTCACGTGAACAAATTATTAGCTGGAGTGTCTTTTTTCAATAAACTACAAAATCGTCCTGGTTGTTTTTCCTTCTTTTCCGTGCACCAGGCCTTGAAGGGTTACAAAAAGGAACATTTCAGGCTTGATGGTAGGAAACCCATTTCTCTAGAATTACTAGTCTCTTTATGCTCAGCTCTAGACGGGGTTTGTTTCTCGAGATACGAGGCTCATTTGTTTAGAGCCGCTTTTTCGGTGATGTTTTTCGGTGCCCTCAGAATATCGGAGCTAATTCCTGACAGGCGTTTGGGTTTTCATGGTCTGAGGTTTCAGGACATAAAAATTTTTGCTTCCAGCGTCAGCATCTTTTTGGCACACTCAAAAACTGATCAATTGGGGGTTGGGTCGAGTATAATTTTGCACCAGTTCAGGAATGCATCAGTCTGCCCGGTTCTACTGCTTTCCAATTTTGTAGCAGTTAGACCCGCCCAGAGTGAAGTTTTATTCATTCACGAATCTGGTAAGCCCCTATCTAGGTATCAGTTCTCCTGTGTTTTAAAAATGTGTTTGAAATCTCTGGGTTTAAGTCCCGATAATGTTTCTACTCATTCTTTCCGTATAGGGGCGGCCACGGAAGCAGCCAAGTTAGGTCTGGGCGGGGACTCAGTAAAAAAGATTGGGAGATGGTCTTCCGACAGTTTTAAGTCATATATCCGCCTTAACACTTCTATTTGATTCTAGGCAACAAGATCTCCGTATGGATCCTCGGACATTCTTATATACACTGGGCCTATCAACGTGCTATGAAGAGGGTTTACACGGAGAATCTAGGATTGGACAGGAGCAAGTACCAGGTTTGGTGGTTCAGTAAGCGAGGAATGGTCTGGTCGGAATTGGTTCCGGCAGTGGACATTTTAATCTTACAGTTGCCTGCTCCCGAGATACTAATCGTACATCTTGGGGGTAATGATGTGGGAAAACAAAAAACATTAGATTTACTCTTTAGAATAAGGGACGATTTGGGTCTCATTCAAGCTAAACTACCTAATACTGTTCTGGTTTTTTCAGAGGTGATCCCGCGGCTGGTATTTTTTAAATACCAGGGCTTGAGACCTTTGGAAAAAATGAGGAAACGCCTAAATAGGGGGCTAGCTAAACTTTTGAAGGAATTGGGTGTCGTTTCTCTTAGACATTCAGAGCTCGAGGGCGGTTTAGAGGGGCTCTATTGGAAAGATGGGGTTCACCTCTCAGAAATCGGTTTGGACATTCTCAACAACAACTTAGGTTTTGGTATTGAACAGGCCGCGCGTTGGGTTGGTGGTGACAGGCGCAAAGGTGCTGCCTGTCTGGTGGAAAATGTTGATTTAAAAAAAAATTAAAAAAGATATTTGGTAATAAAATTATATTGTAATGTTATTTATTGTCAGCCCGAGCCGTGGTGGCTGGGCTGTTTCTGGACGTTTTTAAAGTGAATTTTTAAACAAAGTCTAAAGTATGTTTTTATTAAAGTCGTGTTAAAAGTCAATAATAAAAACCAGCCGCGGCCTTTGTCCAAACCTTTTTCTTGTCTGGTGTTATTTATTTATTTATAAATATTTATAATTATATTATAGGTTTATTTAACTTAAGTTAAGAAAAGGGACATCCTGCTTCCCATTCCCATATGGAGAAAATGGGGTTTTTATAGCCCTACATTTTCTCTATGGGATGGGAGCAGGTTTAATAAGTCTTATCATACTGTGTGGTAGCGTTAGGCTGAACTTTTGACCTGGGTCAGGTCAGCTTCAAACTTCCCGCCCAGAGTCAGTAGGTATCTGGGCAGAATTTACTTTTTTCTAAGTTTTCCCGCTCTTGGGAGCAGTATCTCCAGGCAGATCAGCGCGAGGAGCTAGATTCCCGCCTGAATCTTCCCGCTTCTGGGGGCTAACCAGCCTCAGCCAGTCTCGTTTCGGGGCTATTTAAGAGTGACTGCGGGGCTCCGAGTCACTCCATCACCTCAGGAGCTTACTGGAGTGTTTCTCTCCCCACCCCCCCTCCCCCCAAAAAAAAAAAAAAAAAAAAGAGATTTTATATAACTAGTTTGTCGCGGCCGGTTATAAATTATTTGACTTATGGCTATCGCCTTAGCTAGAGTGCTTCGGTGGATGTAATTGTTTTATGGTGACTGAATAGTGAGTTGTTGGAAAATGTTGATTTAAAAAAAAATTAAAAAAGATATTTGGTAATAAAATTATATTGTAATGTTATTTATTGTCAGCCCGAGCCGTGGTGGCTGGGCTGTTTCTGGACGTTTTTAAAGTGAATTTTTAAACAAAGTCTAAAGTATGTTTTTATTAAAGTCGTGTTAAAAGTCAATAATAAAAACCAGCCGCGGCCTTTGTCCAAACCTTTTTCTTGTCTGGTGTTATTTATTTATTTATAAATATTTATAATTATATTATAGGTTTATTTAACTTAAGTTAAGAAAAGGGACATCCTGCTTCCCATTCCCATACACGGTATTTTAAAAATTACCACAATAACAATACCGTGGGTATGCAATACCGCGATATATCGAATTACTGAAAACCGGCATATCTCTAACTGTGACATACTGAAGCAGAGCATGATCCCCTCTCTTCGGAGACTGGGCCGCAAGGCAGTATTCCAACATAACGATCCCAAACACACCTCCTAGATGAATAAACCAAAAAGTAGTGTTGCGCTAGTCATGTGCACACATAGTGTAATAAAACTCAAAATCAGTGTCCATACATGTTCCAATGTCCATACAATCAATCAAATAAACGGTGAATCCACGTGTCCAAAAGAATCTTGTGCTAAACTTAATTAGTGCTTTTGTGATTAGTGCAATCCCACCACCAGGTGAATTGGTCTCTCACCTCCACTATAGACCCACTGCTGGGTCAATCACAGCGTTGTATATACACAGGGACCTTCAGATAGTAAAGGCTATGGATAGCCTATCACCTCCAGAGGGATTCTCACCGATAGACATAAAAGGGGAACTAAGGAAGAGATCTAGTGCTCTCTGTATGGTTGCAGTAAAACACTTTATTGAGTAAAGGAATGGTACTCACAAAGGTGGCGCTTCCAAAGCGCATAGCAATCAGCATAAACGGTATCTAGGAAGAGACAGCTTCCAGCACGCAGGCTCTGTCCCCTATATGCGTGACGTCAAAGCCTATAGGTGTCTATAGTGGAGGTGAGAGACCAATTCACCTGGTGGTGGGATTGCACTAATCACAAAAGCACTAATTAAGTTTTGCACAAGATTCTTTTGGACACATGGATTCACCGTTTATTTGATTGATTGTATGGACATTGGAACATGTATGGACACTGATTTTGAGTTTTATTAGACTATGTGTGCACATGACTAGCGCAACACTACTTTTTGGTTTATTTAGTTTACATTGTGTGGTTTAGACACTTTTAGTGTGTGCAGCTGGTCTTTATATCATTTGTTTATTGCACCATTCACTATTGATATTTTTTTGCGCTGATAGTTTTTGTTATATATTTTGATTCACACCTCCAAGATGACCAATGCCTTGCTAAAGAAGTTGAGAGTAAAGGTGATGGACTGGTCAAGCATGTCTCCAGGCATAAACCCTATTGAGCATCTGTGGGGCATCCTCAAATGGAAGGTGGAGGAGCGCAAGGTCTCTAACATCCACCAGCTCTGTGATGTCATCATGGAGGATTGGAAGAGGATTCCAGTGGCAACCTGTGAAGCTCCGGTGAACTCCATTCCCAAAAGGGTTAAGGCAGTGCTGGAAAATAATGGTGGCCACACAAATTATTAACACTTTGGGCCCAATTTGAACCCAAGGGGTGTACTCACTTTTGTTGCCAGCAGTTTAGACATTACTGGCTGTGTGTTGAGTTATTTTGAGGGGACAGCAAATTTACACTGTTATACAATCTGTTCACTCACTATTTTACATTGTAGAAAAGTGTCATTTCTTCAGTGTTGTCACATGAAAAGATAGGATAGAATATTTACAAAAATGTGAGGGGTGTACTCACTTTCGTGAGATACAATATACAGTGGGGATCAAAAGTTTGGGCACCCCAGGTAAAAATGTGTATTAATGTGCATAAAGAAGCCAAGGAAAGATGGAAAAAGCTCCAAAAGGCATCAAATTACAGATTAGACATTCTTATAATATGTTAACAAAAGTTAGATTTTATTTCCATCATTGACACTTTCAAAATTACAGAAAACAAAAAAATGGCGTCTGCAAAAGTTTGGGCACCCTGCAGAGTTAATATCTTGTACTGCCCCCTTTGGCAAGTATCACAGCTTGTAAACGCTTTTTGTAGCCAGCCAAGAGTCTTTCAATTCTTGTTTGAGGTATCTTTGCCCATTTTTCCTTACAAAAGTCTTCCAGTTCTTTGAGATTTCTGGGCTGTCTGTCACGCACTGCTCTTTTAAGGTCTATCCATAGATTTTCAATTATTTTGAGGTCAGGAAATTGTGAAGGCCATGGCAAAACCTTCAGTTTACGCCTCTTGATGTAGTCCCCCGTGGATTTCGAGGTGTGTTTAGGATCATTATCCATTTGTAGAAGCCATCCTCTCTTTAACTTCAGCTTTTTCACAGATGGCATCAAGTTACCATCCAAAATTTGTTGAAATTGTATTGAATCCATTTTTCCTTCTACTCGTGAGATGTTCCCTGTGCCACTGGCTGCAATACAACCCCAAAGCATGATTGATCCACCCCCATGCTTAACAGTTGGACAGAGGTTCTTTTCATTCAATTCTGTGCCCCTTCTTCTCCAAATCTTCTATGCAGGATGTGGAAACCTTGCAAGCGGACCTGAACAAAATAACAGGGTGGGCAACTACATGGCAGATGAGGTTTAATGTTGAAAAATGTAAAGTAATGCACTTGGGGGCCAGAAACCAGAAAGCAAGCTACTCACTAGGGGGGGAACCTCTGGGTGAGTCTAGGATGGAAAAGGACCTGGGGGTACTGGTAGACAACAGGCTTGGCAGTGGCATGCAATGCCAAGCCGCTGCAAGCAAAGTCAACAGAATACTGGGATGTATAAAAAAGGGGATTCACTCCAGAAATAAAGAGATTATTCTCCCGCTCTACAAGACTCTGGTCCGGCCACATCTGGAGTATGCTGTCCAGTTCTGGGCACCGGTCCTCAGGAAGGATGTGCTGGAACTGGAAAGAGTCTAGAGAAGGGCAACAAAAATAATAAGGGGAATGGAGGACATCAGCTATGAGGAAAGACTACAAGCACTGAACCTATTCTCTCTGGAGAAGAGACAATTGAGGGGGGATATGATATCAATGTACAAATACTGTACTGGCGACCCTAGCATAAGGAACAAACAAACAATAAGACACGTGGCCACTCGCTAAAACTAGAGGAAAAGCGGTTTAACCTTAAAGTGCGTAAGGGGTTCTTCACTGTAAGAGCGGTAAGGATGTGGAATTCTCTTCCACAAGCAGTCGTATCAGCAGGGAGCATTGATAGTTTCAAAAAACTATAAGATGGGCACCTTAGAGACCACAACATAAAGGGATATACTATGTACGGTTAAAAGCAAACGCACACACACACATCATAGGCTGATCTGGATGGACTGATGTCTTTTTTCAACCTCACTAACTATGTAACTATGTAACTATGTAACTAAAATGTACCTCTGCTCATTCCGGCCAAAAAGTTCAATTTTAACCTCATCAGTCCACAGAACTTGTTTCCAAAATGCATCAGGCTTGTCTTTATGTTCATTTGCAAAGTTCAAGCGCTGATTTTTGTGATGAGGACGTAGCAGAGGTTTTCTTTTGATGACTCTTCCATGAAGACCATATCTGCACAAGTATCCCTTTATAGTGGAATAGTGTACTGCAACTCCAGTGTCTGCCAGATCTTTCTGGAGGGATTGTGCAGTCAAACGTGGGTTTTGAATTGTTTTCCTCACAATCCTGCGAGCTGTTCTGACTGATATTTTTCTTGGTCTTCCACATCTTGCTTTAACTTCCACTGTTCCTGATGACTGCCATTTCTTAATTACATTCCGAACAGAGGATATTGACATCTGAAAACGCTTTGCTATCTTCTTATAGCCTTCTCCAGCTTTGTGAGCGTCAACTATTTTCAGTTTCAGTTTTCTAGACTACTGCTTAGAAGATCCCATGTTGCTGATTGTTGGGGCAAGGTCAGATGAGTCTGGACATTTCAAACCTTTGAAATTGACATCACCTGGTCTTCCCAGATGATGATTGAGAACAATCCATGACACTGGCAGCTCTCAGCCTTGCAAAGGGGGCAGTGCATGCTATAAATTCTGCAGGGTGCCAAAACTTTTGCAGACGCTATTTTTTTGTTTTCTGTTATTTTGAAAGTGTCAATGATGGAAATAAAATCTAACGTTTGTTGACATATTATAAGAATGTCTAATCTGTAATTCGATGCCTTTTGGAGATTTTTCCATCTTTCCTTGGCTTCTTTATGCACATTAATCCAAATTTTTACCTGGGGTGGCCAAACTTTCGATCCCCACTGTGTATATATATTGAAGAGAGGTGACGAGCCCTTGTCACTGTGTTTATTACCAACCTACGTCTGATTTTAGGAGAGGCAGGCATGCTGATTGCACAGGTGTGGGCTGGGTTTATTATAGACCCGGGGTTAGTACTCGGGGCTCCCAGTTGGCGATGGCTCCACCCGGCAGACAGGAGGTCTGGCCCAGGAGTCAGGAGGACTCCACCCTACAGACACAAGGTCTGTGTATGGGAGTCAGGAGGCCTCCCACCTTCTCTAAGAGAGAGAGAGAGAGGCTGCGGGTGGCATTTTGAGCATACATATCTGCAGAAGGCAGAGGTAGTCCGCGACAGTGCAGCGCAAAACTGATCCCAAGTAAGCTTCAATGGAGCTTGACCAAAGGCCTAGGCATGAGGCCTGAAGCAGCTGTGTGGCAAGTAAGTAAGCTGGGAGGCTAAACTAACAAGTTACAATAATTCCCTCTGCAAGGGAAAATTGCTGTTGTTTTGTGAACTTTAAAAAAAAAATGAGCTGCCATGCCCTTAAAAACGCATGCCAGAAACCGCGAGTGCAAGAGACTTTCTGTTTGTGCTCTGCTGTGTGAGCAAAGATTTTTGTGTTGTCTCTCAGTCTTAAGGAGACAGTACACCAAACATTTTTTTTCTGAGGAACTGTGTATCTGTGACTGCAAAGATGAATGTTGTATCTAAGGCCGACTTCTGGGAAAATTTGTGAGCCAATCACACAAGCAGGAAATGTTTCTGGGGTGTGGTCAGTACACATTCTATGTACAGAATAGCTCCAGGTAGCCATATTGCAATGCATTTACAGAAAATTACAACAGCTGCAGAATGAAAAGGAAAGGTAATTTTTAATAACCTTCAATTACAATATGATTTGTGTGGCAATTGTATACGTATATAGTTTTTTTCTTTGTTTGCTCTTTTTTTCCTCACGAAAGTGGAATTACCCTTTAACTGATGGGTACTTGTGCAGAACTAATGCTTAGGCGTGAGGCCTGAAGCAGCTGTGTGGCAAGTGAGTAAGCCAGGAGGCTAAACAAACAAATTACAATAATGGTGGAAACCCCATGCAAGGGAAAAGTGCTGTTTTTTTAACTTTATTTGCCATGCCTCTAAAAGTGCAGTTTGTACTGGCACTACTTGTTGAAATGAAATCACATGCGCTATTTGAGTTTAATAACCCCAGATCGTTACTATATATATATATATATATATATGTATATGTATGTATGTGTGTGTGTGTATATATATATATATATATATATATATATATATATATATATATATATATATGTGTGTGTATATACAAAATTATAACCGCAACACTTTTATTTTTGTCCCCATTTTTCATGAGCTGAACTCAAAGATCTAAGACTTTTTTTCTATTTACACAAAAGGCCTATTTCTCTAAAATTTTGTTCACAAATCTGTCTAAATCTGTTAGGCCCCTTTCACACCTGTCCGCTCCGTCGGCGGACTCCGTTCTGCTTAGTGGGGAATCGATCCACCAATCCCCGCGGAGCAGGTGGATGACAGCTCCGTCTCCGCTCTGTGTGCGGAGGTGTCAGATCCCTGCTGTTGTCTATGGGGGAATCGGATGAGAACAGACCGCCTGTCCGTTCTCATCTGATCCGACCCGCCAGACAGATGAAAAATAGGGTTTCCATCCATCCGGATTTAACGGACAGGATCGGATCGGATGTCAGCGGACATGTCTCCACTGACATCCGCTGCCCCATAGGGATGCATGGGGCATCCGTTCAGATTCGCCTAAAAACTGACAGGCGGATCTGAATGGTTTGAAAGGGGCCTAAGTGAGCACTCCTTCTTTGCTCAGATAATCCATCCACCTCACAGGTGTGACATATCAAGATGCTGATTAGACAGCATGATTATTGCACAGGTGTGCCTTAGGCTGGCCACAATAAAAGGCCACTCTAAAATGTGCAGTTTTATCACACAGCACAATGCCACAGACACGTTTTGAGGGAGCGTGCAGTTGGCATGCTGACTGCAGGAATGTATACCAGAGTTGTTGCCTGTGAATTGAATGTTAATTTCTCTACCATCAGCCATCTCCAAAGGCTTTTCAGAGAATTTGGCAGTACATGCAACCGGCCTCACAACCGCAGACCACGTGTAACCACACCAGCCCAGGACCTTCACATCCAGCATCTTTACCTCTAAGATCATCTGAGACCAGCAAACCCAGACAGCTGCTGCAACAACCAAAGAATTTCTGCACAAACTGTCAGAAACCGTCTCAGGGAAGCTCATCTGTGTGCTCATCGGGGTCTTGACCTGACTGCAGTTCGTAACCGACTCCAGTGGGAAAAGGCTCACATTCAATGGCATCTGGCACTTTGGAGAGGTGTTCCCTTCACGGATGAATCCCGGTTTTTCTTGGATGTTTGAGTTCAGCTCAAAAAAAATGGGGGCAAAAACAAGTGTTGCGTTTATAATTTTGTTCAGTGTATGTATGTGTATATGTGTGTGTATGTGTGTATATGTGTGTATATATATATATATTCTGTACTAACTAATATACACTGGTTTTGGGTTATTTTTTTTATCAAAGAAATGTAGCAGAATACAGCTTGGCCTAAATTTATAAAGAAAGATTATTTGTTTGCAAACTTTTATAACAGAAGCTTTAACATTTTCAGTATTTTTTACTTATATATCAAAAAATAAAAAAAAAACGGTGGTGATTAAATACCACCAAAAGTAAGCTTTATTTGTGTGAAAAGAGGAAATGCATTTTTTTTGTGTACAGTGCGTTGCATGGCTGAGCGATTGCAAGTTAAACTAGCACAGTGCTGAATAGCAACAAATGCCTGCATATAAAAGGGGTAAAACCTTCCAGAGGTCAAGTGGTTAACCACTTGCCGACCGCCGTAGGTACGTATACTGCGGCGGTCAGCCCCTCACATGCAAAGTGACGTATGGGTACGTCACTAGCCTGTGAGGCTCTGGGGAGCTAGCACGCGCCGCTGGAGGCACGCTCCCACTCGATCACGGACCCCCCCCCCCCCGCGCGAGTGACCGGTGGACCCGATGTCCGCCGGTCACTCGCGATCGTCCGTTAGAGCAGGAAAAAGGCAGTCGGCTAATGTAAACAAAGCCGCCTGTCATTCTCCCCTGTGTAAGAATAGTGATCATACGGTTCTACTATGTAGGACCGTTGATCACTGTTCTTACACCTCAAGCCACAACCAATCACAGTTAGAATAACGCCCCTAGGGACACACTTAACCCCTCCCTCTCAAAAAAGTTAACCCCTTCACTGTTACTGGTAAAATCTTTCAGGGCTTAAGTGGTTAAAGTGTTTACTCTCTCCTCTTCCTGCTGCCTTTTGCACAAGGGTATTTCCTGTTCCTGTAAGCAGTTTTGGAGGTTTCCTGCATATGACAAGCTTTATACCCCCATGATTTATACAACACCTTTCAGGTCAACATCAAAACCAGATGTGTGATTTTGATGCAACCTTACGGCTGCTACAGCTGTGGCATTGAAGGGCTGCTTAACCCTTTCAATGCCCCAATGTATAGGATGCTTATCTGGAAGTGAAAAGGTTAAAGCAGTTAGGTTATTTCTGATGTTGTATACCCTGTCTTTAAAAGCAGTTTACGTTTTTGTTGGTGTATTTGGTGTTCACAACATTTTTAGTCAGGATGCAGATGAATGGCAGTCATGGTTGGTTTTTGGCCTATGTGTCATATGATAATTTAGACATAGCCCCAAGATAGTCGGCTTCCTTTGACTGATTTAAACCTCGGATAAAGAGATGAATCAATACTCTGACAAGGGATGGGTTACTGCCCTTTCGAGGAAAAGGGCACCTTCCTAATGAATTATGCAAGAAAATTTTGTTTTTTTGTTGTTTCATCTTTTTTTTTTTTCATCATCAGAAGCATAAATCGCTAAATACCTGGAAAGGAATCTTGAAATCCGTCTTCTGCCTAATAATTTATTTTAAATATAGTTGAGTGGGAAACAAATGTGTGTATGTATGTATGTATGTAGTGTGTGTGTGTGTGTTTTTTTTTTTTTTACAAATTGTAATTTGTTCAAACCATTCCTTAACCACTTAAGCCCCGGAAGATTTTACCCCCTTCCTGACCAGGGGGTATTTTGCGATTCGGCACTGCGTGACTTTAACGGACAATTGCGCGGTCGTGCGACGCTGTATCTAAACAAATTTGGCGTCCTTTTTTTCCCACAAACAGGTGGTATTTGATCACCTGTGCGATTTTTTGATCATGCGCTATAAACAAAAAAAGAGCATAAATTTTGCAAAAATAGCAATATTTTTCACATTTATTTATATGAAATTCCCCCCCAAAAAAATGTAAAAATCAAAAATTTTTAGCATTTTCGGCCAATTTGTTTTATGCTACCTATGTTTGGTAAAAAAAAATCGCAAAAAGCGTATTTTGATTGGTTTGCGCAAAAGTTATCGCGTTTACTAACAAAGGGAAAGATTTTTGTCATTTTTGTTGTTTTTTTTTTTAACGCGTAATGGCGGCGATCTGCAATTTTTTTTTTTTGCGACATTGTGGCGGACAGATCGGACCCTTGACTGACATTTTTGACACTTTTGGGGTTACCAGTGACATTTCTACAGTAATCAGTGCTATACATATGCACTGTTACTGTAAAAATACACTGGCAGTGAAGGGGTTAACTTTTTTTTAAAGGGAGGGGCTATGTGTGTCCCTAGGGGCGTGCTTTCTACTGTGATTGGCTGTGGCTTCAGATGTATGAAGAGTGATCAACGGTTCTTCATAGTAGAACCGTATGATCATCCTTCATACACAGGGGAGAATGACAGGCAGCTTGTTTACACAAGCTGCCTGACTTTCTCCCTCTCCCCCGCCGATCGCAGAGTGACCGGCGGACATCGGGTCCGCTGGTCACACGCGCGGGGGGGGGGTCCGTGACCACGTGGGAGCGTGCCTCCGGGGGCGCGCGCTCGCTCCCTAGACCCTCACAAGCTAGTGACGTAGCCCTACGTCACTTTGCCTGTGAGGGGCTGACTGCCGACGTAGATCGGCGTTAGGCAGTCGGCAAGTGGTTAACCTTTTTAACCTCTAGCTCATTTTCGCAGTCAAAATCCACTAGTTTTGAAGTATTCTGTGCTCAAAGCCCACCACATTCTAGAACTCCACAGTGATGAAAAAGCTCTGATAAAAGAGCTGCAAAGTCCCCAAATAACACCTTTTTGCTGTTGCTTTTATGTTCACTGTGAGCACATCCTTCAGCTAAGTTCATTTATATTAATCATAAAATAAAAATGTAGTAGCGCCAAAACACTATAAAATGTAAAAACATCCACATAAAGTCCCAAAAGTCCATAAAGAGTGGAGGAGATAGTGTAGACCAATTC
Source organism: Pelophylax lessonae (assembly GCF_965119305.1). Lineage (NCBI taxonomy): Eukaryota > Metazoa > Chordata > Amphibia > Anura > Ranidae > Pelophylax > Pelophylax lessonae. The sequence goes on along the minus strand of NC_138778.1, from coordinate 94,783,246 downwards.
CCAAACTCCAACTGTGCAGAAATCGAGAGCCGACACCCAGACGTGGAATAACACCAACTGCTTACCAGATAATAAGTAATTATGAGCGATGGATAGGACACAAATACGGCATCAATCAAGGGATCAATCTCGTCTTATGGTCACATCAGCCCCATTCAAATAAGCAGCCACAATGTTAGGGTAACGATATGGGTAAGGGTCAAACCACCAGGTGGAGTATATGGTCACATCAACTCCAATTTACCTCAATGAAAAAAGGCAGGACAATAGTGCAGACCGTATGGGTAGTTTATTCATACATAAGATAAAATCATACTCACATTGAAGTGGATAAATGAAAGCATTTAAATGAACCGCGGTATAGGATAGCGTGCTGCTCGTATGTCGGGTCGCCTGACGCGTGTCGTCAAAACCATGACATCATCAGAGGCGGACCCGACTCCAGACGGCAGCACGCTTAAAAGTAACTCAGCCGGAAATGGCGTAGGCGGAAACCAGCCGCCGTTTGCGTTCCACTCGATCATAAAGCGGAACCGGAAGTGACGCGGGCGGAACAATGCCTCCCTGCGTCCTATCAGGCCCCATGTTGAAACCGGATGAAGCACAGAGGAGACCTAATAGGTCATAACTATCCGAAAGGGAGTTAGTTGGTCTCCCCCAGCACAAGCAACTGATTGACTCAGATCGCTAATCAGCCGGTAATAATAACAAAACATACCAAGAACGAGTGGAATGCAAATAAAGCATAATAATCATATTAAAAAACATAATATCAATGCGATGTTAACTAAGGCTACAAATTTAACCACTTAAGGTCAAAGAGGAGCCCATACACAATTAGACATATAAAAAACAAAAACAAGACAAGTGTTAATGATGCCACAATCGACGGAAAAATTGTGTACACATCATACACACAAGTCTTCTTGATGATACACTCTAAAGCCATAATAGAAACATATTTCATATGACATAAAAATAAAAAAAAAAAAAAAAAAAAAATTGATAACACATCAAGTTTGTAAGGTCAACTCCCTTGTTGGCAGAAAATTCTGCGAGGTCACATCTACAGCCACCTCCAGGATACATCCTATCAAGCCCTTTATTGGATGCTCCTCCACCAATGTTGTCTATCTCCTGCAATGTCCGTGCGGCCTACAATATATAGGCCGCACCAAAAGGACTTTGACAGTGAGGGTGAGGGAGCACTTAAAAAATATTAGGAAGGCTTTTCCTAATCATAGTGTCTCTAGACACTGTGCTAGTTGTCACGATAAAAATCCTAAGGGCACAAAAATTTGGGGGATCGATAAGTTCACCCCCCATTGGAGGGGCAGTCATATCCATCGGGAGATTTCCCGTTTGGAAACTCATTGGATTTTTAATATGAAAACCTATGCCCCATGGGGGTTGAATGTCGAGTGGGATGTGAACTGTTATATCAACAATAGCTAAAGCAGGCTTTTTTGTTATGTGTTATCAAATTTTTTTTTTTTTTTTTTTTTTTTTTTTTATGTCATATGAAATATGTTTCTATTATGGCTTTAGAGTGTATCATCAAGAAGACTTGTGTGTATGATGTGTACACAATTTTTCCGTCGATTGTGGCATCATTAACACTTGTCTTGTTTTTGTTTTTTATATGTCTAATTGTGTATGGGCTCCTCTTTGACCTTAAGTGGTTAAATTTGTAGCCTTAGTTAACATCGCATTGATATTATGTTTTTTAATATGATTATTATGCTTTATTTGCATTCCACTCGTTCTTGGTATGTTTTGTTATTATTACCGGCTGATTAGCGATCTGAGTCAATCAGTTGCTTGTGCTGGGGGAGACCAACTAACTCCCTTTCGGATAGTTATGACCTATTAGGTCTCCTCTGTGCTTCATCCGGTTTCAACATGGGGCCTGATAGGACGCAGGGACGCATTGTTCCGCCCGCGTCACTTCCGGTTCCGCTTTATGATCGAGTGGAACGCAAACGGCGGCTGGTTTCCGCCTACGCCATTTCCGGCTGAGTTACTTTTAAGCGTGCTGCCGTCTGGAGTCGGGTCCGCCTCTGATGATGTCATGGTTTTGACGACACGCGTCAGGCGACCCGACATACGAGCAGCACGCTATCCTATACCGCGGTTCATTTAAATGCTTTCATTTATCCACTTCAATGTGAGTATGATTTTATCTTATGTATGAATAAACTACCCATACGGTCTGCACTATTGTCCTGCCTTTTTTCATTGAGGTAAATTGGAGTTGATGTGACCATATACTCCACCTGGTGGTTTGACCCTTACCCATATCGTTACCCTAACATTGTGGCTGCTTATTTGATGTGAAATCTAACACTCAAAGTCCAACTGTTACACAGATGTCATACTAGCATCAGGAAATATTGACATAAATCAGTCCATGATCCTTCAATACATCTCCTGGGGTGATTAGATATACAGGTGTAGTTCTCAAGAGGGTCACCACCACCACCGTGCTCCAAGGGGGGAGGAGAAATGCCCACTCACCAGATGCTGTGGCCCAACCCACTTTCGTGTTTGAGCAGTAAAGCCTATGGAGTTAGTCACTGGTCCGTGTCATCCACACCGGGCATCACACCAGCTCAGACCATAAAGGCTCGGCAGCATATGGAGAGAAAAGCACAATCCCACTAGCGTGATAACGTTTTTGAAAATATTAAATATAGGGGTGTGTGGCGCGCTTTTAGAAGTGGAGATAGTAATTAAATGAATGTGCTTAGGATAAATAAATAGTATGTTCTGTGGTGAGGTAGGTATGTTGGTTAGTTTTGCAATGCCTATTTAAAACATTCAACTCAATTAAGAACTTTCCAAAATTAAAATAATTTTCCACAATAGTGCCAAGTGTTATCAATTGTAAAGTGCTGAGTGCTTATAATCTTCAATCGCTGAATAACTTAATCAATTATTGTGTGAAAAACTTCAAACAATGAGTAAATTCCAATACAAAAATCAATAAATAAATACCATCAGTGCATAAAAGATTATTTCCAACAGTGCATAAAAGATTATTTCCAAACTTCAGTATATATCCATATGTAAAATAAATAAATTAAATATTAAATTAATAAAGTGCAGTCTTCAGTGAATGTCCATATATACTTTTCACCGCAAAAAAATCTGTGCTAGTATATTCAGCTGTGCAATTTCCTTATAAAAACAAGGGTGCATCCATGCAAATAATAAGGGTGCAGGGACTCGTTCCTCCACCAGGTGTCACCTATGGGTGTCCTAACTTCTCACCTCAATAACTTGAGACAATCGCCTGAATATCTATTAGCCCTCGGTTGGGTATTTTCTGGCCCGGATGTCCTGTCTATTGATTCCTTCTGTTGATATCTGGTTCCTTAACAGGGATCTTATCTCGATGTTTCTATGGTACTTAGTGATTCCAATCTGCTAGCGTGACCTCGGGCTCATTAGACAAAGAGAGCCATCATGGTGTAGTATATCAAAATCACTTTTATTTATAAAACAAAGTATTGCACTTACATTTCATTGCAAGGGTACAAGCGTAAAGGAAAAAACTCGGCGGCGTTGGGAGACACTTCGCTCCGGTCCGTAACGTCACTTCCGGTTAACTGGCGGCTCCTCCTCCTCCAGTTAACCGGAAGTGACGTTACGGACCGGAGCGAAGTGTCTCCCAGTTAGTACCAGTTTAGTGGCGCAGCATTCAGAAAGGGATCCATCACCTCTCACAGCGCGGGTATCACCTATACATATACAACGTTTTTGAAAAGGCTTTATTCAATAAAATAGGTAACACACTCACATGTTCTGTATTCAATCACCCGCATATCACAACAATCGTAAGGAGAGGGGTGCCCTTCGGGAGATGGTGTCCAGGCTCCACGCCGTGGACCTCGCGCCTTCCGGGTATCCCGAACTCCTCTAGCGTTAAACTGGTTACACCGCCTGGTCACGCCCCGACGCGTTTCGTGCTCCCACTTCTTCACCGGGGAGCATGGTGGTGGTGGTGACCCTCTTGAGAACTACACCTGTATATCTAATCACCCCAGGAGATGTATTGAAGGATCATGGACTGATTTATGTCAATATTTCCTGATGCTAGTGTGACATCTGTGTAACAGTTGGACTTTGGGTAGTCCCATTAGTTGTATTTTCATACAATATGTTTATGGCACTTTCTTTTTGCTAAGTTTGCGCTACTGGTATATTTAGAGGTATTGTTGAATATCTGCTGTTTATCCATTGTGCACATTTTTTGAGGTTAAGTAGCTGCATTGCCATTTTATATCTTAGTGATTGGTCTTCATTTAGCGCTTGGGTTAGCTTATTATAGGTTTCGGTGGGCATATAAGCTTTCTTTTCATATCAAAATCTAACACTCACCTAGATAAAGTATTTGAACAGGTAAAAATCTATATTGGATTATCACCCCTCACCTTTAGGCAGAATCAAATTCTAAAATATTTTACTATCTTATTATCTAACCCATGGTTTTTTGAACCTCTAAGAGACAGTTTAAACCACTATCACGTTACATGCAATGGTGTACTGGGGTACCATTTATTTTTTAAAAGCAGACCAACGCACAAAGGCACTGTGAGTTTCTGTGCATTGCATTCAAGAAAATGCAATGCATTGCGTTCCTCTCCTCCACGAGATCAGACGCCTCGGCTCTGTTTGATCTTTCTCACCCGCTTCATGACGCTAGGGTCCCTTTTTCTGCGGCCAGCCACGGAGCAACCTGACAGGTTTGGAAAGTTCTCTTTTCACACACACACACTTACCTGCCATGGATTCCCCTCTTTGGTTGCTGTCATATTGGGACCCTTCAGCTCCCGGGTCAGACACGACGCACCGCTGCCACTTAGGAGTTCAACTTTGCCATTTGAGTTTCATTGATCTGTGAGTATTTAGTACTCCTTTGAGTTCTCATTATTTGACTGAACCTCTTTTCATTCAAATTCCATTTCTACTGCATACTTTAATACATTGTCTTTTTATAGAGATACCTTGAACATATTGATCTCTGTAGAAGGGAGATGTTGCTCCCGAAACGCGTCAGTCACAATATTATATATCCTACTGTCATGTTATCTCATTATACCATTCATGTGATTGTTTGAAACCAAGAGGTTACACCAAGATGTCTGCCAAATGTGATATCATTCATATCATTTATGTTGTATATCATTTTTATTCAAGCTATTGAGCTACACCATGTGCCATTGAGCATATGTTGCCATTTATATGTTTATTATGCAATAAAATCAAATATTGTTTTACTCATATACTGTGCATTTCATTGATTTCCAGCCACTAAGCACGTACCTCACACAAAGTCCCACGGGCCAATTTCTTGTTTCGATATGCATTTTGGGATGGAGGAGTGCTTTGGTGGGAACCAGACCATTCCCCTTTTTGCATTCAAGAAAATGCACCAAATCTTCACCTGTCCCACTGGGACCAAGGTAAACTGTTCATCCTTGCCAGTTCTGTGTATATTCCAATATAACTGGTACGAAAGTTACCAGAGCTCCCTAGATAGGGCAGGTAAAATATCTACACCCTTTACCCCAGTACAACAATGCATGTAATGTGTGTTTCACAGCAATGTAGTGTAAACATGCCTTTAAAGGTTCAAAAGTACAAGTACATTATGTATGCCATTGCTTCCCAGTTGCTTGCTTGGTCCACACTCAGATTATTTTCTTTTTTCTGGAGGAGTTGTGTTGGTTCAACTCTAAAGCTGTCTGGTGCATTTTATTTCTTCTTCTGCTGGCTTTTGCAAAGAGCTACTTTTGCATCCGTAATTGTGACTGGATCCCTGTTGGAAGTTGAATTGCCTGGTTCTATTTTTATTCTTAGTCAATTTATTAAAAGGTGTTTACCCTTTGTTTACATTTAATGGTGGGTGGGAGAACAGCTGTTCTCACCATGAGTAGTGATAGGATTGGATATGTTTGTTGGTCAGCAGATTTTCTTTTTGACATACTGGTGGGAATTCATCATGACTGATGAGGATGTGCATTGCTGGACCACGTGGTTGACAATAGTTTTACATCATGGGACATTTTGTTATATTTTTATTGTTTTTTACTTTTTAATAAAATACTTGGTATTCACTATTTACTTTTGTTTACTCATTTTATATAAGGGGTGGGGCTGGTATCCTGGGCCTCCATTATTTTTATAGGGGGCTTCCAGTTTCTGATAAGCCACCCACCTGCAGACCCCCCACAACCACTGGGCCAGGGTAAGGCCCTTGTCCTCATCAAAACAGGGAAAAAGAGCTTTACTGGGGGGGGGGGTCTCTTTTTGGTACAGGTACCCCCTCACGCTTGTCCCTCTCAGGCTGCTAAGTGACTGATTTACATTTGGGGGAGGGGGGGGGGGTTGGCCCACACTTAAAATCCATACCAGACACAAGGACTCTAGTATAGAATTTTGTAAGAAACCCACATTGTTTTATTTTTTGCTAGGGGTCCCCCTTGACATCTATATCCAACCATAAAGGTTAAGAGTCTGGTATGTCTTTCTACCGTAAACTCCACAAAGTTTTGTCCATGTTTAATACAGTTAAGACCTGTAAAAATGATAATAGGAAACACTTTAATTCGGCAGCCCAGAATGAGCTCCACATCATTCCCTACTTTTCACTATGCTAATAACAAGACCTTTTTTTTTTTTTTTTTTCATACCACTATTAACCACTTGCCGACTGCCTAATGCCGATCTACGTCAGCAGTCAGCCCCTCACAGGCTAGCGACGTAGGTCTACGTCGCTAGCCTGTGAGGGTCTAGGGAGCGAACGGTCACGCACCCCCCCGCGCGTGTGACCGGCGGACCCGATGTCCGCCGGTCACTCTGCGATCGTCAGGGGAGAGGGAGAAAGTCAGGCGCCTTGTGTAAACAAGCTGCCTGTCATTCTCCCCTGTGTATGAAGGATGATCATACGGTTCTACTATGTAGAACCGTTGATCACTATTCATACATCTGAAGCCACAGCCAATCACAGTAGAAAGCACGCCCCTAGGGACACACATAGCCCCTACCTTTCAAAAAAAAGTTAACCCCTTCACTGCCAGTGTATTTTTACAGTAACAGTGCATATGTATAGCACTGATTACTGTAGAAATGTCACTGGTAAACCCAAAAGTGTCAAAAATGTCAGTCAAGGGTCCGATCTGTCCGCCGCAATGTCGCAGTACCGCAAAAAAAATAGCAGATCGCCGCCATTACGCGTTAAAAAAAAAACAACAAAAAACTTTCCCTTTGTTAGTAAACGCGATAACTTTTGCGCAAACCAATCAAAATACACTTTTTGCAATTTTTTAGGTAGCATAAAACAAATTGGCCGAAAATGTTAAAAATTTTTGATTTTTACATTTTTTTGGGGGGAATTTCATATTAAAAAAATGTGAAAAATATTGCTATTTTTGCAAAATTTACGCTCTTTTTTTGTTTATAGCGCATGATCAAAAAATCGCACAGGTGATCAAATACCACCAAAAGAAAGCTCTGTTTGTGGGAAAAAAAGGACGCCAAATTCGTTTAGATACAGCCTCGCACGACCGCGCAATTAATATAGTATAGAGGGGACTAATATAGTAAATACTGAAGACAAAAACAGGGACGACAAACAGGGAACAAAACCTTTTGGGGGTCTAACCCCAACCTTGGTGATCCTGTGTTCTCGTCCTATGATGGAGACATTTTGAGGCTATGTGGTTGTCATAAATAAATTGTGTTTCTGTTAAAAATACATTTTATTAATATCAAAATGAGAAGTTTAAAACAATAATATGTCAATAAAATATTGATACAACCATATTCTGGTAACAGAGTAAACTGTGAGCAGTCATAGCAGATACAGTGTTCAATGCAAACGTTAGTAGTATTCAGTCCAATGCGTTTCACAGAGCCTATGCTCCTTAAAATAATTCCTCAGGGACCGCATAAAGCATACGAAAACTGTTGCCAAACACTTTAAGAAAAATCACAAAAAACATACAATAATATAAAGCAAAAAATACATATTTATACATCAATTATATTTTCATCTTAATCCCTTAATCAACAATATAATACAATATGCTTACCCATTTATTTAGTTGCTGGAGGTCACAGACGTCTCAAACCACGAGCGATACAGAGCAAACAACATACATGAAACGGCTATACATTTGCAAAGGCGATACTAGTCCGCCAATGAAGATGAACCCTTGACGGTCATCGGACCGCAATGGTACTTACTGGCAGGCACCTGTTCTGGCTAGGTAGGGACTAGGGATAGACCAATATGTTTTTTTCAGGGCCGATACCGACATTTTGGCCATCGCATATTGGTATCGGCCGATATGGGCCAATATTTTGTACATTTAAAGTTTTGAAAGATAAAGACAATTTTTGACACAAATCTAAAACTGAACATGTTAATTTTTGTTTAATGCATAATGGCTGGCTTGCTGGCACCCTGTGGTGGGTGGCTGGCTGGCTGGCACCCTGTGGTGGGTGGCTGACTGTCTGACACCCTGTGGTGGATGGCTGGCTTGCTGGCACCCTATGGTGGATGGCTGGCTGGCGCCCTGCGGTGGGTGGCTGGCTGGCACCCTGTAGTGGATGGCTGGCTGGCAGCCTGTGGTAGGTGGGTGGCTGGCACAGGGGCTGTGGGTGGCTGGCTGGTACAGGACCTGTGGGCGGCTGGCTGGTACGGTGCCTGTGGCTGGCTGGTACAGGGCTTGTGGGTGGCTGGCTGTCTGGCACCCTGTCTGTGGGTGGCTGGCTGTCTGGCACCCTGTGGTGGGTGGCTGGCTGTCTGGCACCCTGTGGTGGGTGGCTGGCTGTCTGGCACCCTGTGGTGGGTGGCTGGCTGTCTGGCACCCTGTGGTGGGTGGCTGGCTGGCACCCTGTGGTGGGTGGCTGGCATCCTGTGGTGGGTGGGTGGCTGGCACAGGAGCTGTGGGTGGCTGGTACAGGGCCTGTGGGTGGGTGGCTGGGTGGCCGGTACAGGGCCTACGGGTGGCTGGCTGGCTTTCTGGTACAGTGCATGTGGCTGGCTGGTACAGGGCCTGTGGATGTGGGTGGCTGGCTGGCACTGGGCTGCTGTGGGTGGGTGTACGGCTGTGATACACTCCCACGAGACTAGTCCCGACTCCAGATGAGGCTGTCCAAGACGAGGGAGGTGGCCTAAGAAGGCAGAATGACGTCACAAAAATATCAGCAATATAGGCCAGTTCCGGGGCCGATACCAATATATCGGGGAAAGTACATATCCTCGATATATTGGCCTCGCGGATAGGTCTTTCCCTAGTAGGGACCATACATATATCCACTGTGTAGAGAAGAATTATATGTCTCTCTCTATATCAGTGGTTCTTAACCTGGGTTCGATCGAACCCCAGGGGTTCGGTGAGTCAGTCTCGCGGGTTCGGTGGAGGTCAAGACACACACCCGACTCATATGATTCGTGATGACAGCCCCGCTTATTGGCTGCAGGTGATCACGCAACATCGCTTGGCCTATCTGTGCTGCAGGGAATTTGGCGCGCCCAGTAGTCGAATTTTAACGGTCGTGATGGTACGTCGTGTGATTTCTTTCTTAATATTAATCCCTTCATACTAACTATGTTGAGCAAAAAAAGAAAGTGGTCGGACGAATATGTACAATATGGATTCACGTGTATAACGGAACGTGATGGGCTGCACTGACAGGTCCACTGATGGCTGCACTGACAGGTCCACTGATGGCTGCACTGACAGGTCCACTGATGGCTGCACTGACAGGTCCACTGATGGCTGCACTGACAGGTCCACTGATGACTGCACAGATGAGCTGCACTGTCAGATCCACTGATGGCTCCACTGACAGGTCAACTGATGACTGCTCAGATGAGCTGCACTGACAGATCCACTGATGTCTGCACTGATGGGCTGCACTGGCAGGTACACTGATTGGCTGATCTGACAGGTTCTCACTATTTGGGGTAGTGTGGTGCACAGTAGTGAAGGTGTTAAACTGGTAACTCACTGTGCCCGGGTTCTCCTCCTCACACAGTATTGGTGTGTGAGAAGAAGCCGGGAACAGCGAGTAACTGCTGTTTGTTTACATTTGTGATTGGACACATCTGATCACATTGTAAAGAGCCTCTTTAAACTGATCGGGAATGTGCTGTGTCCGAGGGACACAGCTCATTACCGATCACCGTGCAGTGCAACCGAGCAGCAAAATGTGAAAGATGCCGTCCACTCAGAAGAAGGAAGAAGGAAGCACCTGCCCCTGCTGTCAATCTGCTATAGGCCGGGCAGGAAGGTGTTAAGAACACAGAGATTGGTTTGCACAAGTTTTTATAATTTGAAGGACAAATGGTTCACAGAGTCTTTTTTGTCCATGTTTTTATTTAAATTTTTTGTTGTTTATTTGTATATATTTATCACTGAGGAAAATATATATACAGTATATATTATGCAGCTCATGGAATTCTAATTAACCCTGACCATTCTAGTCTGGGATTCCATTGTTGGTTTTTGCTTAGGGCTTATAACCAGCATAGGTTAGAACCAGGTTAAGCTTTCTGTGACCAGATTGAGATCGTTAGGCCTGGTTGCATGTCAGATTAGAAACTATTAGAGAGGGACTGAAGTGCAGAGTAGATTGGTAAAACACTGGAATCTTAGAGTCAGCCTAAATTCCTGCCATCATAAGTTTGATTCTAGGCTGTTTGGAAAAATAGCTGGAGGATCTCCCCATGACCCCAGATCTTGTCTTCAAGTTTCCGACACAAAGACAGACACCACATAATCCTCTGCCCCTGCAACTTGACTTTGCTGCAACATTCACCTGGAGGTATTTCTATTGATAACTATTGTAGCACCCTCTACTGTGCAAGATTAGATGTACATAGTTATTTGTTAGTGTAGGAAAATTTGGCTTGACTGAGAGCCAGGCCTGGGTTGAATCTGGGTCATGGCTGAATGATTCAGGGAGGCTGGATGGCTCAGCAAGCAGCATCTCTGGTGACTCCCCCTGCTTTTTGGAACCTTGGAGAAGCTTCCAGAGGCAGTCTGTTGGAGTCTAGGAGGAGCTGCTTGTCAGTTTTAATGAGGACCCTAGCCAATTCCCAGCAAATGGGGCTGGTAGGGGGCAGGCCATCTCATAAATACTCAGGGGCAGTTGGGTGGAAGATGGAGATAGAGTGCTGAGAAAGTTGTTGGTGGCCCTTGAGGGAGCCCCTCTAGTCTGGGGGGGTGACTTCAGTCCTGGGGCTCGGGTGCTGTAGGGACCCTTTACAACACATGGAGGAATCCTTCCTGGAGGCACGGGAGCAAAGAGAGGACAGAAGGAGAAGGTCAGCACATCCAACAGATCTCCTGAGAAATAAGCAGGGTGGGCTGGTGAGTGTGTAGTCTGGGAGGACTGTGGGAAGAGTATCAGTCTGGGAAGACTCTGCCGGAGAATTTAGCCAGGAGGGCTAGTGTGAGAGGCAGCTGCAGCCAGGTGGACTGGCAGTGCCTGAAGAAGTGGAGCTGGAATCAGTAACCACAGGGATGTAAAGCTGGACACTAACTTTTTTGCTACACACCTACGTAAATGGGCCTCGGGTTCCTGCCTATAACAGGCTGTTGCTACAATCTGATTCACAAACAGTGTGCCAGCTGGAGTTCTATAAGCATGTGTGCTGGAGGAAGTGAGGAGTGTATATAGACTGTATATAGGAGAAATTGTCCCTGAAGTTGTTTGACATCAAGTGGGCATTCCACAATTTCCCAATCCCTATCTAAGATATTAACTCTCAATAAAGCAAAAAAACAAACAAAAAACAAAAAAAGCACTGGACTGTTGGTTGACTCAAGTGTGCCTGTGAAAATGTGGTGTGCCTGGCTGTGCAGGGTGGGGGATCCCATTTTACTTGGGGCTCCTTAGGTGGTGCGCTACACTATATAAACCTTGGTATATATACACCAGCCTTTTTTAACCAGGATGCCTAGGCACACTGGGGTGCCTTCAGATGTCTTCAGGGGTGCCTTGGCAAAAAATTCCTAGAAACTGCCCAGAGATTTGTATACAAGTCAGCAGGTGGATCCAGCCTACCTGTTCATTACACAAAGCCCCAGTTTTTCATTGCGCACCGTTACAACCTTTTTGTGGCCAGTGTCCTATCATCAGTTGATAAGGAGGAGGTTGGGCACCTGCACAATACTCCTATTTGCACTTCTCCTGCCCCTGTCCATCAGGGGTCACATTAGCTGAGTGAGGGAGAGAAACTGAGGGAGAAGAGAAACACTGGAATACTAGTCAGTACCAGTGTGCAAAAGTGTTTGTTTTTGGAAGAATAAATCACTACTAATGTTGGGTTTCCTACACATATGGGTGTCCTACATTATGTAAAATTATTATTACGTTTTTTACATTTTAGAATAGGGTGCCTCGAGATTGTGCGGAATTGTAAAGGGTGCCTTGACTGAAAAAAGGTTGAGAAACACTGATATACACCATTCTACCAGGACTCCTATCGGACCCCTTGCTGATTATACCTGTTGTATATTGGATGAATGTTATTATTTCCTTCCTATATAAAGCTTGTAATATTTTTATACTCCTGTGCATCTATATGTTTATGGTTAATGTTCTATGCTGGTTGCTGGCTTCCACTTCCAATTACTTTTTTTAGATTACTTTGTTTACAGAGGCCCTTTCCTGGGTGAAGGCACTTCCAACTTTATCAAACTTACTCTTTCACTTAGCAAAGGTTCTGGTTCTCTTATTTACCTACAGGTTTAATGCAATATCCTACATGGGGCGGGCCCCAAAAAGGCCACAGTAGCATGTAGTGAGTATAGAACTAAAGGCCACAGCCAGCATCCTATTAGCAGCACACAGTGGATGTAGAAGTACAAGTCCAAGAATACCATTAGCAGTGTACAGTGGGTAGAAATATGAATGTCAGCATCTAGGTAGAAGCATACAGTAAAAGTAGTGGATAAACGCAAAGAAGACACTAGGGCTTTGTGTTGCTGGGTAGTTTATTCAAGTTTTATTCAAAATTTTGTACAGAAACTAAAAAAAAAATAGTTTTTTAGAACATTGGTTAAACTAGATGAACTTGCGTCCTTTTTCAACCAGACAAACTATGTATCTATGTAAGTACATTCCTATTAGCCATTAGTGATGGGCCTAACATTCGAGTCGAACGTAAGTTCGACTCGAACATCCGGTGTTCCTGTGTTTGCCGAACACGCAAACAAATGGGGCAGTCGGCGGGAAGATCGCCGTGCATTAAGTGCTTGTGATTGGCCAAAGCATGCACCTGGCCTGTATGCTTCGGCCAGTCACAGTACAATGTCCTGACAGAGCCATGATTGGCCAAGGCAGTGTGCCTTTAGTCAATCATGGCTCAGGGGCAAGGTTCACGCCCCACACTATATAAGGCTGCTTACACGGCAGCTGTGTGTAGTTTGTTAGGAGTGGAGATTAGGTAGGGTAGTTAGTGGATTGTGCTTTGATGTTTAATGCAGTCAGTGCAGTGTAGTGTAGGGCTGATTCATGTTGTGTAGCACAGTGTACTGCAGTCAGTGTAGTGCTGTGCTGATTCATCTTTTGTAACAGTGTACTGCAGTCAGTTTAAGTGTAGTACTGTGCTGATTCATCTCGTGTAACACAGTGTACTGCAGTCAGTTTGGTGTAGTACTGAGCTGATTCTTGTGTAACTGAGTGTAGTGCAGTCAATGTAGTGCTGTGCTGTGATTCTTGTGTAACACAGTGTAGAGGGGCCACTGAAGTGTTGGCGTATACAACACGTCTGTGTCACCCCACTGATCCCATTTTTATTTTTTTTATTTTTTTTTGCAGCATCAGGTTCTGTTGCTGCAATATTAGTACCCCCACTTCTGTGTCACAGGTGCTATTATTTCTGCATCAGCAGTGTTTTTTTTTTTTTGTGGAAAAGCAGTACTAATTTTATTTAGGGTATAATTGCTGTCCCCCCTTTTGTGTCGTAGATGCTATTCCTTCTGCATCAGCAGTGGGTTTTTTTATTTTTTATTTTTTTCATGGCACAGCAGCACAAATTTTATTTAGGGCATAATTTCTGCCCCCCCTTTTGCGTCGTTGGTGCTATTCCTTCTGCATCAGCAGGGGTTTTCTTTTTTTCTGACTTTATTAAGTTTTTATTTTTTTTAAAAACTATAATAAATGGTTTATAGTGCACCGAGCACAAATGTATTGCACCAAAGCATTATATTTCCATCCCACATTCTATAATAAAAAGTTATTAAAAATAACCCAAAAATCCCCATCCTATCCAAAAGGCCAACAAAGAGAGGCAGATGCTCACAGGCCACTAAAAGAGGGCAAGCAGCCTCTGTGTCCACAGTGAAAAGTGGTGGTCGTGGACATGGTGCATCCTTTGCAGGCGGGGCACGTTTGTCTTTTTTTTCCGGTGCTGGTTGGGTTATTGAGCCACAATATGCAGAAGAGTTGGTGGAGTGGATAACTAAGCCGTCCTCATCCTCCTCATCCTCTGTTACCCAGGCTCATACTAGTTCGCCTTCCACTGCAGCTGCTAAAGTGGCCTATTCCACAGGCTCCTTGTCCACAGCTACTCCTTCCGTAGCCTAACCATCATGCACAGAGGAGTCACCAGAATTAGTTGATCATAGTGTCAGTTACAATATGCTGGAGGATGCGCAGCAATTTGAATGCTCCGATGTTGGTTCCCAGATTGAAGAAGGGAATAACGTGAGCCTAGAGAGAGGGGGTGACCATAACGAACAGGAAACTAGCAGTCATGTTCCCCCAGCTGCAGCATACTGTCAAGTTTGCTCCAGTGATGAGGAGGGAGGGGATGATAAGGTCAATGACTGTACTTGGGTGCCTGAGAGAATAGAGGAGGAAAGTGAGGGGGAGGAGGAGGAGGCAGCACAACTCTGAGGCAGGATGTCCTCCAGGGGCCGGCTTAAGAACAGGCACCCTATTGCATCACACCATAGAGCTCCACAGGTGCAGGATGCTGCTAACTCCTCGCTGACTTCATGGTGTGGGCTTTTTTCAACACATGTGCAGCAGACCACAGTGTTGCTGTTTGCAATCTCTGTCTGAAGCGGATCAAGCATGGCCAGAACACCAGCTGCTTGGGCACCACATGCTCGACAAGACATATGACGACCTGCCATGCAGTCTGTTGGCAACAGCACCTGAAAGACTCACATTATATTAAAATGCAGACTTCCCCTTGCTCCTCATCTGAGATCTATACCCCTACTATACCTCAAGTCCTCTCAAAAACCTGCACTGAGAGGGATGATGGTATAGCAATGGGTGCCACAGGTACTTGCACCCAATCTGCTAGCAGTACACCACCTGATGATTTGACCAGCAGGCAAATTTCACTACCCCAGTTGCTGAACTGTAAGAAAAATTACTGTCCCAGCCAACCACATGCTCAGCGTCTAAATGCTAGCTTGGCCAAATTGCTAGCACTACAACTGCTGCCTTTTTATCTGGTGGTCTCTGCCCCCTTTTGTGAATTTGCAGAATGTGTGGTACCCCAGTGGAAGGTTCCAAAAATACATTTCTTTTCATGTAAGGCCATTCCAGCTCTGTACCATCATGTGGAAGGCAATGCTGTGGCCTCATTGACAGAGCAGTCAGCAGGAAGGTTCACAATACTGCTTACTCATGGTCCAGCAGGCATGGTCAGTGGCGTTACATTTCCTTCACAGTGCGCTGAGTAACTCTGCTGGCAGCTGGAAAGGATGCAGGACAGGGTTCAGTACTGGAGCTTGTTCCGCCACCACGCCTCCAAAACATTGGTGGTGATTTTGCCACATCTGTCTGCTCCACCCCTCCTATTCTTCTTTGGCCACTTCTGCTGAATTATCCTCTGAACCAGCAGTGCTCCCTAAGCGTTCAAGGGGCTACACAAGCAGTCAGGCTAAAATATGTCATGCAGTGATTTAGTTGGTTTGTCTAGGAGACAGGAGCCACACTGGGGCAGAGATTCTGTCAGCTCTGCAGGGGCAGGCTCAGAGGTGGTTGACGCTACGGCAGCTTGAGCCAGGAATGGTTGTATGCGTCAATGGCACTAACCTTCCCCTGCCCTCTGACAGGGACACATGACCCATGTTCTATGCTTAATTTGGTGGTGCAGCGTTTTTTGAACAGGTACCTGGGCTTACAAGATCTTCTGAGGCAGACCAGAAAAGTCTGTGGCCATTTCCATCAGTCCTACAATGCCAGTACTCGGCTGGATGACATTCAACGGGAATTCAACCTACCCACCATTTGTGACATGCCCACCAGGTGGAACTCAACATTGGCAATGCTGCAGTGGCTGCACACGCAGCAGAGGGCCATCAATGAGTACCTGTGCGAGTATGGCACAATGACAGGCTCAGGGGCACTTTGCTTCTTTTCCCCATGCAAGTGGCTGCTGATAAAGAATGCATGCACTGTGCTGTCACCATTTTTGGAGGCCACAAAGCTGGTGAGCCGCGACAATGCATGCATCAGTGACACTGTCCCTCTAGTCTTCCTGCTGGAGCACACACTTTGTGGAATCATGGACAGGGCATTTGAGGCAGAACAGCAGGAGGAAGAGAAGAAGGACTTCTTTTTCTCACAAGGCCCCCTTTATGCAGATAACATTCCTGCAGAGAACTTAGCGGGATGTTTGCCCACCCAGCGCACAGTCAATAGGTTAAGGCTTCCATGCTGAGAGCTGAATTAAAAAAAAAAAATTTTAAAAACAAAATGTAAACTAAACAAAGTTGGGGTAAAGCAGCTTGGGGGACCCTTTGGGTCTTGTATGGCTTTTAAGGGGAACCCCATGAAAGAATTAAGCAAAAAGCAAAAAAAAAAAAGTCTAGTATAGATTTGAAGGGAATACCACGCCAACATTTTAAAAAAAAACGCAGTGGGGTCCCCCCCCAAAATCCATACCAGACCCTTATCGGAGCATGCAGCCTCCCCCTCCTAAACCATGCCAGGCTGCTTGCCCTCAACATGGGAAGGATGCTTTGGGGTGCCCCTCAAAGCACCTTATCCCCATGCTGATGGGGACAAGGGCCTCTTCCCAACAACTCTGGGCTGTGGTTGTGGGGGTCTGCGGGTGGGGGGCTTATCGGAATCTGGAAGCCTCCTTTTACAAGAGGGCCCCCAGATTCTAGCCCCCTCATATGTGAATGGGTATCAGGTACATTGTACCCCTACCCATTCACCAAAAAAGTGTACAAAATAATAAACACAGAATACAGTTTTTGACAAATCCTTTATTTAAAAATAAAAAAATTGTGTCCCCGATGTTAATCCATCATCAATCATGCCAACCCCCCCCCCCCCCCGATCCGAAAAAAGGAATAAAGCTCGGCTCTCGGTAAACGCTTCCCGTGGACTGCCTATTTGCTTTCTGACAGTTCTTATATGGGAAATGGGTGGGGCCCATTGCCCCAAAGCACCCACCCCCCATGTTGAGGGCATGTGGCGTGGTATGGATCAGGAGGGGGGCGCTGGTCCCCTCCCCTTTCCTGACCTGCCAGGCTGCGTGCTCGGCAGACTAAGGGGACCCCCCAGGCACGATATTTAAAGGACATTTTCATTTTTATTGTTTCACTTTAAGCATAATTAAAATCACTGCTCCTGTAAAAATTATCATTTTAAAAACATTTTTTTTTTGCATTAAGGCATGTCCCCCAGGGCAGTACCCAGGTCCCCATACACTTTTTATGGTAATAACTTGCTTATAAGCCTTTAAAATGAGGAGTGGATTTTTCTTGTTGGTGTCCCATAGACTTTAATAGAGTTTGAATGTTCACTAGAACTTTTCCCCTGTTCAAAATGTTCTGGTGCGAATCGAACAGGGGGGTGCTCGGCCCATCACTATTAGCCATCATTGAATCAATTCATTTAGTTACAAAACCCTTACAATTTCTTTCAGACCTGCTATTTGGATGGAATCGCAGACATATTCAACAGATATTTTATTACAATATGCACAATTTTATTTCAATTGAAAACTACATTCACACTTAGAATTTTGTCTGTTCAAGAACAATTTTTCATCCTGCTCCTTCGAATTTCCTTGCCCCTATGGTCAAAAATGAATGACGATCTGACTCCATGAACAACAATAAAATGGAATGAACTTTCTAAAAATGAAAATTTACAATTGAAACGCTATTATTATTTATTGCCAGCTTTAGGCTCCTGTCTGCGACTAATGGCTAATAGTCTACTTCCAGTAAAAAAAAAACAGACAAACATTAAAGCAATTGTAAAAGAAAAAATGTTATTAAAAAAACAAAAAAAAAAGCAAACAAAAATGTTATACTTACCTGCTCTGTGTAATGGTTTTGCACAGAGCAGCCCTGATCCTTCTCTTCTCGGTTCCCCCGCCAGTGCTCTGTGCCCCTCCCCCTTGCCAAGTGCCCCCACAGCAAGCCGCATGCTGTGGGGACACTCGTGCATGCTCATTTCCAAGCTGGTTCTCTGCATCCATAAGACACAGAGAGCGTGGCTCAGCCCCGCTCTCGCCTCAACGGCTGTGATTGAACACAAAGGGAGCCAATGGCTCCTGCTGCATCTCAGCCAATCAGTAGGGAGAGACCCAAGAGAGCCTAGGGTCTCGTGCACATCGCTGGATCAAGATCAGGCTTAGGTAAGTATTAGGAGGTCCTGAGGGGGGAACTGCACACTGAAGGTTTTTTACCTTCATGCATTCTATGCATTCAGCCTTTACAACCGCTTTAATAAATACAGTACTATCTATATAATAATAAAAAAAAATTAAAGTAAATCTAAATGTAAAGTTTAAAGAAAATTAACTCCAGGCAGATATAAAAAATCCATATTAATCCAGATCTGTTCTGTATATATTATGCATCATTAAATGTATTTTTTATATGCAAAGAAAGTAAAGATCTGGATTTAAATTGGTATTCGCTTCTTTGCTATCTCCGGTAAAGCAGAGCTCTAACTGGGAGAGGGATCAGGAACACAAAGTTCTTGTACGCTAACAAGGAAAAGTTGTTAGGAGAATGTAGAGGGACAAAGAAGTGAGCTTCAAAGATGACTCTGCTACAGTTATGAGCATTTGAGGTTAGAAGCCTATTTTTAAAGATAACTTCAGGAGAACTGCCCCCAAATTCCCACAATGCATGAAAAACTAGTAAATTATTAACTATTTGAGTCATTCTGGATGAGAAGAGAGAGCAGCAGTGTACTTGTAGATAGCTGGCATTATTTTTTGTGTGTTTTTTTTTTATTATGGATTCCATCATGAGCATGTGTAAGGAAATGCTCCAGATATAAAAAATGAAGGGCAGGTCATAAAATGTACCTGACATTCATTTATGGGGACGTGGCATGACAGTTCTTTTAAAAAAAATAATAATAATAATATTAGAAGGCTGCTATTGGTCATTAAAACGGACAATATAATTGGTCATTATAACTTTAAGTTAATTGGTTAAATATTTAGCAATTTTATTGGTTAATGCTATTACCTTACCTGTGTTTGGTCAAAATGGTACAGAAAATTCACCCTGAGTCGTTGAAAATCCCCTATATAAGAGAGAGAGTTAACGGTTGAAATGTAGTCAGCGGGAGCAACACAGAAGTACAGAAGTTTCGTATCGTTGTTCTCACCTAAGATGTAATCTCTTCTGCGGAGACTGATAGACCGGGCTGGAGAAGCCGACGGTGAGGAATGGATGAGACATTGCTTGTCCGTTGCTGCAGTCCCGGAGCCGGTAGAGCCCTGCCGACCATCTCTGGATGTTTCCGATTACGTTGTTCCGGTGTCTGCGGTGCTTTCCGCTGACTCTGCTTCCCTTCGCCGAGGTCGTCCTATGGGAGTGGCTGTCCGTGACCCCCGTGATGCAGTTCCGGATCGTCATGTCCGTGCGACTGTTTCTGGGAGACAAGATGGATGCCCGCACCGCTCGGCAAAACGTCCAGGACGGTTTGAAGAGGATGTCGCTTCCTCTTCACGAAGATCTGGTAAAAAGGGGAGACCTATTAAAGGTACTTTAACCAGTTTTCAGTCGACCCCTTTGGCTAATCTTCCTCCATCTTTACAGGTTGTCGGTATGAATGAGTCGTCGGATCCGCCTGCTGTCCCGTTTCCAGTCGTTCCAGCTTCAACGGTCGTCCACTCTACATCTGAGTGTGCTGCTGGCACTGCGGTCGTTAATGACGCAGTGTCTGAAGGTCAGTCTCATGTGCTCCAAAATTTCTTTGATATGCTGACTGCTTTTTGTTCTAAGGTGTCTTCTAATTCTGATGTTGTGAATTCATCTATTGGTAATGTTGTTGCTTCTAATGTACCTGTTCCCGGGCCATCTGTGGTGGACCCTCTGACTGAAGTTTGGTCTGAGGCTTTGCTTCTTGCAGATCGCCCTGTTTTCCATGATTCTGATGTGTCTGCCCCTCCTACCATCCCTGTTTCTTCGCCTTTTGTACCTGATGTGTGTATGAAAGAAAGTATGCCATGTGAAATTTCCCCTTTAGGGTTTCATTTGTCTGCATCTGTTAAGGAGAAAATATGGAGGGGGGATTTTGTAGATTTTTAACTTTACTACCGAATAGCAAAACTACAGGTAAGGATGGTGAAAAAACTTCCGAAGAGAGATCTAGGAATGTCCCCAGATCTTTCAATAATTGGCTGCAAGGATTTTGTATTTCTGCAAGTATGTTAGGTGAAAGGCGTCCTAAATTGTGTTCAGGAGTCAGGACTTTTTCAGCACCTTGATATTGTCTTAGAGGCGTATAAACATTTTCCAGGCTTTGCTTGGTATCTTTATGATGAATCATTTAGACAAAAACTTTCCATTCATAAATCTTTAAAATGGGGGGTAAAGGATGTGGGCTTGTGGATTAATTTATTATTGCCCCAAAGGTCTACTGCTCCTTCAAGATCTTCCACCTTTGGACAACTACGGAAAGGAGTGTGTTTTGCTTTCAACGAAGGCCAGTGTACTCGTTATAATTGTAAATTTAGACACGAGTGTTCCAATTGTGCGGGTAATCACCCTATTTCCCGTTGCTTTAAAAGGAATAACCCGCCTTCTGTCCCTTCAGCGAAAGATCAGCTTTTTCAAAAGAGCGGCAACTCCGGTGAGCTGGGAAAAAATGCTTCCCTGGCTCATGGAGTACCCAGATAGTAGCAAAGCTTTGGTTTTGTATGAGGGTTTTAAGTTTGGTTTTTCTTTACCTCCATTTTCTGGTTCAGGTTGTTTTTATTGTTGCCAATTTGCCTTCAGTGAATGAATTCCCTGAGTTGGTTCATGAGAAGGTTTTTAAAGAAATTGCTGCTGACAGGATGGCTGGCCCTTTTTCTTCACCCCCTTTTCCAGATTTCCGTATTTCACCATTGGGACTTATCCCTAAGAAGGAGGCTGGCGAGTTTCGACTTATCCATCACTTATCTTACCCTGACTGGCTGTCTCTGAATGATGAGATTGATCCATCTCTTTGTTCAGTCTCTTATTCTACATTTGAGGACTCTTTGAGAAAAATTAGGAGTGTAGGGGTTTCTGCTTTGTTGGCAAAATCTGATGTGAAGTCTGTGTTTCGACTCTTGCCTATACACCCTTCTGCATTTAACTCCTTGGGGATTTTCTTTCATGATCAATTTTTCTTTGACAAATGTTTGCTGATGGGGTGTTCGTTATCCTGCTCTTATTTTGAGCTTTTTTCTTGTTTTCTGGAATGGGTTGTGTCTTGCAGAGCGTCTTCTGGTAATCTTTTGCATTACCTTGATGATTTCTTGTTCATTGGAAGTGCTGATTCTCTGGATTGTTTGAGAATCTTTACAGAATTCAAAATTGTTTGTCATGAGTTTGGGATTCCTTTGGCTGTTGAGAAGACTGTATACCCTACTACCAACCTTGAGTTTTTGGGTATTGAAATTGACACAGTCTTGATGGAATTTTGACTCCCAGCTGCCAAAGTTTCCAAAATTAAGTTTTTATTACGATTTATTTTGAGTAAGAAAAAAGTTCAGTTGAGGACTATTCAGTCTCTTTTGGGGCTTTTGAACTTCGCTTCTCGAGTTCTGCCTATGGGCAGGGCTTTTTGTAAGCGCTTGTATAGAGCCATTTCTGGGGTTTCTTCCCCTTTTCATTTTGTTAGAATTTCTTCTGCCATAGCTGAAGATTTGGTAATATGGTTGAAATTTTTAGATAACTTTAACGGTTCTTCTGTTTGGCAAGAGGAATTTTGTTGTGCTTCTGCTCTTAGTTTGTTTACGGATGCATCTGCAACGCATGGTTTTGGAGCTTACTGGTAGGGGAATTGGTCTGCTGATTCATGGCATCCTGATTGGATTAGTAGAGGTTTGACTTCTAGTATAGTGCTGTTGGAATTGTTTCCTGTGCTTGTTGCATTGGAATTGTGGGGACAGCATTTTAAAAATAGGAGGATTATTTTACATTCTGACAAAAAAGGCGTTGTCTTTGCTGTGAACTGCTTGTCTTCACGTTCCTTGCCTGTCATTTTTCTTTTGCGTTTTTTTAGTTTTGCAGTGTCTTCGTTTGAATATTTGGTTAAAGGCGAGGTATATTCCAGGTTTTTCCAATGATATAGCTGACTCTTTATCTCGCCTCCAGTTCGACAGATTTCGGATGTTTTCGCCAACAGCAGCTCCCATTGGCCTGTCCTGCCCAAGCCACTTGTGGACCTTGGTTTGACTAGAGTCGCTTCTGCTATTAAGAATTCGTTGGCTCCTTCTACTTGGTCGTCTTATGTGTCCTCATGGGGGTTGTGGTCCTCCTTCTGGTTATCCAGGGGGAGGGCTATTCTTCCTGTAGATGAAAGGTCAGTTCTGCTGTTTTTGGATGAATTGTGTGGTAAGCATTTTTCTTATGCGCACGTGACTAAAACTTTAGCTGGTATCTCCTTTTTTGCACAGCTGAGTGGTTATCCATCCTGTGCTAGTCATTTTTCAGTAAAGGTTGTTTTTCGTGGTTATCGTAAAGCTCATGTTTTTCCTGACAAGAGGTTTCCCATCTTGTTGTCTATTTTGAAATATCTGTGTAGGGCTACCTCTTCAGTCTGTTTTTCGAATTTTGAGCCCTTACTATTCCAGACTGCCTTTTGTACTTGTTACTTTGGAGCATTTAGAGTCTCTGAGTTATTTGAATCTTCTTCCTCTGCGGAGAATGGTTTGCTATTTAATGATGTCTCTTTGGTTAGTGGTTCTTTGAGAATCTTCTTAAGACATAGTAAGACGGACCAAACTGGACAGGGTTTTTTGATTTCTTTGAATAGACAGACTGATGCTTCTATTTGTGTAGTGATGCTGGTAGAACAGTATTTGAATGAAAATAAGGCCTGTGTCTTTTGCCCAATTTTTCGTTCACCGGGATGGACTTCCTATTACAATTTTTCAATTTGGTGCCATTTTGAAAAAATGTTTGGCCTATTTGCATTTGGACCATTTGCCAATCACGTCTCATTCATTTAGAATTGGAGCTGGCACTTCTGCTGCTCAAGCAGGGTTTTTCTGGCAGCACTATTCAGAACATTGGCAGGTGGAGATCAAATGCTTTTAAATCATATGTCAGGCCTAACCTTTCTTTTAATTTTCAAGTAGTGCTAAAGTTATATGGATTGTTGGGCATTCCTATATTTTTTGGGCCCACAGAAGAGCTATTTTGAGAAATTATGGCCGTGATCTGGGATTCTCATCCACTACCCTGAAAATGTTTTGGTTTGGTGTTCGAGGTCTTCAATGGACTAATATCCGTTCTGTGTTTTCTTATGTTTGTGGGAAATGGCCAGTTCCTGATGTTCTTATTATACATGCAGGTGGTAATGATTTAGGGTTTAGAAAAAATATTGATGTTATTTTGCAGATCAGAGCCGATTTCTTGTATTTTAAATCCGTTTTTCCTTCATGTAAACTATTTTTTTCAGAAATGATTTCGCGTTTGTTGTGGTTCTCTGAAGGTCATGTATTTTTGGAGAAAAATCGCAAACGTGTAAATAGGTCCTTGGCTAAATTTATGCCTTCAATTGGCGGGCTTTCTTTTAGACACTCTGACCTTGAGGGTCTTTTAGATGGTTTTTATAGGAGTGATTTAGTACATTTGTCTGACGTGGCGAATGATATTTTTAATTTAAGCCTTCATACTTGCATTGAGATGGCCTTAGGCCTTGTGGTGGTGCCATGCCCTTAGGGTCATTGGCGTGTGGGATGTTTTTCTTGTTCAATTTGTTGGTGTAGTCTGAGCTTTTGGGCTAGATTACAGTAATTTTAGTATATGTGTAATAAAAATTTTAAAAATTGGTTAGTTTGGGCTTTAGGGCCAAGCTATACTATGTTCTCTTATATATTCCCACAACATTTTGGAATATTTTAATAAAAGGCCGTGGCCGTTTTTTTATCAATGCAAGTTCTAGTTTCAGTGTATTTATTTTTAAAGTAATATCAAATTTAAAATGTAATTTTAGATATTTATTTATCCTCCTCTTTTTCTTGAGTTCTGCCTACGGCACCATGCTGTTGCTGAGGCTTCAAAGATGTAGAAAATTGCATGAAAGCACCAGAGTTTGTTGCTTCTGGACTCATCCATAGATGAAGATAACAGCATGTGGTGAACTTTTGTGTTTTTTCAATATTTTTTTGTGTTCAAAAGTATCAAATGTTTTCCCCTTTAAAAACACTTATAGACGTTAACACGCATAAACTCGGGTTACCGCATTTACACGCATTTACAAGCATTTGTTGTTTGAAATGCCGTTAAACTACAGTCCTGAACGCAATTTTTCTTTCTGCTTTTTTTTTAAACAACATTTTATTGAAATTCAACTCATTACAGAAAGGAAAAATATGTGATGAGCAACAGTAACAGGACATATATCATAGAACACCTTACGCTAAGCGCACTCAGCATGGACTGGGTGCTCTGGCATCAAGTAACATACTGTCGAGGAATTTCAGGATTTAGTGCAACTGGGGTAATCAAACCTGGGTAGAGACTGAGAATTTTCACATTAGACAGAGGAGGGGGGGAAGAGGGGGGAGGGAAAGGGCGTATTGGGGGGGGGGGAAGAGGGGTAGAGGACATAAGGGACTGGGGGATGGGTGGGGGGGATGGGAGGGGAGAAGTAAGGCAGGGAGAGGAGTTGAAGACATTAAACAGTGAGGAGGGAGTCATCTGCAGATGTCATTTGTAAGCCGGACCTTATAAAGAATAGACACATTATCAACATCAAATAAGTATATATCTATCTATTTGCATCCATATTAGCCCGTCAGATAATCTTTAAGCTCGTGGCATGTCAGTAACTGTACTGATTTCAATGTAGGTAGTGTGACCGTATATCTGAGGCTTGTGCCAGTCCACCAAGGCAGTATAGAGGGCTCAGGTCAGTTCTTTGGAGTGTGCAGCAGTCCTGCAGGAGATACGAGGGCATGTGAGGGTAGGTTCCACTTGCTTGATTTAAAGGTTCCAGGTAGGCGTGGGTCTATGGTGGTGCCCACCAATTCGGTATACTTCATGGTAGTCTGGTCGGACGTGAGTTCCTCAATAGTGGGAGCAAAATCTGACATCCAGTGACGTAAGATCAACCTGCGTGCCAACATAAGGCAGGTAACTATCCAAGGCTTGTAAAGCAAGAGGAGCTTTCTGGAAGCCTTAGAGCCTCCAGAGACCGACCCCTCCATGTAGTTGAAAACCAGAAGATATACGTCTTTTGGAAGGGTCACACCAGTCACTCTTGCTATATAACGTATTGTTTTGTCCCAAAACGAAGACACTGGAGGGCAATGCCAGAGTTTATGTAGCAGTGACGGATAGCGTTCCTTGCATAGAGTGCAAAAATTATGTGTTACGTCCTTGGACCATCGTATGTGAGGGTAGTAGGCTCCATGGAGTATCTTAAACTGTTGTTCCCTCCAGATTTCACATAGAACAAAGCGCCTGGTGCAAAGATATCCTTGGAGGGCTTTGGCTTGAGCTTGAGGTGAATTGGGCATTTTGTTCCAGGACTTGGCGATGGAGTGCTTTAAGTGCTGAAATCGTTCCTTGTGGAGAGGTTTATACAATTGCGATATCCTGTGTTTACCTTGACTAAGCCAAGTGTCCACCAAGTTCAGACGGAAGCGTTTGTGAGGAGAGCTGCAGATGCCACTGACAAAGTTTATACATTGTCTAAAGTATAGATAATGACCCTTCGGTAAATCGTACTTTTCAGCAAAAGATTGGTAACTCAGAGGATGCCCGGTACCCATGTCAAAAAGCTGCGATACAAGTGTTATCCCTCACCTGGACCACAATTCATAGACCGAGTGCTGCTGCGCCTGTGGGAAACCGGGGTGATGGTGGATGGGTAAATGTCGTGAGAGAAAATGGGGTGAACCCAGCCTCTTCCTCACCTCCCTCCATGCAACCACTGTGTCCCTGATCAAAATATTGTTGCGTAGAGAGACGGAGAGGTCCCCTGTCCTACAGTGCAGCAGGGCAGTCAGGTCATGAGGGTAAACCATTTGTGTTTCCAGCAAGTAATTAGTGTAACGGGACTCCTTACTGATCCAGTCCAGGCAGCCCCTCATGAGACAAGTAAGGTTATAAATCCTCGCATTCGGTAGATCTACCCCCCCCTTCCTTTTTAGGTAGGTGCAGCTTGTTGAGTGAGATCCGGGGTCTCTTGCCCTGCCAGATGAAGCTCGAGAGCCCTTTGTGCAACCGATTCACATCGCTGTGCTTCAGCAAAAGGGGGATGGTCTGTAGCGTGTATAACAATTTCGGGAAGGTGGCCATCTTGTATAAGTGGCATCTGCCCATGAATGAGAGGGGTAGTCCCGACCAGGTCTTAAGTTCCGATAGCATCTTATCAATGACCGGTGTGTAGTTGAGGTGGTATACTGATGAGGGGAAGCGGCCTATCTTAACCCCTAAATAGGTGATGTACTGTGTAGCTATGCGGAGCTTTGTGGAGTTGGCCCAAGCCGGAGTGCGTGTAGTGTTTAGGGGCAAAATCTCGCTCTTGTGGAAATTTATGCGGAGGTCCGAGCACAGACGATATTCGGCAAATACATCCTGAATCACTGGGAGATCGTGACGTGGATCAGACGTGAAGATCAGCACGTCGTCCGCAAACATGGCGGTTCTTACTTCCTCATTGCCCACCTTGATGCCGTGAAGGTCGGGTGGGATAGCAGGAGTCTGGACAGCGGCTCTAGAGCCAAGTTAAACAATAAAGGGGAGAGTGGGCACCCCTGTCTCGTCCCCTTAAATAAGCGGAACGGCTGGGAGGTTAGTCCTACTATCACCACCTGTGCCACCGGCTGGGCATACATCATTCTAATTAAATGAAGGAATCTGCCCGTGAAACCCACCGTAGTGAGCATTCGATCTAGCCATTGAATGTTTAAATTATCAAAAGCCTTCTCGGCATCAAGGGTTATGATTGCTGCGTCTGTGGTCGGGTCGGCTTTGGATGCCTCAAGAGCGAGAAGGACTTTCCTAATGTTTGAAGTAGCAGACCTGCCTTTGGTGAACCCCGATTGTGCAGGATGGATTAGAGAGGGCATGATAGATGCCAGTCTGTCCGCCATTAATTTCGAAAGCATTTTGGAATCCACATTCAGTAGGGAGATCGGCCTATAGGAGCCCGGTTCTATGGGGTCTTTCCCTTTCTTGCAAATGAGTTTGATATGGGCTTGGTGACCAGTAGGAAGGTATGGGTTGCCGTCAAGGATGTAGTTGTACATTGCCTGTAGCGTCGGGGCTATCGAATTTGCTGCTAGTTTGTAAAATTCAGGTGTATACCCGTCAGGGCCGGGGGATTTGCCAGGGGAGAGGGATTTAATTGCCGCAAGTATTTCTTCCAGGGTGAGGGGCGGATTCAGCTGAGACAGTTGTGCCTCAGTGATCTGCGGAAGAGACACTTTTGAGAGCCAATCGGAGGCTGCTGCCTCATTCATGGGTTCATGGCCATACAAGGTCTGATAAAATTGTGTAAAAACCCTATTTATATCCTGGGGGTCCTCGACCTTATTGCCGTCTGAGTCTTTTAGGGCGGAAACCTGCGTCGGGGTGAAGGGTCCCCTACATAGAGAGGCCAGCAATTTTCCTGGTTTGTTACCGTAAAAGTGGTATTTCCAGTCCTGGTGGGATTTGTAAAGTCGTTCTCGTCTCTCAGCCCAGTCATCAAAAGTAGTTTTGGCTTTTCGCCACCGTTCCCTATTCTCAGCTGAGTTACAAGCGTGTAGTGCCGCTTGAGCGTCTCTCAGCAGTGAGCTGGTCGCTACATATTCTTTGGCTATATTTCTCTTATACGCTGCCGCATTTCTTCAGCACTTTCAGCACTGCTTTCCCAGACTCCCAAAGGAGGGTGGGAGAGACCCCAGGCATGTCGTTATTGGAGAGAAATTCGGACCAGGCATCCCTGATGAGAGAGGAGACTCCCAGGTCTTTAGCCAAAAAGGAAGGAAATTTCCAACATTGGGTAGCTGCCGTTTGCGAGTATATCGTGAGTTTCACCGAAACAGGGGCATGGTCTGATATTGCTATGTCTGTCGTGTATGCGAGGAAGTACCGTGAAAGGGAGCATAGTCGGATTAGCAAATATATAGTTGATCCTGGTCAGTGTTTGGTGGGGGGGGGGAAAGAGTATTCTTTACCATCAGGGCTGTTCAGTCTCCATACATGGTGCAAGCCATCCGCGAAGTCGCTCAGCAGTGAGGCATTTCGTGGAGGATTGGACACAAGGGGGCCTTTCCCCGGTGATCTGTCCTCGGTGGGGTGCATAAGGAGATTGAAGTCCCCTGCTACCAGGATCGGGAGATGTAGATATGGGGCCAGTGTTCGTGTGACCGAATGAAGGAAGGGTTCCGAGGAGCTGTTTGGAGCGTAGATGCCGGCGAGTGCCCATTCGTGATGAGCGGTCGCCAGGCGTGCGACCACTACCCGTCCATCAGCATCTGTGATTGATGATATCAGTGTGGTGGGGAGGTTTTTGTTAATGAGGATCAGGACGCCTGCCTTGCCCTTGACTGCAGGGGAACCTATAACCTGCCCAACCCAAAGTTTGCGCATGCGGTAGAAGTCCTTAGCTTCAAGGTGGGTTTCCTGTAGGACCGCGATGTCGGCCCTCAGACGTTTCAGGTGTCTGAGTACCGCCATTTGCTTGTTAGGAGACCTGAGACCTTTGACGTTCCATGAGATCACACTCATGGCGGGAGCCATGGATGATGCATATGGTGCCGATCAATTTTCCTAAGATTGCGAGCTTTTAGTGCAGAATTCGTTATGAATGCCTGATGAGTGTCAGGCAGTGTGTCTAGCGTGAGTCTGGGAAATGCAGATGCCATCATGGTAGATAGGGTCAAAAAGGGAGGCCCGAACGGGGCAATGGGGTGAGAGGGGTGAGGGCAGCAAAAAAAGTTCTCGAACTTCTCTTTTTTCCTCATGTGTGTTCGCACACGCATAGGACAACGTTACCGGGATGCAGCCGGGTAGCCCACATGAAAGAGCAGTTGTGCGTTCAGCAGAGTGTAACGCTGCGCGGTATCCATAGGGAGGGGAGGGTCCTGCACATCCATATGATATACTGCCGCATACTGGTAAAGTTGTGCGGGCCGAAACGGCCGCGTGATGAGTAAGAGATAACCAACCATAACATCTTAAATTCGTACATTAATTGTAGATATACCTTGTGCACAGCCGTGCAAACATTATACTTCGCGGTGCACCGCCAAGGGCAGTGTAGTTGTCCGCCCCCAACAGTGCCCCACGAAGAGATCATAAGAAGCCTTTCACATCTTAGCATAACCTGGTGTAATAAAGTCATTTGCAACTGAGATCATCTTATAGTTACCACGAGGCCGATTGCCTAGGGCCTAGGGTGAACACAGGATATGCGCGTCGTGGGCGTCCGCAAAGTCGGGCGATGAGCCCATAGTTCACCTTCAGATCTTAATCAGCGATTTCTCTGGCGAGAGGATGGACCGGACACTCGTTGTCTCTTTACTGGGTCTCTTCTGGGACTCCGTTGCTCCTTCGCGCCTTGAGAGCGCTGGGGGGATGGCGCCGCTGGTGGATCCAGGGTAATGTGGTAGTGGCGCTGTATGAAGTGGTAAGCCTCGTCAGGGATGGAAAAGGATTTCTGTTCTCCAGCAGAGTCCGTGAGGCGTAAAGTGGCAGGATAGGCCAGTGTGAATTTCACAGATTTGTGGAACAAAGCCTGACAAATAGGCTGGAATGCTTTCCTGCGGCGGGAGACCTCCTGGGAGTAGTCAGCAAATATTAAGTTTGTGGCCGTCCACTTGCAGACTTTTAGCGTTGCGGAATGACTTCAGGATATTTTGTCTGTCCATGTAATTGAGATACCGCACTATCACTGCCCTAGGAGAGCGTCTGTCGTTAGAAGGAGCTCCCAGGCGGTGGGCTCGTTCCACCGAGCAGGCTGACTGGATCCCCAGGGCTTGGGGCAGTCTAATGGAGGCCAGGTCACATAGAGTGTCGGCGCCGAATGTTTCAGGTAGCCCGATAATCCGAAGATTATTTCTTCTAGACCTGTTCTCAAGGTCATCCACCTTATCTAGCAGGTACCTTTGTGTCTGCCTGGCCTGCTGATCCATGGCAAAAGATCCCTGCAGTTCATCCTCCAGGTCAGACATCCTGTGTTCCATGTCTGTAAGTCTATGAGCGTGGTCACCGAGCTCCTTCCGGAGCTGTGAGATCCCATCAGAGACGGCCTTGTCCACGGCATCTTTGATTGTAGGGGATAAAAGAGAGGCCACCGCTTGTGCCAGGGTGGCAATCTGTGCCTCCGGTATAGGATGGGAGGGGAGGCTGGGTGCTGTGGAAGTCTGGAGAGGGACGGCGTCCTCCATAGCCGCTTCACTGGAGGCCGCGTGTGAAGCTGCGGCCTTGATTTGTGCCGGAGCGCCGCCGTGTTGTAGGAATCGGTCCATGGCCGTTCGTTCCCCGAGGTGGGCTGCGGGTATTAGGCAGCGTTAGAGGCTCGATTAGTGCGGGGTTCGTCCCGGAGCCAATGTCCAGCGCTGCTTCCTACATGGGCGCCGGAACCGGAAGTCCCTTTCTTTCTGCTTTAACAACAATGCCAGTAGCCTTTAACTGCCTCTAAGCTGCTATAAACGACTGAGTGTACTGTACATGTACACATAAGATAACATAGAGGAGAGTTCAGGGGCTGCTGAAAAAAAATTCCCAACCGCTCCTAAACGTCAGTTAGCAGCTGCAGTGTACATGAGGCCTTAGTGGTAGTACTGATCCCGGCACTAAATGTCTGGCTACTTACTGCCACAACTACAGGTTCACTTTGGGAGGCAGGTTAATACTGTAGGTTATTTCATGAACCCATTTAGCAAATGTTAAACAGTCAGTGTTTGCAGGGAACCTGTTTACTTGGACCCCATCCAAATTGAGATGCAAGGCGAGGTATTTAGTTCTATGTTCATCAATGCCAACATTCCCCCCCCCAGTCTTAGACTTGTAAAGCAGCCCTCATTCTTGGAAAATTTGCTCTCTTAAAGTTAAGTGTTTTTTTTAATTCCTGTATGCGTTTGTTGCTTACAGCTAACATTAAATGAAATCATGTTATGGTCACTGCTACCCAAATGTTTTTATATGAACATTATTAATAAGTTCTGCATAGTTTGAGATTACCAGGTCCAGCAGAGCATCATTCCTAGTCAGGGCCTCAATAAACTGTACATAAAATTGTCTTGTAATAGGTTTATACATGTTTGCCCTTTAACTATCCCAGCAGTGCCATTACTCCAGTCAATGTCTGGGTAGTTAAAACCCCCTATTATTAACACTATACCAGCCCTTGCAGCCCTTTCTATCTGTGCAAGGAGCTGAGTCTTTACCTCTCATTAACACTGGAAGGTCTATAACAAACTTCAATGATAATCATTGTATTATGCACACTTATGTACATTTCCACCCATACTGCTTCAGTCTCTGCACACTCTCCATCAACTAGGTCCTCTTTCACACTCGCTTTGAAATCACTTCACACATAGAGATAGACAACCCCCCAATGTAAGAGTTT
Organism: Pelophylax lessonae; assembly: GCF_965119305.1. Taxonomy (NCBI): domain Eukaryota; kingdom Metazoa; phylum Chordata; class Amphibia; order Anura; family Ranidae; genus Pelophylax; species Pelophylax lessonae. Next base: position 94,751,221 of record NC_138778.1, on the reverse strand, counting down.
ACTGGCTCTTACATTGAAGCTGAGAGTTGCTGTCAAAACAGGCCCTCTGACACAGTGTTTAGGAACAATAAAGACAATGACAATATTGTCGGGATGCACCTAGCTACCTGATTTGCAGGTGGCTCTACCTTTCAGTGCATGAGAGCTCTGGAGCCAGCTGTGTCTGCCCCCCCCCTCCCCATTCTGGTGCTCCAGCGAGTACTGGAGGAGTAGATCATTAGTGACTCAGAGCTGACATGAAACAGCTGCAACATTAAACAGCTGCGGCTGCATGGAGGGCAATATGTAGGTTGTTTGTTTTTTAATAATCCCATACTTCTCCTTTAAGTAAACTGTCATATTCTAAAAATTAAAACTAAAAAAAATCACCGACAAAATACATACAATTGCTGCTGTTACTGCTCATCTTCTCATAGTCTCTCTCCATTGTTCGTTTGGTGACAAGTCTTCTGAATACATCCTGCGCAAACATTCACATCTGCTGTAGGATTGGCTGTTGGGATTCATCATCTGTAGACATAAATGGAAACAAACATTTGTCAATGTCAAGCTTTAGGAACAATGAGGAAACTTGACTTTACTTCAAACATGCAGGTGCATTAAACTTTTCTTACAATATTTTTGTTTTCTTAACATGAATAATTCAAAACCTTTTCAACCTTATCACTGCTTTCTAAATAAAGAAAACGTATAGCAATTTTGTTCAGCATATTTCGAGTTAGTGCTATAAAGTTAAAGAATATCTTCAGTCAAAATGTATTTTTCATCTTGGATAAAGTAGGTGAAGGTTAAAGTGTATTTCCCATTTTGCAGCCAAATTGGAATAACACCTACTTTATATTTGTTTAATGGTTCTCATTCACATAGCATAGCTTAAATTTTCGAAATTGCTGCTTACCATTTTAGATGCTATTTACTGGTAACTCTCTTAGTTCTCTTGAGGAGATGGCTGGGAAGCTGTGTTTACCATAATTACTCCTGTCTGTACTGTGCTGGCAGATCTCATTATCAGCTCTAAACTATATTAGACCACTGGATGTTGTAACAAAGGAATTTCAAAGCTTGCCTTTTGCATGGTATATTAACCACTTAAGCCCCAGAGGATTTGGCTGCTCAAAGACCAGGGCCTATTTTGCGATTCATCACTGCGTGATTTTAAAGGACAATTGCGCGGTCGTGCGATGCTGTACCCAAATTAAATATACGTCATTTTTTTCCCACAAACAGAGCTTTCTTTTGGTGGTATTTGATCACCTGTGCGATTTTTACTTTTTGCGTTATAAACAAAAAAAAGAGCGACAATTTTGAAAAAATAACAATATTTTTCAAATTTTTTTATATGAAATTCCCCCAAAAAATGTAAAAATCAAAATTTTTTAACATTTTAGGCCAATTTGTTTTCTGCTACATATTTTTGGTAAAAAAAAATTAAAATAAGTGTATTTTGATTGGTTTGCGCAAAAGTTATTGCATTTACTAACTATGGGAAAGATTTATGTAATTTTTATTGTTTTTTTTTTAACTAGTAATGGCGGTGATCTGCGTTTTTTTTTTTTGCGGGACTGCAACATTGCGGCGGACAGATCGGACCCTTGACTGACATTTTTGACACTTTTGGGGGTACCAGGGACATTACTACAGTAATCAGTGCCATACATATGCACTGTTACTGTAAAAATTACACTGGCAAGGAAGGGGTTAACTTTATTGGTGATCAGTGGGTTAAATGTATCCCTAGGGGCGTGATTCTAACTGTGGGGGGCGTGGCTTGTGATGTAACCACAGAGACATGCGATCCTACATAGCAGGATCGTATAGTCTCTGCAGTTACATCAGGGAGAATGACAGACGACGGTGTTTACATCAGCCATCTGCCTTTCTCCCTCTCCAGCGGGAGATCGCGAGTGGCTGGCGGAAATTGGAGCCGCTGGTCACACGTGCGGGGATGCCCGTGAACGAGCGGGGGCAGGAGCGCGCCTCCAGCGGTGCGCGCTCGCCCCCTGCACGCTCCTGGGCGAGCGATGTAGCCCTACATCAGTTTGCCCAGGAGCGGCTGACGGCCGCAGTAAATAGTCGTGCGGCGGTCGGCAAGTGGTTAATGAGAGGTCCGGCGTGGGGGTCGATCTGCAGCTTCCTGTGCCACCTGTCATGAGCCAGAAGCGGAGGACCAATCAGGGGGTGATGTCTGAGGTCCTAGGGAACCGCTGATATGGGCAACCAGGATAGCAGGTGCAGTGGAATCTCCGTGAAAGCATTTTCTACCCCCACGACATCCTTGCAGGTGGAATGTAGGTTCCAATCAAGCAACCTGCTGATGAGGCACGCTTGTGGTAGCTTGGGATGTCAGGGAGTCCAAGCCCTCCCCTATGTTTGGGAGCAGTGAGACGAGAGAGTTTGATTCTAGGGGGTTTGTCGTTCCATATAAACTTCAGACTATACGTTTGAAGGGTAGCCAAGAAGGACAGTGGGAGATGGATCGGTACAGCTTGAAAAAGATACAAAAGCCTAGGAAGAATAGACATCTTGAACAAGGCTGCCCTCCCGAACCAAGAGACCCGGAGATTCTTTCAGGTTCGGAGGTCCGAGCAGATGGTAGTCAGAATAGTCCGATAGTTGGTCTCAAAAAGAGTGGAAAGGGTACGAGGAATGTGAATGCCCAAGTATGGTAGCGTAGAAGGTGTCCACAAGAAAGGGAAGTTAGCTTGACACCTCTCCACTTCCGCAATAGGAAGGGTGATATTGAGGGCCATGGACTTCGAGTAATTCATTTTAAGATTCAAGAGAGTACAGTAATGATCCAGGTCATAAAGCAGGTTTGGCATGAACGGCGAACGGCGAATTTTAGGTTCGCGACATCACTAACTGAGCGTTGCTGCAGCAATACTACCAAATAGTGACAAAAGCCCTTTTAATGTATTATAATTGGTGTGATAGACCAGTGCCCCCCCCCCCCCATACCGCATATTGAAGTGGGGTGTTATCTGAGTATACTTTTACAAGTGTATTTGTGTCCTACAACAATATTGCCTCTTTTGCTGTGTTAAGTCTGATACACACAGTGCCAAACTCCCTGGCCAATTTTTTGAACAACTGGTGTGATAGACCAGTGGCCCCCCAATACCACATATTGAAGTGGGGTGTTATCTGAGTATACTTTTACAAGTGTATTTGTGTCCTGCAACAATATTGCCTCTTTTGCTGTGTTAAGTCTGATACACACAGTGCCAAACTCCCTGGCCAATTTTTTGAACAACTGGTGTGATAGACCAGTGGCCCCCCAATTCCACATATTGAAGTGGGGTGTTATCTGAGTATACTTTTACAAGTGTATTTGTGTCCTGCAACAATATTGCCTCTTTTGCTGTGTTAAGTCTGATACACACAGTGCCAAACTCCCTGGCCAAGTTTTTGAACAACTGGTGTGATAGACCAGTGGCCCCCCAATACCACATATTGAAGTGGGGTGTTATCTGAGTATACTTTTACAAGTGTATTTGTGTCCTGCAACAATATTGCCTCTTTTGCTGTGTTAAGTCTGATACACACAGTGCCAAACTCCCTGGCCAAGTTTTTGAACAACTGGTGTGATAGACCAGTGGCCCCCCAATACCACATATTGAAGTGGGGTGTTATCTGAGTATACTTTTACAAGTGTATTTGTGTCCTGCAACAATATTGCCTATTTTGCTGTGTTAAGTCTGATATACACAGTGCCAAACTCCCTGGCCAATTTTTTGAACAACTGGTGTGATAGACCAGTGGCCCCTCAATACCACATATTGAAGTGGGGTGTTATTTAACAGTATACTTTTCTAAGATTGTATTTTAGTCCTGCAAAAATTTGGCCTCTTTTGCTGTGTTAACTGTGCTACACACAGTGACAACAGTTACTGGCCAATTATTTGTAGAATGGTGTGATAAAACTGTGGCCCCCCATTACCACAGATTGAAGTGGGGTGTTATATACCTTTTCCCAGATATACTGCGATTCTCTAGAGACTTTTGTCACAGGGTAATTAAAAAACATGACACATACATGACACAAACACTTATGCAGGGGTGGTAGGGGTAGGGCAGGAGCAGTAGGCCGGAGCCAAAGTGTAAAGTTTCAAAAGCCACGTGCAATTATGTCAAAGGACGCACCAGACTTGGTTGAGTGGCTTACTCAGCCTTCCTCTTCTGCACCCTCCTCATCCTCTCTATCTGCACCCTCTTCACTCTCTGCTGTGTGCACCCCCAAAGACACCACCACATGCCCTCCAGTTGAGTCACTGGAATTATTTTCTCATCCATCACAAGACATTTGTGATGCGCAGCCATTGTTGGTATCGGATCAGGAAGAGGAGGTAGCAACAGCCACCACTCAGCAGTCTGACGACAGTACCCAGATCAGCCCAAGGAGGTTGGTCCCGGCTGTTGCTGCCTACTCCGAGATCTCGAATGTTAGTGGTGGGGAATGTGACGTGGATGATGACGTGTTTATGGACGTCACGTGGGTGCCCACAAGAGAGGAAGAGGAGGGGAGTTCAGAGGGAGAGACGGAACGGCAGATAGGAAGGAGAGGCAGGCAGAACTTGCATTGCACAAGAGGTACAAAGCAGACTGCAAATGTATCAGGAGCGAGCCATCAACCATGTGCAGTCACATCTGGCGCTCCCAGGATGCCGGTACATGGCTCCGCAGTGTGGGCTTTTTTTAATGTGTCCGTTGCTGACAACAGTGTTGCCATCTGCAGCCTTTGCAGTCAACGCATAAGTCGCGGTAAGCCCAACACTCACCTAGGGACAACCGCCTTAAGAAGGCACCTGAACTCCCATCACCGAGCCCAGTGGGAGCAACACCATCAGAACCTACAAAGCCACACTCCAGGCTCTCACCGTCCAGCCTCTTCTCCTTCTCCTCTCTCCTCACATTTGTCCTCCACTCCACCTTCCATGATGCTGTCGTCATGTTGTTTTGGAAAAAGGCAGGTTTCTGTGGCCCAAATGTTGGAGCGTAAAAAAATGATGACGCCGGATAACCCTCTTGCCCAACGTTTCACTGCTGGCTTGTCGGAACTGATAGCCCGCCAACTACTGCCATATCAACTGGTGGACTCGGAGGCCTTTCGTAAATTTGTGGCCATTGGAACACCACAATGGAAGGTCCCAGGCAGGAAATATTTCTCGCAGAAGGGCATTCCAGAGCTTTATGGCCATGTTTAGCTGCAAGTGAATATATCTCTGGCACACAGTGTTGGTGCCAAGATACATCTGACCACAGACACATGGTCTAGCAAACACGGGCAGGGAAGGTATATCACTTTTACTGCCCACTGGGTGAACCTTCTGACGGCTGTCAAGCATGTAACCCGTGGCACCCGTGTAGATTTAGTTGGACCGCCACGGATTGCATGCAGGCCTGCCTCTTCTTCTCCTCCTCCTCCATCCTCCCTCTCCTCCTCAGGCCGACTCCTCCTTTTCTGCTGCTACCGTCTCTTCCACTGCGCCGCTCAAGATCCCCAGAACCTATTCCACATGCCAGGTGAGACGTTGCCATGCTGTGCTGCGTCTGTTGTGCCTGGAAGCCAAGAGCCACACTGGTCCTGCACTCCTTTCAGCTTTGCATTCACAGGCAGATCAATGGCTGACACCGCTGAATTTGACAGTTGGTAAGTGGTGTGCGACAATGGTGCCAATCTGCTGAGTGCACTGAAACAGGGCAAAATAACACACGTGGCATGCATGGCACACGTCCTGTACTTGGTGGTGCAGTGATTCATTGCCAAATACCCTGGGGTCCAGGACATCTTGCGGCAGGCCAGGAAAATCTCGGGCCAATTCAAAAGATCTTACACAGCCATGGCTCGCCTTGCTGAATTCAGCGGTGACACAACCTGCCCGTCAGGTGTCTTATTTGTGACTGCCTGACACGATGGAACTCAACGTTGTATATGCTTGATAGGCTGCTCCAGCAGAAACGTGCAGTTAATAACTACCTGTACGAACTCTGCGGCAGGACAGGTTCTGGGGAGCTTGGGTTTTTTTCACCTCGCCAGTGGCTGCTCATGCGGGATGCATGCAGACTTCTGCGGGCATTTGATGAGATTACCAAACTGGTCAGTCACGGCCAGTGCGCCATCAGTGACATCGTACCTTACGCCTTCTTTCTGGAGCGTGCATTGCGTCGTGTCATTGATCAAGCTGTCAAGGAGCAGGAAGATGAGGAAGTTGCAATGTTGGATAAATTCCCAGTGGGTGCTACTCCATCTGAGATAAGTCAACAGCAGGAGTCTGAAGAGGAGCCAGAGGAGGATGGTGCTGGGGGGGATGAGGAGGAGCAAGAAGAGCATGCTTTAAACCTTTCTGGGATCCCTGGTGTTATCCATGGTTGGGGGAGGAGAACGAGGACGACATTTTCCTGGATGATGAGCTTGAAGCAGGCCACTACACCGCTTCCAGTTAAGTGCGAATGGGGGCTTTCATGCTCCAGTGTTTTAAGAGGGAACCCCATATAAAAAGCATAAAGGCCAAGGACCAGTACTGGGTGGCAACATACTTAGACCCCCGGTACAAACAAAAAATGGCGGAAATGTTACCACAATCACAGAGGGCGGTCAGAATGCCGCACTTCCAGGCCTTGCTGCGTGAAATGCTGCATTCTGCTTTTGCTGCGCTGGCAGAGGAATTTCCAGTCAAAGAGAAAAAGTTGTGGGTAGCAATCCAACAGTGCCTGCAAAAAGAAGGCGGTTTGAAGATGTCTTGGTCATTTCAGATATGAGATCCTTCTTTCAGCCAAACCATCGACAGCTGTACTCCGGATCCAGCATCAGGGAACGCCTAGACTGACAGGTGTCTGACTACATTGGGTTAAAGGCCAATGTGGACGCTCTGAGGAGTGATGAACCCTCGACCACTGGGTGGGCAGGCTTGACCTCTGGCCAGAGCTTGAACAATTTGCAATGGAAATGTTGGCTTGCCCCCATCCAGTGTCCTGGCCGAAAGGACGTTCAGCGCAGCAGGGGGAATCGTGACCGATAAGCGCACTCGCCTAGCTCATGACAATGTAGACTACCTCACATTTATAAAAATGAATGAGGCATGGATCTCTGAGGAATTCAACACATGTGACCAGTGGAGCATGTTTCATTGAAATTCCTCATGCCAGGCCACAAATATCCGCCAGACCGTCATCCACCCACAGCAATTCCTGGTCCTTGGCTTCGCTACATACAGCGGCATAAAAGGCATTTCATGTCCATTGAATGGCAAACTTTTGGGGCCTTTCAGGGCCGACAATTTTTTCTGTGAATGCCTAATGTACCTCCAGCCACAGAATACAACTTTCTTAGCTGTCAGTTAAACCCATGTGGGCTAATTTTTGGGGCCTATACTGGCCGACACTTACTTCTGTATCCTGTGAATGCCTAATGTACCTTCAGCCACAGAATACAACGTTCTTAGCTGTCAGGTAAACCCACGTGGTCTAATTTTTTGGGCCTATACTGGCCGACACTTAGTTCTGTATCCTGTGAATGCCTAATGTACCTCCAGCCATCAAATACTACATTCTTAGCTGTCAGTTAAACCCATGTTGGCTAATTTTTGGGGCCTGGAATGGCCAACACTTACTTCTGTTACCTGTGAATGCCTAATGTACCTTCAGCCACAGAATACAACGTTCTTAGCTGTCAGGTAAACGCACGTAGTCTAATTTTTGGGGCCTATACCGGCTGACACTTAGTTCTGTATCCTGTGAATGCCTAATGTACCTTCAGCTACCGAATGCAACGTTCTTAGCTGTCAGGTAAACGCATGTGGGCTAATTTTTGGGGCCTGGAATGACCGACACTTACTTCTTTATCCTGTGCTGTGAATGCCTAAATTTCAGACTGGAATTGAAAATCAATGGGTCTGTAAAGGTTCTGCCAAATTGTGGAATGGATGCAGACCAATTTTACAGATGTGTGAATGGACCCTATATGTATTAGACATGTATCAGTCCTGACTGATTTGTGAAAAAAAAATATATATTTTTTGCTGTAAAAAAGAAAAAAAAATTTAGGGCAACTTTTCCAATTGCAATACTTCTGTTATGATATTGTCCATGTGCTGGGACTATTTGTGCACAGCTAGTACGTCTTTTGTGGCTGCAAATATGACCTAAAGGTTTTTAAAGTTTGCCTCCCATTAAAGTCAATGGGGCCCGCCGCAAACTTGCGGTTCGCGGACTTTGGAGAAAATTTGCGACCGATGTTCGTCTATCTCTAATCATTTTGCCCCTGTACAAATCATTAGTAAGACCTGATCTGGAATATGCAGTTAAGTTTTGGGCACCAGTTCTTGTAAAGGATATTGGGGAACTGGAGAAAATGCAGAGAAGGGCAACCCAACTGATAAGAGGCATGGAGGAGCTTAGATATGAGAAAAGATTAGAGGAGCTAAATGTATTTTGTCTTGAGAAGAGGAGATTAAGGGGGATATGATCACCATGTAAAAATACATAAGGGATTCATATAGTGAACTTGATTGTTGAGTTATTCACTTTAAGGTCAACACAGAGGACAAGGGGGCACTCTTTACATCTAGAGGAAAACAGATTTCGTCTCCAAATACGGAAAGGTTTCTTCACCGTAAGAGCTGTGAAAATGTGGAATAGACTACCTCCAGAGGTGGTTCTGGTTAGCTAATTAGATTGCTTTAAAAATGGCCTGGATTCTTTCCTGGATGTACATAGTATAAATGGGTACTAATATTTATAGGTAAAGTTGATCCAGGGAATATCCGATTGCCTCTCGGGAGATCAGGAAGAAATTTTTTCCCCTTGCTGTAGAAAATTGAATCATGCTTTGCTGGGGTTTTTTTGCCTTCCTCTGGATCAACTGCAGGTATAGGATTATGTATATGGGATTGTATGATTGGGTTTTCTTTACTGTTTTTTGTTTTTTATTGGTTGAGCCAGATGGACTTGTGTCTTTTTTCAATCTGACTAACTATGTATTTTTCAACCTGACTAACTATGTAACTATGCAAGAAATATGTTTTATTTTTTGCGGTAAGCTGTGTGATTAAAAACCTATAACAAACAAACATATTGGATATATTGACTAGCCATAACATTATGACCTGTGAGTGGGATATATTAGGCAGCAAGTGAGCATGTTGCCCCTGAAATTGAAGTGTTGAAATCAGAAACTTACTGGATAAGAGCATCTCAAAAACTGCAGCTCTTGTGGGATGTTTTCGGTTTGCAGTGGCCAGGACCTGACAAAAGTAGTCCAAGGCTCATTTATGTATGTGAAGAATGTACATTAATCATACATACTAGGGGGAGTAGAACTGGGGGAATCCATAGCGAAGAAGGATCATAAGCTTAACAATAGCATGCAATGCCAATCTGCAGTTTACAAAGCAAGCAAAGTCCTTTCTTGTATTAAAAGAGGCATAGACTCCAAAGAGAGGGAGATATCATTTTGTCCCTGTACAAATCATTAGTAAGACCTCATATGGAATATGCAGTTCAGTTTTGGGCACCAGTTCTCAAAAAAAGGATATCGGGGAACTGGAGAAAGTGCAGAGAAGGGCAACCAAACTGATAAAAGGCATGGAGGAGCTCAGCTATGAGGAAAGATTAGAGGCACTGAAATGATTCTCTCTTGAGAAGAGGAGACTAGGGGGCATATGATCAACATGTATAAATACATAAGGGGTCCATATAGTGAACTTGGTGTTGAGTTATTCAATTTAAGGTTTTTACAGAGGACCAGGGGGCTCTCTTTACTTCTGGAGGAAAAGAGATTTTGTCTCCAAATATTGAAAGATTTCTTCACAGTAAGAGCTTTGACAATATGGAATAGACTCCCTCCAGAGGTGGTTCTGGCCAGCTCACTAGATTGCTTTAAAAAAAACAAAAAAAGCCTGGATTCTTTCCTAGGTGTAAATATTATAACTGGGTACTAATATTTATAGGTAAAGTTGATCCGGGGAATATCGGATTGCCTCTCGAGGGATCAGGAAGGAATTTTTCCCCTGCTGTAGCAAATTTGATAATCCTTTGATGGGGTGATCCTTCCTCTTGATCAACTGCGGGCAGAGGATTGTGTATATGGGATTGTATGGTTGTGTTTTCTTTACTGTTTTTTGTTTTTTATTGGTTAAGCCAGATGTCTTCTTTCAACCTGACTAACCATGTAACTATTAGTGCAGTGACAGTGCATTTTTTTTCAGCACTGATGACTGTAATAATAATGTCACTGGTCCCCAAAAAGTGTCAGATGTCCGATTTTTTTTTCCACCGCAATGACACAGTCCCGCTAAAAATCGCTGATCGCCGTCATTAATGACGAGAAAAAAAATGCTATAAAAATATTGCATCCTTTGTAGACACTATAACTTTTGCGCAAACCAATCAATTTCCACTATTGAGATTTTGTTACCAAAAATATGTAGCAGAATACCTATTGGCCTAAATTGATGAAAAATTATTTTTTTTTATTTTTATTCGCTGTGTTTTATAGCAGATAATACCACAGAGGTGATCAAATCCCACCAAATGAAAGCTCTATTTGTAAAAAAAAAAAGGACATATGTTTTATTTGGCTACAGCATCGTACGACAGTGCAATTGTCAGTTAAAGTAATGCAGTGCGGTCTCATAAAAAATGGCCTGGTCATTAAGGGGTAAAACCTTCAGGTCAAGAAGTGGTTAAAGCCATAATTCTCCTGCCTTTTTTTAATTTTTTTTTTCTCAATAATCAACTTTCTCACAGCCTCAATCACAATTTATTTAATTGTGGTTATACATTTATTACCATCAGTCATGGAATGTGTATTCCTGGGGAAAAGTGCTTCTTTAAATAAATACCTCCAATAAACGTATGTATGTTGATACACATTTCAAATGTATTAGATGTTTGGGGGCAAATTTAAGCCCTTCATCTAAGACCTATAACTCCTTATCACTAAGCGGTACTTTACTACTTTTGCATGTACAGTATATCTCAACTATATCTCTCAAACTAAACAGGACTATGCAAAGTCCTCCAATGGACTTCTACCTTCAACATGCTCACACCAATGACCAAAGTGTCAATCCATTTACCAAGTTGGAAGACTGCCAAATTGACACCTTGGTTTTGCTTTTTGTTGTTTAGTTTGTCTGTAAATGCCTATGTCAATCAGTCTTTTTACTGTCACATGACCTAATCAGCACAGTGACAGTCAATGTACTAAAGTGGCAACAGAAAAAAGCCATCATACACTTCTACTAAGCTGCAGAAATACAACCTGTTTAATTGTCAGCAATTTGGATGTACCGGGAGCCCAGGACCACATTAAATGGCTTCAGGATGGCAAGTGGAAGGAGACCAGGGAAAACCCATGCCTTGATCTCTTCTGCACGGAATCAAGCTGGAATTGGCAATGATTTGATCACTTCCGGTTTCAGAGCTGTCATCAGCCAGGGATGCTGTTAACCCAGCAAACCTCTGCTCAGGTATTTGCATTTGAGGTCAGAGATGACATTGTGGTCTATTAGACCCCCAATGTCTCAATAAAGAGTACCTGACACCTGCCCAATGCTACCACATGGGGTTTGTTAATCCCTTGTGATAGCAATAATGTTAAATAAATAAATTGGTTAAAAATAAAATAAAATGTATTTAAAAAAAAAAATGAAATGTGTTGCCCTGCACACACCCACAAATTCAAACACAACACAGGGAGTGTACATTTATGTAAATCGCGATTGTACAACATTATTGAGCCATCGCCACAAATATTGAAGTGAGTCATAATTCTACCACCAAAGCTCACAGTTAAATCTAAACTGATAAACAGTAAAGGCTTTTGAAACATTGGCTTTGGAGATTTTTGGGTACAAGACATGGGCGCACAAATGTAAGACCTAATATGTTTTGTATCTGCTTAATCAGTGCAACCCTATCTTTTATATTTGATGAAAAAATGGGCAGTATACTGTGTTTGTGTGCAGTAAAATAAATGTTATCATATTTGTTCCTGAAAATTTTTCAATTGATAAACAGATGCGCAAATATCATGCAATATAAATGCAACTTTTTATTTTACAAGCCCTCTGCTTTTAAGTAATTTTATTGTGAAAAATGCAGATTTTTACATGTGTGCAAAAAAAATTTAAGAATTGCTCTAGAGCAGAAGTAATAAATTACTTTTTCATTCTGAACAAAACATCTGTAGTGTTCTGAATATAAAACCAAAAATTAGTGCAGTGCTACTGTAAACTCCCCATATTACCTTAGATAGTGCAACTCATGTAACATCTAAGGTAAAATGTGGAGTTTACAGTAGCGCTGCACTCATTTTGGGTTTTACGTGGATTAAGTGTAGTGAAAGCAATTATTTTGTATCAGTTGCAACTGGAGATATTCAATATATTAAAGTGATTGTAAAGTCTTGTGTTTGGTATTTAAAAAAAAAAAAAAAAAAAAACATGTTATACTTACCTGCCCTGTGAAGTAGTTTTGCACAGGGGGGGCTGGATCCCCTTCTTCTTGGGTCCCTCTTTCCTGCTCCTAGCACCTCCCTCGTGTCAAGTGCCTCCCACAGTAGGCAGCTTGCTATGGGCGCACCTGAGCCGAGACACAGCTCCGTGTGTCCATTCGGACCCACCCATCTCTCTCCTGATTGGCTAACTGACTTTGACAACCGCGGTAGCCAATGGCGCCACTGATGTATCTCAGCCAATCAGGAGGGAGAGTCCTGGATGGCCGAGGGACTCAATGGCACATCGCTGGACAGGGATGGGGCTCAAGTATGTATTAGGGGGTGCTGGGAAGGCTTTTAATACTAATGCATAGAATGCATTAAGATAAAAAAAAATTCTGACTTTACAACTCCTTAACAGTCTGTTTGCAATAATAGGGTTGCGCTAAATGTATATTAACTGTTAGTGTTCTGCATATGAGACTCTCAAATTCGTCCACATTATGCCAGCTTACTTTGCCAGACAACCAAGAAAGAAGACTGTCATCAGTTTGGTTCCCTATCAAAAGAAAGTCAAAATTTGTATATTGTAAAACCAGTTTTTTATATATATATATATATATATATATATATATATATATATATATATATATATATATATATATATATATATTGTGACAGGAAGTCAGGTAAATCTGTGGATGTAGTCACAGACGGGAGATACATTTCCACCTGGTTTGGAAAGTTCACCAATTACTATAGGGTGTTGGCTGCAGAGATAGCCAGCAGGAAGTTGAAAACCATTCAGCTGTTCAGAATGAGGAAATGAAGGCCTCTATAATTTGTCCAAAGGAAATCTAAGGATTGCTGCCTCCTGTCGCCGTGTGGGCTGGGAGAGGAGGACAGTCAGATGTGTGCCCCCTGAAAGCTGTGTGAGCATGGGGAAGACCTCCTGAAGCGATGTGAAGCTGAGGAGGGCAACAAGTGTGAAGACTACTCGAGGTGAGGTCTTGGATCGTTTCTAGGTGAAAAGAAACCAATGGACATTTCCTGTGTGAAGTGGAAATTAACAAGTGTGAAGACTACTCAAGGTGAGGTCTTGAACTATTTCTATGTGGAAGAAATAAATGAACTGTTTGCTATGTGAAGAGACAAGCAAAGGGACAGGTTAAATGAACATGTGCTGTGTGAAGAGATAAAACATGGACTATTGAGAGTCTGCTGAATGATCAGCCAAGTCTGCCCAACAGTAGGTTGGGGACAGACTTCATTAGATAGGTTCCAGTGTGTGAAGGTAGCCGCCTAAAGTGGCAAGGATTTATTTTGTGTTTTATTTTTATTTTGCTGTTGCACTTGTGTGAATTAAACTGCAAGAATAAACCAAACTGTTGTTTGCAACCACTTCTCGGCTATCTCCCTGTGAAACGCACCCCCCAAAGGGGTCATCCACGCCTACCACCGAGCTAATCAACACCACAATATATATATTTTGTTTTTGTTTAAAAGTACATTAGAATATATGTGTAGGCACCTAAAGATGCTTGTTTTTATTTTTTTTTCCATCCATTACGTTACTGGATGGACAGGAAAGGCTTATTATAACCACTTTAGGTCTCATACTTATATATCGCTTACGAACCAAAGCTTTTAAATATCTTACAAACCAGAGCAATTTTTCATTTTTTTCTAGGGTCCTCTTTAATTGATGTTACCTTTGTGCTTAGTTCGGCCTTTTGATTGTAGGACAAATGGGGTTTCTTATGGTTAAATTGTCTTGCAAAATTGATACTATTTTCTGTGAAATTCATAGACAAAATTGCGAGCACTGTTGATTTTCAAAAAGTGCTACCAGTAGGCAGGGCTGCTGTTAGAAATCGTGGGGCCCCGTACAGACTACCTGGCAGGCCCCCCCCCCCCCCAAGAAAATATTAAAGATATATTTAGCTAAAATTACAACAAAATCACTATTATCAGACACAAATATAACATAACTCGCATAATTCCTGCTAAATCTAAAAAAAAAAAACTATGTTAAATCAAAAAGGTGAGCTGAGAAAAATATACAGGCTGGGCAGTTGGAGGTCAGTGATTAGAGAGACAGAGAGAGAAACAAAGTTACAATTTACAAATAAATAGAGATAAGTGCTGGGAGGGGGGCCCACACAAGGGAGGGGGATTAGTGAGGGACAACTGTCTCTTTCTCAACAGATAAAAGCTGATAGCAGGGAGAGGGACAGATCAGATTCAGGTGCTGGAGGAAGATTTCTGTATTTGTTGTCCATCACTAATCCCCCTCTCTATGTGGGCCCCCCTTTGTGCTTGGGCCCCCTACAAGCGGGCTGGTGGTCCCCCCCCCCTATCAGCGGCCCTGCCAGTAGGTAAATAGTATAAATGTTATTTTTTGACCCATTTCCTATTAATCTAAAACTGTTTCCGTACAATGCATTGCAAAGGTGTTTACAAATGAAATAAAGCTTTGTTTTACCAATTATAATGTGACACTAAAAAAAAAAAACATAACAAAACAAAAAACCTATAAACAAAATAAACCAAAGAAAAAAAATAAAATAAAAGTAAAATATTGCTGATTAAAAAAAAATAGCTCAATAGAATGGGGGAGATGTTAATTAGGGATGACAGGTATATTTTTTTATTGCATAGTAACATTGGTCCATCTTGGACCATGCCTGTCGGACAGTTGTGGAAGTGGAGAATCACTTTGGTAGTTGGTGTTATTACAGTGATTGCTGTGATCTTCACAGAATGTCTTGATTTTTTTCAACAAATACAAGGAATTCTCTCATTGGACATGATATAGAGGCAGGTGGTGATGTCATGATCTCTACCTCATCCATGATCTCTACCGCATCCAACCAGGACAATAAAAAGAAAAATAGTAGAAACATAATATCTTAGGAGAGAATTTACCAACTGCTTAGGGGAACCAGGTGATAATAAGTCGTTTATCAGTAATAAATAAATATATATATCTTTTTTTTTTTTTTTAACTTGTGGGATTGCTTTAAATGACACCATATGCAGCTCATCCATTTGATCTGCTGATGAATTCAACAGGGTACATACAAAATAACAATAATGCTACTTTGCATCTCTTAATCACGCTACTGAACATTCTTTACAAACACAGACCAGAAAGGTTATTTGTGACATCAGCGGCTTGAGCTGGCTGCTGTATTTACACAAATTACTCTAAAAGTGTCAGGAGAGAGAGTCAGTGGGGAGGAGAGCACATTGAGGAGACTGACACCTTTCTAGCCTCCTGGCTATGCGGCTTCCCCTCCTCGTTCCCAGGGGTTCCAGTTGATGGCCTAAATTTCCAGGCCTGACAGCAAGGGAATACCATTAGCAGTTGCGGAACTACCAGGGTTGCAGCAGTCACACTTGCGGCTGGCCCCTGGAGTTTTGCCACCATGGGGGCCCGCCGGCAGCTGCCGCCGATTCTAGGCAATGATCGTGGCAATATGCCCCACACATAGTTGTACACTGTGGGCAAAACCCGCTGCCCCCGCTAATTGCAGGCATCATGTCAGTCGGGACATTATACATTCACTGTGCTTGAGTGAGCACTCACTGCTACTGGCACAGCGCTCTGCCCATTCCTCCAAGCAGATCAATGTTGGGTGGAGGAAAAAGTCAGCTGATCAACTGATGAGCCAGTAGAGGGAAGGGGGAGGAGATCTCCCCTGCGTGAGCCAATATGAACACAGGGTCCCCATGTCGGGAGAGCTGCTACTGGATACACTGTGAGGCCAGGCTGAGAGCGTTGAGCAAGGAGGAGGATCGACTGAGACTTAGAACAGGTGAGTGCCAGTGTCACCATCCCATCCCCCTCGCCATCCCTCTGCCACTGATCTTATTCCTCCTTCCCATTACCCCCACCATCCCTCTGCCACTGATCCCATCCCTCCATCCCATCCCTCCCACCACCCCTCTGCCACTGATCCCATCCCTCCATCCCATCCCACTCACCATCCCTCTGTCACTGATCCCATCCCCCCACCATCACTTTGCCACTGATCCCATCCCTCAATCACCATCCCTCTGCCCCTGATCCCATCCTTCCATTCCATCCCCCCGCAACATCCCTCTGCAACTGATTCCATCCCATCCCCCCACCATTCCTCTGCCACTGATCCCATCCCATCCCATCCCCCCATCATCCATCTGACACCGATCCCATCCCCCCACCATCCCTCTGCCATTGATCCTATCCCTCTACCACAACCCCCCCCACCATCCCTCTGCCACTGATCCCACCCCCCCACCATCCCTCTGCCCCTGATCCCATCCATCTACCACCATCCCATCCCCCCCAACCATCCATCTGCCAGTGATCCCATTCCTCTGAAATTGATCCCATCCCTCCACTCCCATCCCACCCCCCCACTATCCCTCTGCCACTGATCCCATCCCTCCACCCCATACCCCCCACCATCCCTCTGCCACTGACCCCTTCCCTCTATCCCATCCCCCACCATCCCTCTGCCTCTAATCCCATCCCATCCTTCTGCCCCTGATCCCATCCTCCCCACCATCCCTCTGCCACTGATCTAATTTCCCCATCCCATCCCCACCACCATCTCTCTGCCACTGATACCATTCCTCCACCATCCCTCTGCCACTGATCCCATCCCTCCATCCCACCCCCCATCTCTCTTCCACTGACCCCATCCCTCCACCCCATCCCCCTTCCATCCTTCTGCACCTAATCCCATCCCTCCACCACCATCCCTCTTCCACTAATCCCATCCCTCCATCCCATCCCCCCACCTTCCCTCTGCCACTGATGCCATACCTCCACATTCCTCCCACCCACCCCTACCATCCCTCTGCCACTGATCCCATCTAGGGATGAGCTTCAAGTTTGAGTCAAAGCTAAGTTCGACTCGAACATTGGATATTCACCCGTTCATCCAATGACAAACAAATGCGCTTCTTTGCGGGAAATTCAAGCGCCCACATCCATAATGCATCGCGTGCATGGCACATGCAGTGCGTTATTTGATTGGCCAAAGCATGCACCCTGACCTCCATGCTTTGGCCAATGAAATCATCTCTGCCATGATTGGACAAAGGCAGCCTGCCTTTAGCCAATCAAGGCTCAGGGGCTAAGTACACGCCCCACACTATATAAAGGCTGCTCGCACAGCAGTCACGTGTAGTGTGACTGTGTGGGCGAGACAGCAAGTGAATATACCCTATATTGATCTCTATATAGGACAATTGATTAGATATCAGGCCATTCCATATATATATTGGTCAGTTCAGTATACCCAATATTGATCTCTATCTCTATATAGGACAAGAGGTTTGTAAAAAAAGGTGGGGAGGAGGATCTGTCATCCTACCAAAAAATCACCTCTGTATCCAAATTTTCCTACACAAGACCAGGGTGAACCCAAGCAGATTTGAGGTTTTCTTGAAGCTTAGTCTATGAAAAGAAATACAAGATATCACAAATCTCTGCAAAAGATCCATCCCTAAACAAAGTGGCCAACTCTGTATCCAGATACCTACTTAGAAGCATTGCTTCCATGGCTAAGTACACTGGGGTTCTCCCCGTTTCGGGGGGCATCAGCCCACTATTTTCAATGGGGCTTGGGGTTTTTTTCTTTTTTCTTTAACCGCGCACTTCAGGGTGGCCACCGCCGCCATGATAGTATGCATGCTTAAACCTACACGCCACACCCCAATTGCATTGAGCGTCATTATAGGCTCCAGCCACAGGCCTGTTCTTTTTATTTTTTAACATTTTCCATTGATGCCTCTGATCCTACAAAGACATCACAAGAAAATGACAATGAACCTGAAGACACAGAATAAGTTACCCCCCTTAAGTATACATTTAACACTTTCGAAATGCTCAGATCTCGATGGTCCCACTTCAGATCAGGCAACACTGACATATGTTGGCAGAATCATTCAACACACCTGAGCCAACCCATACCCCTCATATGTCCCATAGGGTTCCCATATGCTATCAAAGTTTCAAAAAAGAGGGGGCATTCATAGCATGGCCATTCAAGATCAAAATCAAGATTCAGTGCTGAGGTGCCTGAAGTTATCTGCACACTCACCTTGTTAACACCATTTGGTGAACCCAGCCCCTCCTGCCCAGGCTAGAACCCAGACAACCTGAATGTGCCAATCTGATCTAACCAAGCATGGAGCCCTTCCATAAATCCTAGAATCCCTAAAGCTCCTTGTGGCACTGAAGATAGATAGTAATGCAGAAATGTGCAAGGAAGCAAAATGAAACAGCTTGAACAGCATGAGCAGACGCGACTGTGCTCGTCAATCTAGAAGCCACTGCCAAAGGATCTGCAATCCGAGAAGCAACTGTAGAGTGACACAGAACTGGGAGGCCCAGCAGAAGGTGCATTGGGCACTGAAAAACAAAGGTTAAAGAGCCAAAGTCTGCCCTAAAACAGCATTGCCTCCCAAACTAACCCTTAAACTGTGAAGAAATAGCAGGAGGCTTAACCCCAGAGAAAGGTATGGCGTGTAAAGGGGAGACTTAATCCAGCACCTTAGACCACTCAGCCAACAGTAAAAACAGTAAAAGAAGAGCAAGAGCAAGGGTTGGGGGGGGGGGGGGGGATAGAGTAGAGAAATTAACAATTGAAGGTCCTGCAACTAGCATAGACAATTAAGAAGTGCTGCCCTCAGGAATAGATGCATTTTCTGAAGACATACAGCAAGGAGTCCCCCTGTTCCCATAAGTAGCATAATCTCCCCCCTCAGCAAAAGCAGGAACAGTCTAGCTAGAATTAGGGCTGACACCCTCATTCACCACTTGTCAACAGTATCCGCGCTGAGGGTTCCCATAATGAGATTTCCATCCAGCACCATTGGCCACCCAGCACATTTTAGATTTGGCTCTGGTGGTAATACAGCCTCTCCTTGCAGATATTCTTGGTGATAGAGAGGATAACTGTGCTGAAAAGCTCTGGGAATGAAGCAACTTACCAGGAGAAACAGATTTGGCTGACAAGTTTGAAGGAGCCTTAGCAAATGGGGCCAAAATGGGAGAAAGGGGAAATGTAAAAGGAGGGATGAGAGAGAAGAAAGGGAAAGATAAAATTAAAGGGGAAGAAGGGGTTAGAGGATTTAATAGAGCTGTATGAGCAGAACAGGTTAAAGAACTAAGGATAGCTGAATGAGCAGGAGGAGTAAAGCATAAGAGGAGTGGGAACAGAAGGGGGTTAAAGGATTAAGGAGAGGAGAGAGAACAGAAAGGTTTAATCATTTAGAGACATGGAATAATTAGTGTTAAGCACCAAAACACCTTCGCAAAAGATAATTGATTTTGTGTATATGTGAAGTGATTATTTTATAAATTATAAATATGTGATTGTTGTGTATATATAAATAAACTGTGATAAATTAAATCTGTTGTGTGTGTGGAAATTGATTCCAAACAGTGAGCAGCAACATAAACCATATAAAAACGTACAATATGTAAACTTATATAGTGATATATAAAATACCACGCTCAATCAAAGTGACACACATCTCTCTGTGCACTCTAAACCAATATTGGTGCAAATGTAAAATATAAATTATAAATACATTTAAAAATAAAAAAATATAAAAAATAGAAAGATATCTCTTGAAAGCCACAGAGGAAATCTCAATTTCAGAAACTTCTTATATTCCTTGAAATGCTTTACACCTCCACCAAGCTGGTTACACCCAGTGTGAACAAACCACTTACCGGAACTAACGGACCCCTTAATTACAACCGTATTCCCAGTAGGTTATGGACAAAGCGATTCAGCAATAATAAGCAAGGCACTGTTTATCTTCCAATTCTACCAATAACTTCAAGTTGATACCTCTCTATATTCTCATACCCATATGGATGTATAACAGCCTGTATTCACCATTTAGATTTGCAGGGATGTAATGGGAAGATAAGAGAAGGCACTCATGGTGTAGTATCAGATTAGTAAATTTATTCAGACAATACAGGTTGCACTTACATAAAATCTTCTTGAAATGGTCAGTAAAACAAGCAGGTCACGGTTCCCAAGCAGTGAACGCCGCTTCCACGTTCCACAGGAAGTTGCGTATTACGATCCCACGTCCGACGCATTTCGTCAGCGCGTAGCCAACGTCATCAGGGGTCATGTGATCGGAATTCTCAAACCGGTATTTGTGCGGACAGGCCGCACCAATTGACCAATCCGTCTCCATCCTATGCCAGGACCTCCCAACCATGAAGTAGTTACTACTCCGGGAAATCTAGTCGATCTTGCCCATAGATTGGAATGTATATTGGCACTTTTAAATAAATACATTTGATTTGTAAATCATTTATGGATAACGGAATTGGAATTGGTCAATGACTATAACTAAATCAATATAAAACACTAACTAACATTAAAATGTATGTAATATAAATTAATAGATTCAATTTGTATTCAATGCATTCACATATGCAATACAGTATATTCAATGCAGACCCATACACAGCGCTGTATCTAGGCCTAGGCTGACAAGGCCCAGGCCTAGGGCGGCACTTTGCGGGGGGGGCGGCAAAAAAGCCGCCCCCCCCTGCACGAACTCCCCCCCAACCCGTCCTCCCGGGACCCGCCGGGTACCGGCAATGTTCTGCATCCTTCCCGCGGCCGCCCTCCGCCGCACACAAGCAGTGACAGACAGTCCCAGGCGGCCGGCGGCTTGAATAAGTAAACACTTGCGGCTTGTTTCACTGCAGTCTGAAGCTGCTGAAGTGGCGGCGTCGCGGCGACGTACTTTGCCAGAGGAGAGGGAGGGGAGGGACAGTGTCACGGTCCCCATCGATGCTTCTCCTAATTTAGGTGGTGGGGCGGAGCCTAATTCTCCGCCCACCCTCCTCTGCGCGGCCGCCATCCCTGCAAATCCATTCCCGAGAGGACGAGGAGAGACCAAGAGAGACAGCACTACGGAGCAGAGGAGAACCCGGGAACCCCCAGGCCAGGACAGCAGGAGCAGCGAGAAGGTACTGTGCTGCAGCCTGCAGCTGTTCACTGACTGTAGTACATTTTAATAGAATGTAAACTGTTTAATGACATTGCATTGTGATTTCATCAAGTGTTTCATGCATGCTGAAATCAATGAAAAATCATTAAACAGTTTACATTCTGTTAAGGTTCATGTACTGTTAAAAAAATGTAAAAAAAATATAAAATCTGAAAAAAAAAAAAATGTACTGCAAAATATGCTCTAATTACTACGCTGCCTGTATCTTGGCCTAGCCTAGGCCGACAAGGCCCAGGCCAGGCCTATGGATGTTCTAGGGATTTTTTGCAGCCCCCCCACACAAAAAAGCCCCCACCCTGTCCCTCCCTGACCTGTCCCATGCTGCCTCCCACCGCCACAGGCTCCACATTACTCAGAATAACTGGATCTGATAAGATACATAAATATGAGATAATTAAAATCACATAAAATCACATCCATAAAGTCCATTAATAAAGTGCATAGAGCATTTCAAGGTGCATTCATGAGGAGTCCAAAGTGCAATCATGCAGGATCAATGGTGTGAATTATAGGACCACCCTGGCTGTCGCGGCACTGAAGGTGGTGGCATGCAAGGGTGGTCCTATAATTCATACCATTGATCCTGCATGATTGCACTTTGGACTCCTCATGAATGCACCTTGAAATGCTCTATGCACTTTATTAATGGACTCTTATGGATGTGATTTTATTTATCTCATATTTATGCATCTTATCAGATCCAGTTATTTTGAGTAATCACATTGTATTGGCACTTGGCAGTGTGTTATAGTGGGACGTCATCACGGTCACCATCCCTGCGCTACTGAAATTCCAGTTAAAGAGCCAGTTCTTTTTTGGTAAATTTTATTTTACATGCTGTGAAATTATTAGGCCCCTTTCACACTATCCATCCGTCGGACGGATTCCGTTTTTCTCAGTGGGGGATCGAGCCGCTGATCCCCCGCTGAGCAGCAGGAGGACAGCTGTGTCTCCGCGCTGTGTGCGGAGACACAGCTGTCAGTTCCCCATGCATCTCTATGGGGGAAATCGGATGCAAACGGACCGTCTGTCCGTTCTCATCCGATCCCATGCGATCCGCTGGATGGATGGAAAATAGGGTTTCCATCTGTCCAGATTTGACGGATCGGATCGGATGTCAGCGGACATGTCTCCGCTGACATCCAATGCCCCATAGGAATGCATGGGGGGACCGTTCAGATCCGCCAAAAAAACGGACAGGCGGATCTGAACTTTCCGCCTTAAACTGATGATGCTGTACCAATGGGCACTGATGACGGTGTGTGATGGGTACTGATATGCTTTATGTTAATATTGTTAAAGTTGTTGTTAATGTTTATTTTTGGAACCTAACTCTGCATAAAACATTTAATAGTGTCCTTTCATGAGATAATTTACAGGGGTGTGTTTAGGGGTGGGGGAGGAACTCTTAAAGCGGAGTTCCAGGCTCGGGGGTCAAATTTAGATAAAAATAC
Source organism: Pelophylax lessonae (assembly GCF_965119305.1). Lineage (NCBI taxonomy): Eukaryota > Metazoa > Chordata > Amphibia > Anura > Ranidae > Pelophylax > Pelophylax lessonae. Next base: position 94,728,280 of record NC_138778.1, on the reverse strand, counting down.
CCCCGGGACAGTCAGGGCAAGTACATTCCACAATGGATAGCCTCTGAACTGTCCTGGGTCGCACTTACCTGTGAGAAAAAATACTTACCTTAAAAAGTTCTTCTCCAGCGCTGCCATCTCAGGTGTGGGCAGCTGAAGCCAGCGTGTCCTCTTCTGCTGCCTCTTCCGTGACGTCGGAGTCCCACAATGCACTGCACCGGCCCCGCTCGTCACTTCCGGTGCAGGCACGGCATCCCTGCACAGCTTCTGGGCATGCCCAGAAGCTGTTTAGCAGGGAATGACGCGCCTGCACCGGAAGTGATGAGCGGGGCCGGTGCAGGCGCATTGATTCCAGGGAGCGATGACGTTCAGCTCCCAGGAGTCATCACAAGCCGGAAGTGACGGCGCGGGCCGAGGCCGCCGAGGGAGGAAGAGGAAGGAAGGTGAGTATATTTTCTTCAATATGAAGGTAAGTGACCAAAAAAAATAAAAAATTGGGAGCATCCATTTCTTTTTCAGGTGGCCCTTAGCAAGCGGAGGCCAGAACTCTGCTTTAAGTGGTTTGGTGGTGGGTTACTCTTAAGGCCTAGCTAGGAACCAATTTACCTACCAGCATGTCTTTGGAGTGAGGGAGGAAAACCAGAGTACCCGGAGGAAACCCGCACAGGGAGAACATAAAAACTCAAGGCAGCTAATGGCGTGGTTGGGATTCAAACCAGCGACCCTTTTACTGCTAGGCAAAATTGCTAACCAGTCACTACACCACTGTGTAGGGAAAGGATTAACATCAAGAGCAATCAAAGGCTTAAATGTGTGCCAAAAATGTGCTTACTCACTGTGTGGGGATGTGCTTGTACTGTGGGAAGGCAGCGATCGGTGTTCCTGCTTTGTGGTAACACAGGATCACGCCCTTTACTATTGACAGAACGGCGATCTGCCTTGTTTACGTAGGCAGACCGCCGTTCTGCTTCTCTCCCGAAAGATCGGTGGGTCCCAGCGGACTTGCTGATTGGCTCTCCCTGTGTGTCCAATCACAGCGGGAGCAGGTCGCCAGTGGCATGTGTGGTACGTGATTCTGCACAGGAGAGCCACCTTGCATGTACAGTATACAGTCAGCAAGCCGTTAACTAATACAAAGTCCCAGAAAATATCCAACATATTAGCTAAGATCTGTAGTATATTTCCTCTCTACAACATACTTTACAGTGTGCAATGCATATTCTAATATCAATTTCAGCACTTTCTCATTGTTAATTCTTGTAAGTAATAAATCATTCAAGGTTTTATAATATGAATATTTTTATTGCATATATATATATATATATATAGATAGATAGATAGATAGATAGATAGATAGATAGATAGATATAGATTCTTCATTGTTTTTTTTTAATTTAACTGAAGTTAAGATAATAATAACCATAAGGCATTCATTTTTGTCGTCACAGCCATGAGAAGCTCTGGGCATCGGTACATACTGAATCTCACAGTCTGTCTGAGAGTGATAGGACTCATCACTTTGAGGCAGGCTGTAGTGTTCATTTATACTTTAGCACCCTAAGTGCCGGTTCACTTTTTTGCGATGTGGGAAGGCTGCGAATATGCATCGTAGTCCCGCATCGCATCCGCACATCTGGCAGTTCACACTGCCATATGCGATACGCAGGGCGTGTCAATTAAAGTTAACGACACCCCCAGTTGTGATCGCATATCGCAGTGCGATCTGCAAGTTCGCACAGAATTGGATCGCACTAGTGTGAACCACTATGCGATCCGATTCTGATGCGGCTCAAAAAAAGCCTCCTGTGCGAGTTTGCTGCGGATGCGCTGCAAATTTAGCCATACAAACTGTATGGCTGAACTCGCATCCGCACATGAGATCGCATGTAATTTAGGAGCAGTGCGCTCCGAATTACATGTGATCTCGCAAACTGCACAAGTGTGAACCGGCACTTAAAGTGGATGTAAACCCTCACATATACCCAGTGAAGTGAAGCCTCAGATGACACACAGAGATAAAACAAATAGAAAGAATGGTGCACTTTACAAAGTGCACATCGTGTTAGAGATTTTTTTTTCCTGTTTAGCACTGGGGGTGGATTCTTGGCATACACTGTGTGCCAGCTGATTGGAGGAAAAGCACTCCCCCCCCCCCCTCCCTCCACATAGGCAAAGGAAGGAAGGAATGTGCAGAGCTGTGCTGTGACAAGACAAGCTTTCTGCTAATCTATTTATAGAACCCCCTCCCCAATACAAACCTTAGGTTTTATCTCGGTTGTCAAGAACTTGTCAGAAGTTATCAGGCTGATAACAGAAGAACAAGCGTGGCGGGATTTAGGGCTTTGGAGAGAGATAAGAAAACACTACAGATTAATGTGCATAGGTCAAATTTCATGAATCAGGATTAATTAACAATTTGGCTAACAATATATTGATAGTAGCTATATAGTACCATCCATGTTTTTGTTTCTTTTTATATATAGATCAGAGCTACGCTGTATCTTGCCTGTCAAAAGGGAGTGATCCTGTCGCCATTAGTGGCTTGCTGTGTAGTGATTGGGCTTTAATAGCCATGAGTGGCGGTGGCTGGAGAAAAAGGCTAAGTGGAGCAGAGTACAGAAAAAATGCAAAAATTAGGCGTGAGAAACAAACTAAGGAGATTGAAAAGACAGGAAAAATTGATCTATTTTTCACAAAACCTGTAGCTACTTCTAGTACTGAGCAGGGTGAGGAGGTGGGGGAAGATGTAACTGATGATGTAGTAGCTACATGCAGTTATGACACTTCAGAAGCTACCAGCAGTATTGTCAGGGAAACTGAGGCTTCTGAATCTGGTGCAGAACGACCTTCAAGTTCAAGAGAGTGTGATGATCCTGTTGTACTATTAGGAGTGAGCTCTGACCCTGCTGAATGGGATATAAATGATTCTACCCGAGACCATGTGGCTAAACATGGAATAGTACAAAATGAGAATCTGGACTTCACACAGTCTTCTAGAAGGCTCTATGCTGACAAAGCTAGGGTGCTAACCAAACATTTATTTGAAAAAAAAAATTTTAATGGAGAGAAACAACAAAGAAGCTATTTGGTTTACACCCAAAGCAAAGGAGTAGTGTTTTGTGCTCCATGCCGCTTGTTTGGTGGCAAATCCCAGTTGGCAGAGAGTGGTTTCAATGACTGGAAAAATGGCACAGCGAGATTAAATGAACATGAGCGTTCAGCTGAACACAAATCTTGCGTGCTCGCTTTAAAATCAAGAACATGTGTATTGGGGAGAATTGACGAGAAACTTACAAAACAGCTTTCCGATGAAATCCAATATTGGAGAAACGTACTAAAAAGAGTAGTTGCTGCTGTTAAGGCACTTGGCACTCGAGGGCTTGCTTTTAGAGGGAAAGATGACCGTTTTGGTTCCACACATAACGGAAACTATATAATGATGTTAGAATTTCTTTCAGAATTCGACCCATTTATTGCCGAACATATTGCCCGTTATGGTAATGCAGGAAAAGGAGTCACATCCTACCTCTCATTTGCTACATGTGAGCAGTTCATTCAGCTTATGGCTGATCATGTTACATATCAGATAGTTCAAGAGGCAAAGACTGCAAAGTATTATTCTATCAGTGTCGATTCAACACCTGATAGCTCCCACACGGATCAGCTGGCCTTCATCGTAAGATATGTCAAGGAAGATGGTTTACCAATTGAACGCTTTCTACGGTTCATCCCAAATCCTGGACATAAATCCGAACAACTTGCTGAAGTGGTCCTCACCACTCTTAAGTCATATGGCCTTGATATTGCCAACTGCCGTGGTCAGTCATATGACAACGCAAGCAATATGTCTGGTCATTATAGTGGATTGCAAGCCAGAATTCTGGATAGAAACCCACTTGCTGTGTACATTCCATGCTCTGCACACTCTTTAAACCTAATAGGAAAGCATGCTGCTGAAAGTTGCCATGAAGCCTGTGCATTCTTTTGTCTCCTTCAGTACCTTTATACCTTTTTTACTGCTTCCACTCACAGATGGGAGATATTACAAGAACATTTATCATCTGTTCCCAACACTCTAGCTTTAAAGAGACTATCTGACACACGGTGGTCAGCCAGGGAAGATGCCTGTCGAAGCTTGAATCGGAATTGGACTCAAGTTGTTGAAGCTTTAACGACTATCAAGGAAAATACCGCAGAGTCACCAGCAACATGCAAGGAAGCAGAAGGTCTGCTGAATAAACTACAACGTCTTTAGACTGCACTCATGAGTGGTTTGTGGGGTACTATCCTAGAAAGGTTTGGTGCAGTTAGCAAAAAAATCCAAAGCATTGCCATTGATGTTGGAATTGTGGTGGAGCTATACGAGTCACTAATCCAATTTGTTAGAGACACCAGAGAAATTTTCCTGACTTATGAAGCAACAGCAATTGAAAAATCAAGTGTCAAGGATTATGAGATCAAGAGGAAAGGTATGAAAGCGAGAAAAAGCTCAGAAACTTCCAGCAAAACACAAGAAGAGGAAGCTCAAGATAAGTTTAGGATCAACACCTTTTATGTCATTTGTGACAACTTAGTTGCTGAACTTGAGAGAAGAAAAAATGCATATGACTGTTTCTTTGGAAAGTTTAAATTCCTTACAGACCTCACAAAAATTGAACCATCTGTAATATCACAGCATGCTACAGAGCTTTGTACTTCCTACAGCAAAGACTTGGAACAGGAGTGTTTTTTTGATGAGTGTCTCCACTTTCGTTCGTATCTTTTAAGTTCTTCTGCAGAACATACCTCTGTTCTAGCGATGTCTGGAGTGATCAGAGGGAAAGGATTGCAAAGCATTTATCCAAATGTGGACATTGCTCTGAGAATATTTTTATGCACAGCAGCAACTAACTGCTCAGCTGAGCGTTCTTTCTCAACTTTGAAACGCGTAAAGAGCTACTTACGATCCAGAATGGGAGAAGAGAGATTGAACTCACTGGCTGTGTTGGCAATTGAGTCAGAACTCACAAGATCTTTGGACTACGATGAGCTTATCAACAGCTTTGCCACACAGAGAGTTCGACGAAAGCCACTTTAGTTTGATTTTGGCATCCTCTCTGATTCAACAATTTGCACTTATTTCAGTCTAAAATAGTTATTTATTAGTTTATTTACAGTTACCTAAGTTATGAAAAACATCATCATGTCAGTTTCATGATGGATTGATTGCAATTTGCACTTATTTCAGTTTAAAATAGTTATATATTAGTTTAATTAAAGTTATCTAAGTTATTAAAAACATCATCGTGTCCGTTTCATGATGGATTGATTGATGAAGTATGGTGTGTGATTGTGTGTGCTAAGGCGTAAGTAGTAAAAAAAGACTGTATGTGTTGGTATGTACAGTGGCACTGTCTTGTATGCATGATGCAAATGGTGTATGAATGTCAAGTAACAGTGGTTGAAACCTTGGTGTGGTGTCTACCTGACTAATTCAACCAATTAGAGCTGCTGTGATCGATATAAAAGACTTGACATGGATGACTGATCTGTGTAAAAATGGTTGAATTTACACTTTTCATTATTTTATTTGATGATTTCTATCTCTTAAAATAATAGATACAACATTTGAAATGGTATACAAAACAATAAAATATACAAGTAGGCACTTGGTACCCACTTTTAATGTACAGAGAGGAAGAGGTTGGGCCTAAACAGGAATGGGCGTGGTTTGCAGATGACAGGGTGGGTCTTAAACAGGAAGGGGTGTGGCCTTGACAGGAAGGGGTGGATCATATTTAAATTAGGGGGTGCACAAGATTAGTCAGGCCTAGGGCAGCACAAAACCTAAATACACCACTGCCCATACATATGTATCTTATGCAAATCCCCCAATATAAGTATAAGGGTACTTCATGTATGCATATGAATATATACAAAAATGATTTAAAATCAAATACATTTTCATATAAATTAGCAGAAAATTAATTAAAATAAAAATTATTATTAAAAATCTTCTCTAGACAGGAACCATCTTTAAAGTTGTACAAAAGGTTTATTGATGACCTCCTGGTCCTCTGGAGTGGATCAGAAAACTCCCTCCGGAAGATTAACAACAATAAATACGGGCTAAAATTTATGGCAACATGGAGAAAACAAGAGATACACTTCTTAGATTTAACCCTTGAGAAACAAGGTGATATGATCAATACCAAGAGTTACTTCAAAGAAACTGATAGAAACAGCTACATCCCCACTAACAGTTGCCATCACCCTCAATGGTTAGGAGCTATCCCTAAGGGGCAATTTTAGGTGCATTCAACCCAACTGCAGATGAGAAGACGATAATGAAGAGCAATCTAATCTACTACTCAATAGGTTTGTAGAAAAAGGATATAATCGTGCTGAGGTACAAAAAAACATGAGATAAAGTGAAAAAAATGCCAAGGAAGGATTTATTGGCCATAAAGAACAAGAGAACAAACAAGAAGGGAGAAACCGCTATCCTTACAAATTTCAACCGTGATTATAAAAGGATGGAGGCTATTATACGTAAACATCCCATCCTAAAAAGAGACAAGACTTTGAACTTGATCCTGCCAAATAAACACTCCTTTATATATTGGAAGGCCCTGAGCTTAAGGCACAATCGAGCACCTAATTTCCCTGATCCACCTAGGAAAAAAGTCACCTTTTTAGATCAAAACATTCTTTTTTCCGTGTAAAAGATGCAAAGCATGCAAAACTGCTAAAAATCATTCTAGGAAAATTATATATTTTAAATCACATAGCACTGGTCAAACCTATAAAATAAAGTTTATTTCTTGCTATTCCAAACATGTCACATACCTCATAACCTGCCCCTGTGGGTTACAGTATATTGGGAGAACTACCCGGAAATTGAGTATTAGAATAAATGAACACATTAAAAACATAAAAAAGGGTTTCTCCAAACATAGTCTCTCAAATCATTTCCACTTACACCACAATAGAGACCCAACAGGATTGTCTTTTTGCGGAATTGACAGGGTTGAGCCCCACTGGAGGGGAGGGAATATGACACAAAAGATTTCTATGAATGAAACTGAGTGGATTTATCGCATGAACATTACATCCCTCAGGTATGAATATTGATATCAATCTAAACTGTTTTATTTCCAATTATTGAGATGTGGTCTTATATATATAAATAAATAAATAAATACACATTTTTTTTTACATATTTTTATATTCTATATTTTATATACAAAAATAATTTTTCTTCATCTGGATTTGATGCAAACTTTGAATTTAATATATATAATTTAATAATAATTTTTAATATTAATTAATTTTCTGCCTATTTATATGAAAATGTATTTGATTTTAAATCATTTTTGTATATTGTTGCCAATCTATTATCCTATATACGATATTCATATGCATACATGAAGTACCCTTTGTGAGTGATTCACACTTATATTGGGGGTTTGCATAAGATACATATATGTGAATGCATTGTATACAAATTGGATCTATTCATTTATATTAAGTCAATACATTTTAAAGTTAGTGTTTTTATATTGTTTCCGTTATAGTCGTTGACCAATTCAATTTCCGTTACCTATAAATAATTTACAAATCATGTATTTATTTAAAAGTGCCAATATACATTCCAATCTATGGGCAAGATCGACAAGATTTCCCGGAGTAGTAACTACTTCCTGGTTGGGAGGTCCTGGCATAGGATCGAGACAAATTGTTCAATTGGCACGGCCTGTCCGCACAAATAACGGTTTGAGAATTACGATCACATGACCCCTGATGACGTTGGCTACGCGCTGACGAAACGTGTCGGGACGTGGGATTGTAGTACGCAACGTCCGGTTTCCCGTGGAACGCGGAAGCGGCGTTCACTGCTTGGGAACCGCGACCTGCTTGTTTTACTGACCATTTCAAGAAGATTTTATGTAAGTTCAACCTGTATTGTCTGAATAAATTTACAAATCTGATACTGCACCATGAGAGCCTTCTCTTATCTTCCCATTACATCCCTGCAAATCTAAATGGTGGAATACAGGCTGTTAAACATCCATATGGGTATGAGAATATAGAGAGGTATCAACTAGAAGTTATCGGTAGAATTGGCAGACAAACAGTGCCTTGCTTATTATTGCTGAATCGCTTTGTCCATAACCTACTGGGAATACGGCTGTAATTAAGGGTCCGTTAGTTCCAGTAAGCGGTTTGTGCACACTGGGTGTAGCCAGCTTGGTGGAAGTGTGAAGCATTTCAAGGAATATAAGAACTTTCTGAAATTGAGATTTCCTCTGTGGCTTGCAAGAGACTTTTATATTTTGATATTTTTTATTTTTAAATGTATTTATAATTTATATTTTACATTTGCACCAATATTGGTTTAGAGTGCACAGAGAGGTGTGTGTCACTTTGCTTGAGTGCGGTATTTTATATATCACTATATAAGTTCACAAATCATTTAGAGAGAGCTGGGAGGACATAAGGTTAAGGAAGTAGAACTTCTGAGGCTGCTGCAGCTGGGACCGGACAGAGATAAAGTCCAAGTGTGCCTCCCCCCTTCGGGGTGAAGAACAGCGGGCCTGTGCTGATAAGAGTCATTGCAGGGAGGAGGAGAAGGAAGGCCAGGGGGGGGGGGGTAGCAGACCAGAGCAGATAGAGGACATTTTTCCTCCTACTGTAATGAGTGGAATGCAGCACTTCTGTTGGCTATGACAGGAATACAGTTCCGACCCGCCTCTTTCTACAGGACACTACTGGTTCATTCACTCCCCACCACAGTCATGTCAAGCTGTGTTCATGCACAGCATGATCCTTTCTAATGCACATTTCTTCATTCTGTACACTGTGATGTGTGTAACCCACTCCCTCACTCTGCAGACTGTACTGTACATTCTTTGCTCCACAGATCCACACTATACACTCCTACTGTATGTATCCCTGCTGATGTCTCTTGTCATCCCTCAAATTCATCAGGCAGCAGATTGCTTTCATTGTTACAGACCCTTTTGCACTCAAACATTTTTGTAGTATTATACATTATGTGGTGCATTGTGCAATGCTTTCTACTTTACAGTGGACATAAACCGGTAAAATAAAATAAGTTAACATTTCAATACTTTTCTCATAATATATTGCACTTTTTACTTATTTAAGAGAAAATAAAAGAAATTGAATAATAATTCATTGGGATGTCATACCATACATTTATCTGTAGTGTTCACAGATCTTCAGCTTGCTTAATACTGTGCCACATACTCCAATCTGTTTTGCAGTGATGCACTTTAATTAGTTATGTATGTGTACATTAAAAGGGAAAAGCGCTTGTTCAGAGCAGTATGCTCCATTTTTCTCATTTATTTAATTAAAAAATGTGTTTTGTAATTACCCCCCCAAAAAAAAGAAGAAAATAAGGATCAAGGCATATGAAGGCACAATTTTCCAGGGTTATTTTAAGGGAATTGATGGCTGTAACAAGGAGATAGATTTGATGTAATTTTATCTTAGTGCTTATTAAAAGTAAGTTTAGATTAGTAGAAATGATAAAAGAAAGTGAACAGTGTTTGATTAATTACTTAGACAGAGCTATACATTTGTATTTAACTAGCAAATGTATGTCTATTTATTGAAGTGAGTGTATTAGAGAAGTGTGCTTTATAATCCTAGGGCCAACCCATTTATAAAACAGTGTAAAGGCATCATCAGGGTTTGGCCTCATGCACACTGGACGTAATCAAACCGCCAGTAGAAAGCTGTAGCTGTAGAAGGTGTTTTTCAGCTTTTTTGCCAAAGTGTTTTTGAGTTTTTTTTAGCAAAACTTTACTCCAACAAAAGCTTATGGTTTAAAAACATAGAGAAACGCTGAATAGCCATCATTTTCAGCTTTTTTTAACTTTTATTAGTGTTAGAGGGTTTTTACAGCTGAAAAACTCCTCTCAAAACGCACTAAATATTGTTTTTCTTTCCAGTCAGAAAACGCCCCCTGCCAAAAACTGCTGGTAACAGCCTATGTATGCATGGACACATAGGATAACATGCTGGGGAGTTTACTGGCTGTCGGAAAAAAAAACGTCCAACGCCGAAAACAGCAGCTGTAAAAATGTCCAGTGTGCATGAGGCCTTATAGTGGAGTGCTGGCTGGAAATTGCAGTTCATCAGAACTCTTCTACAACTTGATTAATTAAATGCTCAGTGACACCATGCTTTTATCAACAAAGCAGGCAGGTTCAACATGGAAAACTTTGCTGTATTAGGATGCTTGTATAGTGACGTTTCTCTTTTTTCTTTTTTTAAAATGTATTCATCAATATGTCAGGGTTATTTGGGGAAGTTAATTTCACAAATAGAAATGAAATGTCATATTTTGATCTGTATAGAATTAGCAATGACATCCATTTTTGTCAGGTTGCTAAACGGTTAAATTTCCTTTAACAAAAAGTGCCTATGCAGGAAAAGTGGCTATTCAACAAGTTTACCCCAGACAGGTTGTGTTGAGCTAAAATAAATAAATAGTCTGTCGACTTTCTTTAAGATAAAGTCCAGCTGACAATAGTCTGTTGACTTTCTTTAGACAAAGACTAGCTGACGCTATACCAAGGTAATCCTGTTTGTGTGGGATCATAAAATTAGTTAGCATTTACTAAAATCCTTAGTTAAGTATTTTCTATGCTTAGACCTATGTTAAACTAAAATTTACAGATATGTTATAATCATATATGTAAAGTAATATTAACACTGAAATATATATAGAACTAGCATACTTAGATATGTAGAAAATTGTTATACATTATAATGTTTCATATTTTGCTAACTTCTAACCTTACTGTTTAACCTAACTTCTAACCTTACTGATCATCTCTGTATGTCAAAAACAGGCTTCAGTAAACATTTGTAAATTGTAGTCGTAGAAAGCATCATAAACTTTTCTGACCTTGCTAGACTCTAGAAAGTCTGGGGTGTAAGCTATTGGTAAATATAAAGGTTCGAAGTTTATTTGTAGGTAAATATTGCTACAAACTGAAACTAAAGAGCAATGCAATACTGCCATTTTGCTGACTATGGTAATTGAAGTCTTGGGTTAAAAAATAAAATCCAATATATTTTAAATAAGATATATTAAATATTAGAATGGTGTTATCAGGATTAATCTTTATTCAGATACCTGGTGGATTGAATGGACATTTAGTAGATGAAAGCATGGTTACATTTTGTTGTGTTATAATAGTTTTAAATGGAGAAATCTTTATTTAATTTTAAAATACTGGTTGACCAAAAGGTGTCACCCTATGACATCACCAGTTAATGGTTAAGATGTTCTAGCCAATGGGGAAAATGTCACTCCCTCTGGGTTTAACTTATGGTAATTTTAATAGTTCTTTGTTCTATACCATATAAAAGCCCAGATGAGGGAGACACATGACACATCACATTTTGCCCAATATACATCACATTTTGCCCAATATACATCACACTTACAACATACACGCTATTACAATCATGCATAGACTCATCTACACAGATGACTCCATTTCAATCTGCCATGTATCTGAACCTTTGAGGGACGCTAAACGAAGCTCCTCCCTAATTGGCCACCATCTTGGAAATGCAGCCATCTTAAGGAACCTGGTAACTACTATTCTAAACTAGCGGCCATTTTAAATATGGTAATTATGCCTTGCTAATTGATTATTATTCAATATTGTTTATGTACTTCCTTAAATGTTTTACATTACATATTCAAGGGTAACGAAAGTACAATCCCAGCCGTATAAACCATATGTAGATTTTTCTCTAAAGAGATGATTTTTGTTTTTATAACATTTTATTAATATCAGATTGAGCGCATTATTTGCGATTTTAAGTCTTCCGTTTTGCATGGCTTATTCTCACTTCATCTGCAGTGAAGTGATTATCAGGTTTTGCATTGCGCAGACAATTGTGGTCTGATTGTATAGTATACATTAAATATGGTTTCTACTACATCTGGAGAAATTGTAATCTTGCTTTCGTTTCACTTCAACTTTGTTTCAGTTTCACTTTCATTATTGAGCTACACATCACATTGCATTTATTGTTTGAAGTTCGTATCTTTGTGAAGTTATTTTTTTTTGTGTCATCTCAAGTTTGATCATTTATTGTGATTACATGTCTCGTGAATAAAACTTTTATATATATTCCATACTGTAGACTGTTTTCACTAAGATTGGTATATGCTTTTAAAAAGAAATTATTCAATAAAAAGAACTCGCTACATATAGATTTATGGAATAAGTTGAGATTCTCCTTTCACACAGATCTTTGCTTATTATTAACCATAAATAGATACTGTTATAGTCAGAGCAGTATCAACATTCTGACATAATGGAGGCACAGCGAAATATTATTAATTATTAATTCTGACAAATACAGAAAATAGCTATTAAGAGCATAGTTGCTTAAAACTTTGATTCCTAATGACAAGGGTGTTAAGTTACTGTGGAATGGCAAATACTTTTCCAAAGCCATCACCAAGCTGCTGCAATTCCCATCTTAAAGGCCTGGGGGCACCAATCAGGACATACTGTATATCCCTCACCCAGGCACCACCCAAGCCAGCACCCTGCAGAACTCTGGATCCTTTTTCAAATGAGGACAGCAGACAACAGTGATAAATCACCTAGAGCAATGAAGTCACCCACTGGTGTCCACTGCTTTAGAAATTGTTGGAGAGGAAAAGAGTGTCCTACCAGTTGCAGCAGCTGCTCATCCACACAGAAGAGCCTGAGCTTTAAGGTCACATGACTGTATGGGAAATCTTGAATAACAAAGCATTTAATGTGTGAGTTACAGTATGTTAAAATGTATGTGATTTAATGGAAAGGCAACATTTTAAAGTCGTGTAGCACCCTCTAGTGCATGCTAGTTGGTAAGATAGGTTTATTAGAGTAGGACAATTCAGTTTAGCTCAGGGCTAAGCCTGAGCTGTGAATCTGGGTCAGGGTTCAGTGAGTCAGGGCTGGATGACTCGTCCTTATGGCTCCTCTGGTGCCTCCCCCTGGTCTGGAAGGTTGTAGAAACTTCTAGAGCTGGTGGGTGGAGATGAGGAGGGGCTGTTTGGAATATTTATTAGGGCCTCAGTCAATCCCCAGTAAAGGGCTGACAGGGGGCAAGGCTTTCCTCATAAATAGGCCTCTGCCATGCCAGCAAGGGGAGTCAGGTGTAAGATGGAGATATAGTGTTGTGGAGGTTGCCAGTTGCCCTCTTGGGTACCCCCTAGTCTGAGGGGGGTGACCCTGGGCTGGGGCTCAGGTGCTGGAAGGACCCTGCCATAAGACATGGAGGAAGCCCTTCCTGGAGGCATGGGAACAATGACAAGACATCAGGAGCAGGTCAGCACTACTGGGGACCTACAAGGGGGGAGATTGCCACATGTAGCCAGTTCTCCCTGAAGACAGCAGTGAGCTTAAGTCTTCCTCCCTTCCCTGGGAGATCTCCTGAGAGTCATCCAGGTGGGCTGGTGAGTGTCAGTCTGTAGGACTGTGGTGGAGAAGTTAGCCTGGAGGGCTAGTGAAAGGGGCAGCTGCAGCCAGGTAGGTTGGCAATGCCTGAAGAGGTGGTGCTGGGATCAGTAGCCACAGGAGGAATTGTTCAAGCTGTTTTACTGTATTTTTGCTACACTACAAGGGGCCTCTGGTTAATGCCTGTATTGTGTCATCGCCTAAACAGCTGACTGAGAGCTTTTTTCAGACAGTGATTAAGCGGGGGTCTCCAAGCAAGTGTGTGCTGGAGGAAGAAGTTGGATCTGTTTATAGACTGTATATGGAGACTGTATAGTGGAAGAGTGTTCCTGAAGATGTTACTGAAGTTTTACTAAAGTCATGTGGGCATTCCATAATTTCCCATCCCCATCCATGGTATTATCCCTCAATAAACTACAAAAACAAAGCTGCAGACTTTTCTGTCTCTGGAGTGCCTGTGAAAATTTGGTGTGGCTGGCTGTGCAGGGTGGGGGGATCCCAGATCACATACAGTATATATACGTAAAAAAATTAATAGTGTTGGTCTTTCGTGCTAATAAAATTAGTAAAGTGCTAATATGTGACAATCTTCTTAGAACTGCTGCAACTTATAATATAATAAATAAACTCACCATATTAGTGCAATAAATCAAATAATATACACCAAGTTGCGCAAAATTATTGATAGATGTGAAAAATCTGTAAATCATATAACAATAATAATCTAGCTGTGCAAAATTCACATATAAACAAACTAAAATAAATGAACACACACTGTGAACATAACAATAAAGTTCCATAATGTCTTTAAAGCGGCCACACTGCCTAAAATTGGGCAGAGTCACTATGTAGTGTAATCAAAGTTCCAAAATGATTAAACAAAAAGTGCTCCCGCTAGTGGCCAAAAATCCTGGAATGATAATCCTTTCAGTCTTTAAAATCCCATTTGGACTCTCCTGGTGTGGTTCCCATGAATCAGACAACAATCACCTTATTAAACCACCACCAATGTGCACACCAACTCCCATCGGATGGTTCCTTACCAGAGACAGTGGCCCCCCATTTTCATGGTATGGGCAAAAGAGCTTTGGGAATAACAGTATCGGTAATTCTCTCCCAGTTAGAATCAGCTCAATAGGAACTCTTGTGCACAATTCCCACGAGATAATATGGAGGAAAGAAAAAACTCTCCTTGTGTGATACCATTTTAAATTAACACATTTATTAAACTAATCCTTCTCCCATTGCACTTACATAAAAAGCATAAAACAGCACATTGATCGATTCACAGTAGGGAGTGGAGCGCCCCAGTGGTCCTTACCACCTCCACACTGGCTGACAGACCACAGACGCCGTCCTCCACTTCCTTCACAAGCACGTTTTGTCGCTTTCAACTTCTACTGGCTATACGGCAAACGGCAAGTGCTTGTGAAAGAAGTGGAGGACGGTGTCTGTGGTCTGTCAACCAGCATGGAGGTGGTAAGGACCACTGGGGCGCTCCACTCTCTACTGTGAATCTATCAATGTGCTGTTTATGTAAGTGCAATGGGAGAAGGATTAGTTTAATAAATTTGTTTATTTAAAATGGTATCACACAAGGAGAGTTTTTTTCTTTCTTCCATATTATCTTGTGGGAATCATGCACAAGAGTTCCTATTGAGCTGATTCTAACTGGGAGAGAATTACCAATACTGTTATTCCCAAAGCTCTTTTGCCCATACCTTGAAAAGGGGGGCCACTGTCTCTGGTAAGGAACCATTCAATGGGAGTTGGTGTGCACATTGGTGGTGGTTTAATAAGGCGATTGTTGTCTGATTCACCGGAACCACACCCGGAGAGTCCAAATGGGATTTTAAAGACTGAAAGGATTACCATTCCAGGATTTTTGGCCACTAGCAGGAGCCCTTGTTATTTGTTTAATCATTTTGGAACTTTGATTACACTATATTGTGACTCTGCCCAATTTTAGGCAGTGTGGTCGCTTTGAGCACATTATGGTACTTTAATGTTATGTTCACAGTGTGTGTTCATTATTTTGAGTTTGTTTATATGTGAATTTTTCACAGCTAGATTATTAATTTTATATGATTTACTGATTTTTCACATATTTAATAAATTTGCGCAACTTGGTGTATATTATTTGATTTATTGCACTAATTTGGTGAGTATATATATATATATGGAATTCTGCACTTCTGCAGGCCGCTTCTGCTGTAATTAATCACAGCAGAAGCTGATCTGCAGGCCCTGGGCACTGGATGTCCCCGGCACCTGCTGATCATCAATAAAATACACAGAATGGATATCTGCCTATGTAAAAAAAGCAGATCACTGTTCTGATAGGGAAAGGGATGGATTTTGTGTCCCTGCAAAGCGGGGAATGAAATCCATCTCTTCCCCTAGTAAAAGCAGCACATACAGTACACAAAAACTATCACATACCTTGTGAGATTGAGCTGTAGAGGGGGCTTCTCTTGCACTTCCTGTCCAACACCCCTGGTTGAGGTGACAGGCGGTGTGGGGCACAGAGTGGCACCAGGGCCGCTATAGCAGGTGACACTTGCTGCACCTTGACAGGAGACCGATGGCCGTGGATCACCGGGTGAGCACCTGGAACTGGAACTCCATGGTGCTGAATGAGAAGGCAGGAGCGAAGCCGGAACACAAGCCAAGGAGTCATCAACAGCAGGGCAGCGCGGGTACAGGAACATGAGACAGAAGCAGTGTCAGGATACAAGCCAAAGTTGGTACACAATCTGGCAGCGAGGTACAAAGGCATAAGACAGGAGCAAAGTCAATCACAGGCCGGGGTCACAGGTAGGCAGGCAGGAATCCAAAGGAGAGTCAAGGGCAAGGCGGGTCAGCACAGGTAAACCAGAAGCAGGTCAGGGCACAGGTGAACAGGAACAAGCTGAAAGACCACTGAGCAATGTGCTCCTGCCACTGCTCAGCTTAAATTGGCCGTTTGGCACCAATGCATGCGCGTGTGCGTAAACGCGCGTTCACGAATGCGCACATGCACATTTATTTCTGTGCACACAGTAATGTTCCTGGTCATGCGCGCCAATGCCTGTTTGGGTCCAGCTGACCGTCTCTTACATTAACACTGGCGAGGTACACAGTTAACCATTTGATCGCCTTAGATGTTTAACCCCTTACCTGCCAGTGCCTTTAGTACACTGACAGTACATATTTTTAGTTGTTGATCGCCGCCATTACTAGTAATAAAAAAAAAAAAAAAAATGAATAAAAAAAAGTTCTATAAATACAGTATATACCATAGTTTGTAGATTTGCGTAAACCAATCAATATATGTTTATTGGGATTTTTACCAAAAGCATGTAGCAGAATACATATTGGCCTAAATTAATGAAGAAATTAGATTTTGACATTTTTTTTTTGGATGCCTTTTATAGCAGAAAGTCAAAAATAAAATTTTTGTTTTTCCAAAACCACAGAGGTGATAAAATACCACCATAAGAAAGCTCTATTTGTGGGTAAAAAAATGACATACATTTTATTTGGGTACAGCATTGGATGACTGTGCAATTGTCAGTTAAAGTAACACAGTGCTGTTTTGCAAAAAATAGCCTGGTCATGAAGGGGGTAAATCTTCCAGAGGTCAAGTCGTTATTAATTTATACATCATTATAGCGGAGTTCCGGCCTCAGAAACGTTTTTTAGATAAAAATACTGCCTAAATAGTGACCCATCGCCCTTTAAATAACCGCTAATCCCACAGTTAGTAGTTTTATAGGGTATGATTTATGTCAAATTCTTACTTTTAAAATCGTTGTATGAGCGCGGCCAACTTTACTGTGGTGATGTGAAGCCGCAGTGTAATGATGATGTCTTGCCTTCTTCCTGCTTGCAGCTCATTCTGGCTACCCAGAATGCGCTGCAAAATCTCGGGCATGCGCAGTACTATGCGATCGGCATAGTACGGGTTTCCATAGCAGCGTCGGAGGAAGTTGCCGCCCCTATAAAGCCATTCCCCGCCTCCCGGAAGGTGGGGCCACAAAAATAACAGTGCCATTAAATCTGGTGTCCCCAAAATATCAGTGCCATTAAATGCTGGTGGTGCCCCAAAAATAACAGTGCCATTAAAGCTGGTGGTGCCCCAAAAATAACAGTGCCATTAAAGCTGGTGGTGCCCCAAAATAACAGTGCCATTAAAGCTGGTGGCTCCCCAAAAATAACAGTGCCAGTAAAGCTGGTGTCCCCAAAATAACATTGCCATTAAAGCTGCTGCTGCTGACCCAAATCACACATACCAGAATTGCAGTATACCAAAATTGAAGTAAACTGAAGCAAGTCAAACAGGATGTTTCCCAAAGGAACGATCAGACTGCCTCCTCTCTTGAACACACAAAAGGGTATACTGGCAACAATAGCCTGTATACCCTTTGGCGCTGTACGTGCTGGATGCCGCCTATCATCGCGTCATTTCCTGTTTGGAAATAACGCGATGAGAGGAGTGGCCAGCCGCCCACGTCACTACCCATTGCCTCCTGGGGGAGATGAGTAAGAGCTCACAGGACGCATTGCGGAACAGGAAGTGACGGCGCGGGCCGCGGCCGCAGAGGGAGGAAGTGGAAGGAAGGAAAGTATATTGTCTGCAAAAACAAGTAAAGCAAAAAAAAAAAAATTTGGGACTATCCAATTGTTTTTTAGGATATTTACAGCAAGCGGATGGGCCAAAGTTGTTTTTGAGGCCGGAACTCCGATTTAAATGTATTTTTAAATGCAAGGAGTAAGTACTTGAATGTGACTTAGTATTGGCCTCTAGTAGTCCATGAACAGCAGAGCTGGAGTATGGGAGGAAGAAGCAGCACCGTGAACCAAACAGTTCATGTACTGTAAAGAATGAGTTCAGTGCTGCTGCTGCTTTCCTTTCACTGTCCAGTCACAGGATGGGTGTGAATCAGGACAACCTGAGCTCAAAGAAAGTGGGATAAACGATGCTATCAGACTGAGGACATCTAGCAGAAGAAAAATGTACTGTGGGGAGAAACTCTGAATTAATGGAAAATATTGCAGCAAAGGCTGGTTTTGAAAGTTTATCTTTTAATGAGCTTTTCACTTTTAGCTACCTAATTTTGGCTGGAGTTATACGTTAAATTTATTCTGCATTTGTAAATATGGATGTGCTATGTATTGTATTGTACTGTATATTCCATATCATTATTTATTACATCAGCAATATATATAGATACTTATTTGGTTTATCATTATTTTGTGAACCACTCAATGCTTTATTTGTAAAGAAATTAAAGTAAACCAGCTATTTCGGCTTACATTCTGGTTACAAGAGTTGAAAGTAGACACCTACTGTAGTCATACACATAACTCTGAATATTTTTTGGAGTTTCCCCAAATCATGAGACACTCTAATACACAACCTCTGACACTTCCTTGTTATGTTAAAGCCACAAATCATTATTTAACCACTTTAGCCCCGGAGGATTTGGCTGCTCAATGAACACACCCTATTTTGCGATTCGGCATTGCGTTATTTTAACGGACAATTGCACAGTTGTGCGATGCTGTACCCAAATGAAATTGACGTTCTTTTTTTCCCACAAACAGAGCTTTCTTTTGGTGGTATTTGATCACCTGTGCGATTTTTATTTTTTGCGCTATAAACAAAAAAAGAGCGACAATTTTGAAAAAATAACAATATTTTTCACATTTTTTTATATGAAATTCTCAAAAAAAAATGTAAAAATCAAAACTTTAACATTTTAGGCCAATTTATTTTCTGCTACATATTTTTGGTAAAAAAAAAAAAAAAAATCGCAATAAGCGTATTTTGATTGGTTTGCGCAAAAGTTATTGCGTTTACTAATTACGGGAAAGATTTTTATTGTTTTTTTTTTTAACTAGTAATGGCGGCGATCTGCAATTTTTTTTGCGGAAATGTGACATTTCAGCAGATAGATCGGACCCCTGACTGACATTTTTGACACTTTTGGGTGTACCAGTGACATTACTACAGTAATCAATGCTATAAATATGCCTGGCAGGGAAGGGGGTTAACTTTACTGGTGATCAAGGGTTTAAGTGTGTCCCCAGGGGCGTGATTCTAACTGTCAAGGGGCTAGTGAAGAAACAACAGAGACATGTGATCCTATATAGCAGGATCGCATAGCCTCTGTGCTTACTTCAGGGAGAATGACAGACGGCTGTGTTTACATCAGCCGTCTGTCTTTCTCCCTCTGCTGCGGGAGATTGCGAGTGGCCGGCGGCCATCGGAGCCGCTGGTCACATGCACTGGCTCCCCAGGGAACCAGCGGGAGCACGCCGACGGTGGCGCGCGCTCACCCCTACAGTCTCGTGGGCGAGCGACGTAGGTCTACGTCACTTCGCCTGTAAGCGGTAGAGTGCCGCAGTAAATGTACGGTGGGCGTGGCGGAAGTGGTTAACAAACCAAAAGAGAACAAATAATGAAAAATTGTTATCAAATACTTACCATAATTTTCCTTTCCTGGCCTATCCTCACGTCAGCACACAATGGGAACCCACAGGACCACCTTTTCCTAGCTAAAAAAAAGACAGCCTCAACCCCACTGAAGTGATCAATAACCTAGCCTGTGACAGGTCACTAGGGAGGGAGTTCTGTGCTGACGTGAGGATAAGCCAGGAAAAGGAAAATTACGATAAGTTTTTGGATAACAATGTTCTGTTTTCCTGGCCCTACCTCACATCAGCACACAATGGAATATAACTAGCTGAATAAATGGGCAGGAGAGAACACATGAAAGAAACATTGGAAATCAAAGAAAAGCTGTCAAAGATAGAAATCATTTATGTCTCTTCCCAAACATTGCAGAACTTGCTGACTGTACGCTTACTGCGGCTTGTAAAGTCGAATGAAGGGCTAGCTGTCTCACATAAATCTTCCACTGAAATCCTGGCATAACTGCCCCAAAGGCTGCCACCCCTCAGGTCAAAGGAACTTGCACCTTGTTCCTGAGCAGAAAGGCCCACTTCATGCATGCCAATCTAATCACCCTTGCAAACCAATAGAAGATGACAATAGAATGGTGACAGTATGTAAAAAAGTGTCATTATTTTTTTTTCTTCATTTTCCAAACAATTGTGACAAAAAATTCTATCCATGCCTCTTAATAAATTCTTTGGACTTTGTACTTTCCAAAAGGGTCATTTGGGGGGTATTTGTACTGTTCTGGAGTTTGCCGGTCTCAAGAAATAAGAGGTTGTCAGTACTTCAGGACTGATCGATTTTCAGATATACTGTTTATACCATAGTTTGCTGACTCTATAACTTTCCTACAGACCAAATAACAAACACTAAAATGTAGCAGAATACATTTGGCCTAAATTTTTGAAGAAAGATTATTTATTTGCAAAATTTTACAGTATGTCATAAAGAAAAATAATTTTATATGGGTACAGTGCTGAATGCTGAAATTTGGCCTGGACAGAAAGGGGGTAAAAGTGCCCATTATTGAGATGGTTAAAGTACCTTGATATACCATGTTTAGCATATCCTTTTCCGATATTATGTATATGTTCTCAAATTGGTTTACTCTAGTGGGCCAGTGCCCCTGTCCATGTATTGGAGCCCACAAGGGCATTCCAGCATGTAGGTAACATGGGTACTTCAGCAAGAGATCAATGAATACGTCTTGTATACCCTTTTGTTATGCTTGGTTTAGTAATGTGCCTTCTTCCCTTCTGTATTTGTTAGTTTGATGCAATATACTATTCTGACACCGAAAAAATCCTTTACTGTTCTAAAAAAAAAAGAGAGCCCTCTAGCAGTTGAGAGGGGGGGGGGGGGGTACCACACATATTCCTAATGCATTGTGTATACACTGCTCAAAAAAATTAAAGGAACACTTTGAAAACATGATGCAGCAGGCTACCGCATTTTGCTGAAATTTTATTGCAGCAACTCAAAATGGTGCTCAGTAGATGGTGTCCTGGGGTATTTCCTCCCAGATCTGGACCACTGGGCTCCTGAACAGACTGAGGTGCAACCTGGCAGCTTTGGATGGACCAAAATATTATTTCCCAGAGGTGTTCTATTGGATTTAGGTCAGGTGAGTGTGCGGTCCATTCAATGGTATCAATTCCTTCATCCTACAGGAACTGGCTGTATAATCTCCCCACATGAGGCCGGGCATTGTTGTTCACCAGGAGTAACCCAAGACCCACTGCACCAGTGTAGGGTCCGACCATGGGTCCAAGGATTTCATCCCGATACCTAATGGCAGTCAGAGTGGCATTGTATAGCTTGTAGAGGTCTGTGCGTCCCTCCATGGATATGCCTCACCAGATCATCACTGACCCACCACCAAACCGGTCATACTGAATGATGTTACAGGCAGTATAAAGTTCTCAATGGATTCTCCGGACCCTTTCAGGTCTGTCACATGTTCTCAGGGTGAACCTGCTCCAATTTGTGAAAAGCACAGGGCACCAGTGGCGGACCTTCCAATCCTGATGTTCAATTGCAAATGCCATTCGAGCTGCATGGTACCGAGCAGTGAGCACAGGGCCCACTAGAGGACGTCAGGCCCTCAGGCCACCATCATGAAGTCTGTTTTTAAATTGTTTGGTCAAAGACATTCACACCAGTGGTCTGATGGAAGTAATTTTGTGGGGCTTTGGCAGTGCTGATCCTGTTCCCCCTTGCACAAAGGAGCAGATATTGGTCCTGCTGATGGGTTAACCACTTAAGCCCAAGATTTTACCCCCTTCCTGACCAGGGGGTATTTTACGATTCGGCACTGCGTGACTTTAACGGACCATTGCGCGGTCGTGCGATGCTGTACCCAAACGAATTGGACGTCCTTTTTTTCCCCACAAACAGAGCTTTCTTTTGGTGGTATTTGATCACCTGTGCGATTTTTTGATCATGCGCTATAAACAAAAAAAGAGCGACAATTTTGCAAAAATAACAATATTTTTCACATTTTTTTATATGAAATTCCCCCCCAAAAAAATGTAAAAATCTAAATCTTTTTAAATTTTTGGCCAATTTGTTTTCTGCTACCTATGTTTGGTAAAAAAAATCACAATAAGCTTATTTTGATTGGTTTGCGCAAAAGTTATTGCGTTTAGTAACTACGGGAAAGGTTTTTTTTGTTTTTTTTTTTAACGCGTAATGGCGGCGATCTGCGATTTTTTTTTTGCGGTACTGCGACATTGCGGCGGACAGATCGGACCCTTGACTGACATTTTTGACACTTTTGGGGGTACCGGTGACATTACTACAGTAATCAGTGCTATACATATGCACTGTTACTGTAAAAATGACACTGGGAGGGAAGGGGTTAACTTTATTGGAGAGGGAGGGGTTAAGTGTGTCCCTAGGGGCATGCTTCTAACTGTCATTGGATGTGGCTAGTGGTGTAATAGCACAGATCAACGGTCCTACATAGCAGGACCGAGTGATCTGTGTTTTTACACAGGGGAGAATGACAGGCGGCTTTGTTTACACTAGCCGCCTGCCTTTCTCCCTCTCTGCCCGACGGCACGCGCCGGCTTCCTCTGGTACGAGCGGGGGCGGGAGCGCGCCTTCGGCGGTGTGCGCTCGCCCCCTATTCGCTCCCAGGCTAGTGACGTACCGGTACGTCACTTTGACTGGGAGGGGCTGACCGTCGCCGTATATAGTCGGGCGGCGGTCGGCAAGTGGTTAAGGACCTTCTACGGCCCTGTCCAGCTCTTCTACAGTAACTGCCTGTGTCCTGGAATTTCCTCCATGCTCCTGAGACTGTGCTGGGAGACACAGCAAACCTTCTGGCAATGGTACGTATTGATGTGCCATCCTGGAGGAATTTTACTGCCTATGCAAACTCTATAGGGTCCAGGTATTGCCTCATGCTTCCAGTAGTGACACTATTTCTAGCCAAATGCAAAACTAGTGAAAACATGTCAGAAAAGATGAGTAGGTAAAAAAATGTCAGTGCCTCCTCCTGTAAAACCATTCCTGTTTTGGAGTTTGTCTCATTGTTGCCTATCTAGTGCACCTGTTGTTAATTTCATTAAAGCGGAGTTCCAGCCATTCACTCACCTGTCCAACGGTCCAGCGATGCGGCCACCCGAAGCACCCGGCTGTGACAGTTTGCGGCTTCACAGCAGGGTTACCACTGCGCATGCGCAAGTCACGCTGCGCGCCGTGATTGGCCGGCAATCTTCTGGAACCTCTGACGTGTCCCAGAAGATTGCAGGGAGGGAGGGGGAGAGGAGAACTTCCGTTCAGGGCGCCGTGGAGCTCCGAGCGGAAGTGGGAGTGGGTACCTGTCAAAACTAGGTACCCGCTCCCCCCCCAAAAAAATGACATGCCAAATGTGGCATGTCAGGAGGTCAGGACTCCCTAAAGCGGAAGTTCCACTTTTGGGTGGAACTCCGCTTTAACACCAAAGCAGCTGAAACTGATTAACAACCCCCTCTGCTATTTTACTGACCAGATTAATATCCCAGTAGTTTAATTGACTTGATGCTATACTCTGATTAAAAAGTGTTCCTTTATATTTTTTGAGCAGTTTATATTTATGGGCAATTTGGACATCAGTGGGTGTGAAAGCACAGTGACTGAGGTATTTGGTTTGAATTTTGTGGCACGGGTGCATTTTGGGATCTATTTATCTCTATGTCAGATGGAGCCTTCCAACAAGAAGTTGTTTTTTTGCTGCTGTTTATCTGCGGCCTTTGGATGTGTCCCTTTAAACCCAGTTGGCCCCATGTTTTTTACCCTCAAGTGAGATTACCAAAGGGTGATGAAGTGAGTTTGATGTTTGTGGTTTTTTCTTCCAATGTTCTCCAATGCCTTATGGATGGACAATGCTTGGCCCCAACTTCATCACGCTACCCAAAGACAGGGCTGGTGCTAACTATAGGCAAAGTAGGCACCACCCAATGTATAAACGCCAGCTGTTTTGTCTATGCAGGGGACAAAGGGTTGGAGCCCATCATATCGGCCCCGCCCTTTCCACTTTAGAGCATCAGAGTATCAGAATAGAGGTACTCACCGAGGCCGAGATGCCGAGAGCGGTTCGCTGTTGCGACTAAGCGCACTCCGCCCCTCTGGAGGTGATACAGAGGGTGGATGGCACAAAGAGGCACAAGCTACCAGCAGGCAGGTAGAGCTTGTGTGGAGGTCCTGTAGAACTGAAGCAGAGACTGATCAGGATCCAGTAGAAGAAGTCCAGAGCAGGCTGAGGGTCAAACACAGGTAAGCAGACAATCCAGGTCACAGGCTGAGGGTCAAGGCACTGGAGATAGGAGACAAGACTAGGTCACAAGCAGAAGGTCAAGGCACAGGAGACTGAAGGTAAATCCGGGTCGCAGGCAGAGGGTCAAACACAGGCAAGCAAAAGCAAAGTCCGTAAAACAAGCCAAGGTCGGGTCCAGGAGAAGAGCAGAGTAGGTCAGGGTCAATCCGGGTCACAGCAGGTAAATGATCACACACAGGAAACAGGAACTCAGGTACAGGAAGCTGAAAGACAAACCAGCAATTCCTCTGAGCACTTGCTCAGCTTTTATAGGCAGCCAGGAAGTCACGTGGAAGTCATGTGGTGCTTGTCATGTGATGACCAGTCTGCAGCTGAAGGTTTCTCTGACAGTGCCCCCCCCGAGGGGCGGCCTCTGGACGCCCAAACTGGACATCAACTCCGGGTGATTCACATGAAAAGCTCGGATCAAGCGAGGGGCGTGTATGTTTCTTGAGGGTTCCCAAGAGTTGTTTTCAGGTGGGTACCCCTTCCACTTGATTAGGTATTGGAGAAGTCTACCCCTCTTCCTGCAGTTCAGTATGGCTTCAACCTCAAATTAATTTTCTCCATCCACCTGGACCGGTGGAGGAGGCGGCTCCTCTCTTCCCGGGAAGGGGCTAGGAATCACTGGTTTTAGTAAGGATGCA
Organism: Pelophylax lessonae; assembly: GCF_965119305.1. Lineage (NCBI taxonomy): Eukaryota > Metazoa > Chordata > Amphibia > Anura > Ranidae > Pelophylax > Pelophylax lessonae. The sequence continues at coordinate 94,702,918 of NC_138778.1, read as the reverse complement.
TGAAAAACAGAATGAATCCTGTAAGAGCTGGGTAAGGCCAATTCAAAGGCCACAGGGTTAACCATCCTCTTGATTTTGAACGGCCCTATGAACTTTGGGCCCAACTTCCGTGAGGGAAAGGTAATCTGAGGTTAGCTGAAGATAACCAAACTTCCTCACCGACCTTGAAAACCGGGTTCTCCTTCCTTCCCCTGTTGTAGTACTTCTTATAGTCATCCTGGGCCTTTTGCATGGTTTCCTGAATCCTTTGAAAGTTCTGTTGGATGGAGGCTATGCGATCTTGGACAGCAGGAACAGATAATTCAGGGATAGAGTTTGGAAGGAAAGAAGGGTGAAACTCAAAGTTAGACCAGAAGGGCGTTTGGTTGGTGGCTGAATGAACTGAATTATTATACGCGAACTCCGCGTAGGGTAGCAGAGAGGACCAGTCATCCTGGGAGCCAGAAGAGAAACAGCCGAGATACTGCTCCAGAGTTTGGTTCGTTCTCTCTGTCTGGCCATTGCTTTGAGGGTGATACGCAGAGGAGAGACAGACCTTTATTTGTAGTGCTTTACAAAGTTATTTCCAAAATTTGGAGGTGAATTGAACCCCTCTGTCAGAAACAACACTGTCGGGTACTCCATGTAGCCTTGTTATTTCTTTGATAAACATGTTAGCTGTCTCCAAAGCAGAGGGGGTGCCCAACATGGGCAAGAAGTGTGCCATTTTGGAAAGGCGGTCGACAACAACCAGAATGGAGGTGAAACCTTCCGAGGGAGGAAGATCAACAATGAAGTCCATAGAAACTTCAGCCCATGGGCGTTCTGGAATGGGTAAAGGTCTAAGTAATCCCCAAGATTTGGTGTTAGCCACTTTACTGCACTGGAAAGAAATACAAGAGAGGACATACTTTTTACAGTCCTGCCTCCAACCAGGCCACCAAAAAGAACTGGCAACCAATTCTAAAAATTTTTGAGTCCCAAAGTGACCAGCCAGTTTATGGTCATGAAGCAACTTTAACGTCATGGGTCTAGCCTCCGGTGGGACAAAAATTCTTCCTTGGGACCAGAACAAGTCATCTCGTTTCTCCAAGGAGGATATTTCTGGGTCAGTACAATGGCTGGATGCCAACTTGATGGTGGTCATAAGATCAGTGTCTGTGAGCAGAAGGAAGTTTTGTGGAGATAAGATGGTGCTAGGTTCCGTTGACTGGGGAGATTCAGGGAACATCCGGGAGAGTGCTTCTGCTTTCCCATTCTTGAGGCCAGGTCTATAAGAGATATTAAAGTTGAACCTAGAGAAGAAGAGGGCCCACCGGGCTTGCCTGGGTCTTAAGCGTTTGGCTGTCCTGAGGTATTCTAGGTTTTTATGATCGGTGAAGATCATGATGGAATGAGAAGCACCCTCCAACAGATATCTCCACTCCTCCAGAGCGAACTTGATGGCCAACAGCTCCCGGTCTCCCGCATCATTATTCCTTTCCGGGGAACTTAGTTTCTGAGATGCGAAAGCTACAGGATGGAGGAGAGCCTTGGGGCCCTGTCTCTGGGAGAGGATGGCTCCAGTGGCAGTTTCCGAGGCGTCTACCTCCAACACAAATGGCAGGGCTGGATCCGGATGCCGTAGGATTGGTGCAGAGGTGAACAGGGCTTTGAGCTTGGTAAAAGCTTCCTGGGCCTCTTGGGACCACTGAAAACGACTGTGTTGGCGGGTTAGTTGGGTGATGGGTGCAACAATGGATGAGAAGCCAACGATAAACCTCCGGTAAAAATTTGCGAATCCGATAAACCGCTGTACCCCCTTTTTGTCTACTGGAGCCGGCCACTCCTGAATTGCCTTGACCTTCTGTGGATCCATTGCGACCCCGTTGGTAGAAATGATAAAGCCTAGGAATTGCACAACAGATTTTTCGAATTCGCATTTCTCTGCTTTAAGGTACAATTTGTGTCTCCTGAGAATTGCAAGGACTGTCTTTACATGAACCCGGTGTAGCTCAATGGTGGCAGAAAAAATAAGAATGTCGTCCAGGTAAACAACTAGGAAATTGTCCAGATATTCTCGAAAAATGTCGTTTACCAGGTGCTGAAATGTGGCCGGGGCGTTACACAACCCAAAGGGCATTACCAAATATTCATAATGTCCAAACCTGGACCTGAAGGCAGTCCTCCATTCGTCTCCAGGCCTGATTCGGATGAGGTTATAGGCACCTCGCAGATCCAACTTAGAGAAAATTCGGGCAGACCGGAAACACTGAAACAACTCTGGGATAAGTGGAAGAGGATAGCGATTTTTTTATCGTTATTTTGTTCAGTTCTCTATAGTCTATGCATGGTCTTAGGGAACCATCTTTCTTTTCCACAAAGAAGATGCCGGCTCCGGCCGGTGAAGATGATGGACGAATGAAACCCTTATCCAAGTTCTCATAAATATACGTCTTAAGAGCCGCTAGTTCAGTCTCTGATAGTGGAAAGATGCAGCCAAAGGGTATTTCGGAACCAGGTAGCAAATCAATGGGGCAGTCGTAAGACCGATGAGGTGGTAGGCAATCAGCTTTTTGTTTATCGAAGACATCTCTAAATTCAAGATATACCGGAGGGACGTGCTGGAGATTGTCAGGTGTAGGTGCTACGGTTAAACAGGCGGCTGGAGCTGGAGGAAGGCAATGCTGGGAACAGTAGGGAGAGGAGAAGGAGACTTTCTTCTTGTTCCAATTGATGTCAGGTTCATGTGCCTGTAGCCAGGGGAGCCCCAAAATGATGGGGAACATGGGGGAGAAGATGATGTCAAAGCTTAGAAGCTCCTGGTGGCCGGAGTCCGTGGTGACAAGGATGGGCCTTGTCTGTTGTGTGACAAATCCAGAGCGAGGGAGAGACCCATCAGCCAGGTAGACTTGGAGGCCTTGTTCTTTGGTTTGCAGTGGAATGTGTAGTTTTTGGGCCAGTGAAGTGTCTAGAAAACAACTACAGGCTCCGGAATCAATAATTGCTGGTAGATGAACTTCCTTTTCCATTAGCTGTAAGGAGACAGAGAGGGTGACATAAGTCTGGGATAAACCAGGGTTTTGAAAGTTCATGAAAAACTGCGAGCGTGACTTACTGGGTCTCACGGGGCAGGTACGCAGAAAATGTCCAGTTCCCCCACAGTACAGACAGAGATTGGCCTGTCGCTGTAATTGCTTCTCTTCAGGGGTAAGAGGAGCACGGACCAATCCAAGCTGCATGGGCTCAGCCTCTGGAGCAGAGGTGACAGTAGTCACTGGAAAGGATGGGTGAACGGGAGAAGGTTTAGGGAGCATCCAACTAGGTCGGGGACCCTGGGAGCGCTCAGAGCGCCGCTCGCCCATGCGCCTGTCTAGCTTGGTAGCGGATTGGATTAAATCCTCCAAAGTGGCAGGGGTTTCAATCCTGGCCAACTCATCTTTCAAAGCTTCTGACAGCCCCTGGCGGTACTGGTATTTAAGAGCGGGTTCTTTCCACCCTGTGTCAGCTGACCATTTTCGAAATTCAGCAGTGTAGTCCTCCACTGGTCTCTTTCCTTGGGACACTGAGTGTAGCACGGCTTCTGCAGTAGCGGTGCGTTGAGGGTCGTCATATAGTTGAGACATACTTTCAAAGAAAAGGTCCAAAGAATTCAGAAGAGAGCTCCTCTGTTCCATCAGGCTGTGGGCCCAGGCCTGCAGCTCTTCGGTCAACAGGGAGATGACAAATCCCACCTTAACTACTTCGGACGAAAAAGTCCTGGGCTGAAGGGCTAAGTACAAGGAGCAGGCATTTTTGAAGGCCCGGAACTTTTTGCGATCGCCTGAAAAACGCTCCGGTGTGGGAACCCTGGGCTCAGGGGTAGCCATGATCACTGTGGGGCTTGATGCAGCTTGAGAAGAGGAGGCTCCGCTGGTGGGCGCAGGGGCTGCGGCTGTTGATGCAGGTGACCCTGAAAGTTGCTGGAGACGACCGTCAATCTGGGCATAGCCTTCCTGCAGTTTCTGGACTGCATCAGTGAGGGTTGTGACCTGCTGGCACAGGATCTCAAGAGGAGAACGCGCTCTGTCGGCCTCTGACATGGCTGGTTTGTACTATCAGAATAGAGGTACTCACCGAGGCCGAGATGCCGAGAGTGGTTCGCTGTTGCGACTAAGCGCACTCCGCCCCTCTGGAGGTGATACAGAGGGTGGATGGCACAAAGAGGCACAAGCTACCAGCAGGCAGGTAGAGCTTGTGTGGAGGTCCTGTAGAACTGAAGCAGAGACTGATCAGGATCCAGCAGAAGTAGTCCGGAGCAGGCTGAGGGTCAAACACAGGTAAGCAGACAATCCAGGTCACAGGCTGAGGGTCAAACACAGGTAAGCAGACAATCCAGGTCACAGGCTGAGGGTCAAGGCACTGGAGATAGGAGACAAGACTAGGTCACAAGCAGAAGGTCAAGGCACAGGAGACTGAAGGTAAATCCGGGTCGCAGGCAGAGGGTCAAACACAGGTAAGCAAAAGCAAAGTCCGTAAAACAAGCCAAGGTCGGGTCCAGGAGAAGAGCAGAGTAGGTCAGGGTCAATCCAGGTCACAGCAGGTAAATGATCACACAGGAAACAGGAACTCAGGTACAGGAAGCTGAAAGTCAAACCAGCAATTCCTCTGAGCACTTGCCAGGAAGTCATGTGGAAGTCATGTGGTGCTTGTCATGTGATGACCAGTCTGCAGCTGAAGGTTTCTCTGACACAGAGCTTCGATTTGACAACTCCACTCACTCTCATTGTGGCTGTTCGCCCCCCCCCCCCCCCCGGCTTGCCCAATCCCTGGCAGTGCTAGATGGATGTTCACACTGCTGTATGTCCTACTCGGCTGTACTTTATTATCTATTTGATGCCCCATTCTTGCCTCGCCTCCTGTATGCTGCTAATCAAGATTTTAGGATGTACAGTAAGTGTGCTATGTTTAATTAATTGGTGTCTTTGCAGTTTAACGAATTCCTGAACCTTGCAACCTGTACAACGCATTCCTGAACCTTGCACCCTGTACATGAATTCCTGACCCTTGTACCCTGTACACTGCATTTCTGAACCTTGCACCCTGTACGAAATGCACTCCTGAACCTTGCACCCTGTACAATGCATTCCTGAACCTTGCATCCTGTACAATGCATTCCTGAACCTTGCATCCTGTACAATGCATTCCTTAACCTTGCACCCTGTACAAAGCATTCCTGAACCTTGCACCCTGTACATGAATTCCTGAACCTTGCACCCTGTACATTGCATTTCTGAACCTTGCACCCTGTACGAAATGCACTCCTGAACCTTGCACCCTGTACAATGCATTCCTGAACCTTGCACCCTGTACAATGCATTCTTGAACCTTGCACCCCGTACAACGCATTCCTGAACCGTGCACTCTGTACATGAATTCCTGAACCTTGCACCCTGTACATTGCATTTCTGAACCTTGCACCCTGTACGAAATGCACTAATGAACCTTGCACCCTGTATAATGCATTCCTGAACCTTGCACCCTGTACAATGCATTCTTGAACCTTGCACCCTGTACAACGCATTCCTGAACCGTGCACTCTGTACACAAAGCATTTCTGAACCTTGCACTCTGCATGAATTGCCCCCATGAACCTTGCACTATGTATGAAAGGCACTCCTGAATCCTTCCACTCTTAGCATACCGAACTCATGGGCAGGGCAAAGGGGGTAAAGTTAGGGGCAGAGCCAAAGGGGGCGGCAAAATAAAGTTTCGCCTAGGGTGTAAAAAATCCTTACACCAGCCCTGCCCAAAGATATCCCCTGGATAGAAGCTCCTTTAAATTACTCAGAAATACCTGACTTTCTGCCGATTTTGTCGTCAAACATTTTTTGCCATACTAAAAGGTTATAAAAACATGAATAGGTTTCCCAATCTGTACTGTAATGAACCACATAACAGTAGATATAAGTATAAATGAGGTTATGTACCTGTTCGAGGACTACATCTATTCAGCTTTCATAAATACACTATAAATACAATTTTGTTATTAGTACTGACAAATTCGCTTTTTTCATATTTAGCGAATGGGAAAACATACACTGCAGATTATTAGGTTCATTTAATTTCATAAATTATGTGCTTATATGTGTAATTTTTGGAAGTGTTGTGCCTTACCACACTAATTAGTCATTGATCCTTACCCAGGGCTTTTTTTTTTCATTTGCACATTGGGACATGATATAGGAAGAATTTCCTATATCATGCAAATTAGCTTTGCATTTTTTGGTGGTGGGGGTGCGAGCAGGGGTTTCACATAATCAGAAAGTTGATTCTGTATATTCTGCATTAATGGATCAAGGGGAGGGAGGATTCACATAATGAGAAAGATGAGTATGTATTCTCCCTTAATGGAACAAGCAGTATAATGGTCATGTGCAGATAGGGCAAAATCAAATGTTCTCCCTGTATTTCCTCTACAGATTAAATATTATTGATATTGATTCAGGAAAATGAAAAAACAATATTAGTGCTGTGCTGCTGAAATAAATGTATATTTACAACCTGATAATACTCCAAAATGTATTCAGTGCATGAATAACAAAACACAAACAAAATGAAAATAAGTACAGAATAATCAAGTTGGTTATTATCATGAAAGTCTTTATAGTGCTTTCCAGGTTCCACTTGGGTACCCACAACTCTGGTGTTCCATAGCAAAATACATATGTGCTATACCTCCAAGCAAATACTTTGCTCACAAGAAGAGATGGCCTTGCGGTTCGCCCGGCGAGCGGTTCACTGCAAATTTTGCTTGTTCGCAACCTGCCAATTTTGCGAACATATGGCGTTGTTCGCGGCAGCCATATTAGTTTACATTGGGGAGAACTTTGACCCATGACACAGCCGTCAGGTGGAACGGGACAGCCAATTAAAACATTTCATCACATGGACATACCCCCTACCTTATAAATAGACCTGAGCTGGCAGCCATTTCACATTCTGCTTTTTGTCAGCATAGGGAGAGGTCTGCTGTGTTCATGAGGGAGAGATTGCCAGTGACACAAATTAGATCCACAAAAAGATCCACAAAAGTCCTTTTCAGGGCTGTTATTTGGTATAGGTCTACTACAGTCTTTTTTCAGTTTAGGGACAGGTATGCTGTGTTCATCAGGGACAGATCGGCAGTGACACAAATCACTCTGTTAAGATCCACAAAAGTCCTTTTTAAGGGCTGGTATTTGGTATAGGTCTGCAGTCTCTTTTCAGTTTAGGGACAAGTATGCTGTGTTCATCAGGGACAGATCAGCTGCAGTCTCTTTTCAGTGTAGGGACAGGTATGCTGTGTTCATCAGGGACAGAAATTGCCAGTGACACAAATCGCTCTGTTAAGGTCCACAAAAGTCATTTTAAGGGCTACTATTTGGTATAGGTGTGCAGTGCACTATATAGGGATGTAATCCACGTATAATATACTTTGTAATATAGAAAGCATATTATAGTGGATTTGTATTGTGCACTGTGCAGCATTGTGACTGGTGTGTTGAGCGTTGCTGCAGCAATGCTACAAACAGTGACAAAAGCACTTTTAATGTATTATAACTGGTGTGATAGACCAGTGCCCCCCCCAATACCACATATTGAAGTGGGGTGTTATTTAACAGTATACTTCTCTAAGAGTGTATTGTAGTCCTGCAAAAATGTGGACTCTTTTGCTGCGTTAACCGTGCTACACACAGTGACAAGAGTTACTGGCCAATTATTTGTAGAACTCGTGTGATAGATCAGTGGCCCCCCAATACCACATATTGAAGTGGGGTGTTATCTGAGTGTACTTCCATAAGTGTATTTGTGTCCTGCAACAATATTGCCTCTTTTGCTGTGTTAACTCTGATACACACAGTGCCAAACTCACTGGCTAATTTTTTGAACAACTGGTGTGATAAACCAGTGGCCACCCCAATACCACATATTGAAGTGGGGTGTCATCTGAGTATACTTTCATAAGTGTATTTGTGTCCTGCAACAATATTGCCTCTTTTGCTGTGTTAACTCTGATACACACATTGCCAAACTCACTGGCCAATTTTGTGAACAACTGGTGTGATAAACCAGAGGCCCCCCAATACCACATATTAAAGTGGGGTGTCATCTGCGTTTACTTTCATAAGTGTATTTGTGTCCTGCAACAATATTGCCTCTCTTGCTTTGTTAACTCTGATACACACAGTGCCAAACTCCCTGGCCAATTTTTTGAACAACTGGTGTGATAAACCAGTGGCCTCCCAATACCACATATTGAAGTGGGGTGTTATTTAACAGTATACTTTTCTAAGAATGTGTTTTAGTCCTGCAAAAATGTGGCCTCTTTTGTTGTGTTAACTGTGCTACACACAGTTACAGTTACTGGCCAATTTTTTGTAGAACTGGTGTGATAAACCTGTGGCCCCCCAATACCACAGATTCAAGCGGGGTGTTATATATACCTTTTTCCACATATACTGCGATTCTCTAGAGACTTTTGTCACAGGATAATTTAAAAAATGACAGGCAGAGGAAGAGGCAGGCCCTTCCGCAGGGGTGGTAGGGGTAGGACAGGAGCAGTAGGCCAGAGCTAAAGTGTGAAGTTTCAGAAGGTGCGTTCGATTACATCAAAGGACACACCAGACTTGGTTGAGTGGCTCACTCAGCCTTCCTCTTCTGCACCCTTCTCATCTTCTCTATCTGCACCCTCTTCACTCTCTGCTGTGTGCACCCCCAAAGACACCACCACAAACACCACCATCACCACCGCCTACCCTCCGCTTAAGTCACTGGAATTATTTTCCGATCCATCACAAGACATTTGCGATGCACAGCCAGCCATTGTTGGCATCGAATCAGGAAGAGGAGGTAGCAACAGTCGCTGTTGCTGCCTACTCTGAGATCTCAAATGTTAGTGGTGGGGAAGGTGATGTGGATGATGAAGTGTCTATGGACGTCATGTGGGTGGCCACAAGAGAGGAAGAGGAGTGGAGTTTAGAGGGAGAGATGGACCAGCAGATAGGGAGGAGAAGCAGGCGGAATTTGCATTGCACAAGAGGTACAAAGCAGACTGCAAATGTATCAGGAGCGAGCCATCAACCATGTACAGTCACATCTGGTGCTCCCAGGACGCCGGCACATGGCTCCGCAGTGAGGGCTTTTTTTAATGTGTCCGTTGCAGACAACAGTGTTGCCATCTGCAGCCTTTGCAGTCAACGCATAAGTCGCGGTAAGCCCAACACTCACATAGGGACAACCGCCTTAAGAAGGCACCTGAACTCCCATCACCGAGCCCAGTGGGAGCAACACTGTCAGAACCCACAAAGCCACACTCCAGGCTCTCACTGTCCAGCTTCTTCTCCTACTCCTTCTCCTCTCTCCTCACAATTGTCCTCCACTCCACCTTCCATGATGCTGTTGTCACGTTGTTCTGGAAATAGGCAGGCTTCTGTGGCCCAAATGTTGGAGCGGAAATAAATTATGACACCGGATAACCCTCTTGCCCGTTTGACTGCTGGCTTGTCGGAACTGATAGCCCGCCAACTACCGCCATATCAACTGGTGGACTCGGAGGCCTTTCATAAATTTGTAACCATTGGAACACCACAATGGAAGGTCCCAGGCAGGAAATATTTCTCGCAGAAGGGATTTCCAGAGCTGTATGGCCATGTTAAGCGGCAAGTGAATATATCTCTGCCACACAGTGTTGGTGCCAAGATACATCTGACCACAGACACATGGTCTAGCAAACACGGGCAGGTAAGGTATATCACTTTTACTGCCCACTGGGTGAACTTTTTGACGGCCGTCAAGCATGTAACCCGTGGCACCCGTGTAGATTTGGTTGTACCGCCACAGATTGCATTCAGGCCTGCCTCTTCTTCTCCTCCTCCTCCGCCTCCTCCATCTCCTCCTCGGCTGACTCCTCCTTTTCCGCTGCTACCGTCTCTTCTGCTGCGCCGCCCAAGATCCCCAGAACCTATTCCACATGCCAGGTGAGACGTTGCCATGCTGTGCTGCATCTGCTGGAAGCCAAGAGCCACACTGGTCCTGCACTCCTTTCAGCTTTGCGTTCACAGGCAGATCAGTGTCTGACACCACTCAATTTGACAGTTGGTAAAGTGGTGTGCGACAACGGTGCCAATCTGCTGAGCGCACTGAAACAGGGCACAATAACACACGTGCCATGCATGGCACACATCCTGAACTTGGTCGTGCAGCGATTCGTTGCCAAATACCCTGGGGTCCAGGACGTCTTGCGGCAGGCCAGGAAAATCTCGGGCCATTTCAGAAGATCTAACACAGCCATGGCTCGCCTTGCTGACATTCAGCGGCAACACAACCTGCCCATCAGGCATCTTATTTGTGACTGCCCGACACGATGGAACTCTACGTTGCATATGCTTGATACTCCAGCAGAAACGTACAGTTAACGACTACCTCTACAAACTCTGCGGCAGGACAGGTTCTGGGGAGCTTGGGTTTTTTCACCTCGCCAGTGGCTGCTCAAACTGGTCAGTCACGGCCAGGGCGCCATCAGTGACATTGTACCTTACGCCTTCTTTCTGGAGCGTGCATTGCGTCGTGTAATTGATCAAGCCGTTGAGGAGCAGGAAGATGAGGAAGTCGCAATGTTGGATGAATTCCCAGTGGGTGCTACTCCATCTGAGACAAGTCAACAACAGGAGTCTGAAGAGGAGTCAGAGGAGGATGGTGCCGGGGCAGATGAGGAGGAGAAAGAAGAGCATGCTTTAAACCGTTCTGGGATCCCTGGTGTTATCCGTGGATGGGGGGGAGAACGAGGACGACATTATCCTGGATGATGAGCTGGAGCCAGGCCACTACACCGCTTCCAGTTTAGTGCGAATGGGGGCCTTCATGCTCCAGTGTTTTAAGGGGGACCCCCGTATAAAAAGCATAAAGGGCATGGACCAGTACTGGGTGGCAATGTACTTAAACCCCCCGGTACAAACAAAAAATGGCAGAAATGTTACCAGCATCACAGAGGGCGGGCAGAATGCAGCGCTTCCAGGCCTTGGTGCGAGAAATGCTGCATTCTGCTTTTGCGTGCGCTGGCAGAGGAATTTCCAATCAGAGAGACAGTTGTGGGTAGCAATCCAACAGTGCCTGCAAGAAGAGGGCAGTTTGAAGATGTCTTGGTCACTTCAGATATGAGATCCTTCTTTCAGCCAAACCATCGACAGCTGTACTCGGGATCCAGCATCAGGGAACGCCTAGACCGACAGGTGTCCGACTACATCGGGTTAACAGCCGATGTGGATGCTCTGAGGAGTGATGAACCCCTGGACTACTGGGTGGGCAGGCTTGACCTCTGGCCAGAGCTTGCACAATTTGCAATGGAACTGTTGACTTGCCCCCGTCCAGTGTCCTGTCCGAAAGGACGTTCAGCGCAGCAGGGGGATTGTGACCGATAAGCGCACCCGCCTAGCTTATGACAGTGTAGACTACCTCACATTTATAAAAATGAATGAGGCATGGATCCTTGAGGAATTCAACACATGTGACCAGTAGACCATGTTTCATTGAAATTCCTCATGACAGGCCACAAATATCCACCAGAACGCTATCCACCCACAACAATTCCTGATACTTGTCTTCGCTAAATACAGCGGCATAAAAGGCTAAATGCCTAATTTTTGGGACCTTTCATGGCCGACAAATATTTTTTCTGTCAATGCCTAATGAACCTTCAACCACAGAATACTATGTTCTTAGCTTTCAGGTAAACCCATGTGGGCTAATTTTTGGGGCCTTTTATGGCCGACACTTACTTATTTATCCTGTGAATGCCTAATGTACCTTCAGCCTCAGAATACTATATTCTTAGCTGTCAGGTAAACCCATGTGGGCTAATTTTTGGGGCCTATACTGGCCGACACTTACTTCTGTATCCTGTGAATGCCTAATGTACCTCCAGCCACAGAATACAACTTTCTTAGCTGTCAGGTAAACACATGTGGGCTAATTTTTGGGGCCTGTACTGGCCGACACTTACTTCTTTATCCTGTGAATGCCTAATTTTTCAGTCTGGAATTAGAAATCAATGGATCTGTAAAGGTTCCGCCAAATTGTGGAATGGATGCGGACCCATTTTACAGATGTGTGAATGGACCCTATATGTATTTATCGGCTTCTGTTAGTTCTGGCTGATGTATGAAAGAAAAAATACATTTTTTTGCTGTAAAACAAAAAAAAAAAAAGTTTTAGGGCAACTTTTCCAATTGCAATACTTCAGTTTTGACATTGTCCATGTGGTGGTACTATTTGTGCACAGCTAGTAAGTCTTTTGTGGCTGCAAATATGTCACAACCCACCTGGGGTCTTGCAGTGGAGAGGTAACCCAGTTGCAGTGGAACAGCACTCCCTTACAATCACGACCCTCAGGAGTCCCTGGAAGTGGGAACAGGGCCCCATAGGGTCTGTGGTGGCACGGAGACCTTTAATGAAGAGGAGGAAGTAAAGTCGACAGCTCTGGAGTCAGGCCTGGCAGGAAATCAAGGAGTATCAACCTGAGGAAGAAAGGATCAGGAACCAGGAACACAGGCAAAGCAACAGCACACACTCAGGAGCAAGGAAAATAACCAAGAACTGACTGGAAGGTGTGCTTGGTTTATATAGGGAGCCAGGATCACATGACCTGCCACCTCCCACCAGTAGGTGGGGCTTCCAGGAGCTATAAAAGGGAGGTCAGAGACCCAGCGCCATCTTGATTTGCTTCATAGAACCTGACCTTACCAGATCTTTAACTCTCCTCTCTCTCTCTAAGACACTGGAACCGCATGGCGGCCATCATCTTGCCAAGACAGTGTGCCCGATGCGTTCCTCAGAGGTGAGGGGAGGAGACGGAACCACCACAGACCCGGAGGAGGTGTCTCCGAGGACGGCAAGCACCGAGACTCTGTTGCGAGAACGCCGCAGGCACCCAGATGCAGGTGATTATGCGGCAGTGCCATGACAAAATATGACCTAAAGGTTTTTAAAGTTCGCCTCCCATTAAAGTCAATGGGGCCCGCCGCGAACTTGTCCGTTCGTGGACATTTGAGAAAATTAGCGGCTGACGTTCGCGAATCGCCCTGACCGATGTTTGTCCATCACTACTCACAACTTTGGATTCATATAATGATATAGATCGATACCCTCCCTTGGGGGGGGGGGGGGGGCAATATGAGCGTGCAATCACTTTCACACAGTTGATTAAGAATCCACTAACTCCTTCAGCAGCTCACCAATGAGGGAAGAAGAAGAACCTACATGGCGCGTGTAGAGCTTGCTACAGCGGATCCCAGTGCCCTAACCATCCTGTTCCACACCTGTGGCCGCGCCCGCTGAAGGAGTCTTGCCAGCTGCCACGACTGGTTGCGGCGATAGTTGAGCAGGATGAGTGGAAGTGGAGCAGATCCACTTAATTCAGATCTGATCCGACCCGCTCCGGAATCCTTCCATCTGATGCCCAGCGCCTGCGAGCTCAGCAAAAATGCAGTCTGACTGGAGTAATCACGAGGTGTCCAGGTGGAGTAGGAATACACCGTAGCACCTGGCGTGTGGAGGAAAGGAAGGAGGAGTGTGTTCTGCTGAGGCCTGGAGGTAGCGGAGAAAGCCCTGGGGTTGTATGGGAGCCAGAACAGGAAGGAAACAACCAGTTAAAACACTAGGTGTCCGCTTCATATCGGACATCACAATTAAAATAAACAATAGTGATGAGGCCAACCCAATCTCCTCTTACTCCTGTATCTTGTTGAACTCTTGATATTAGGCTGCTGAAATTGATTATTGTCAACAATATTAACCACATAGCCACCGCCCGCCGCAGTTTTACTGCGGCTGCTCCTGGGAAAAGTGATGTAGTACTACGTCGCTCGCTCAGAAGACTCTAGGAGGCGAGCGCGCGCCGCCGGCGTCACGCTCCTGCCCCCGCTCGTCAGCCGGGGAGCCAGCACGTGTGACCAGAGGCTCTGATGGCCTGCAGCTGAGAGAGAAGGACAGACGGCTGATGTAAACACAGCCGTCTGTCATTCTCCCTTAGATTATCACAGAGGCTATGTGATCCTGCTATATATGATCGCATGTCTCTGTGATGATCTCACAAGCCACGCCCCCTGACATTTAGAATCACGCCCCTAGGGTCACACTTAACCCCTTGACCACCATGTTAACCCCTTCCCTGCCAGTGTAATTTTTACAATAACAGTGCATATTTATAGCACTGATTACTGTAGAAATGTCATTGCTACCCCCAAAAGTGTCAAAAATGTCAGGGGTCCGATCTGTCCGCCGCAATGCCACAGTCCCACAAAAAAAAAAAAAACGCAGATCGCCACCAATACTAGTTTAAAAAAAACAATAAAAATGACATAAAGTTAGTAAACGTAATTACTTTTGCGCAAACCAATCAAAATACGCTTATTGCAATTTTCTTTTTTAACGAAAAATATGTAGCAGAAAACAAATTTGCCTAAAATGTTAAAAAATTTAGATTTTTACATTTTTTTTTAATTTCATTTCAAAAGAATGTGAGAAATATTGTAATTTTTTCAAAATTGTCACTTTTTTTTTGTTTATAGCACAAAAAATAAAAATCGCACAGGTGATCAAATACCACCAAAAGAAAGCTCTGTTTTTGGGAAAAAAAGGACATTTCGAATTTCGTTTGGGTACAGCGTGACATGACCGCGCAATTGTCCGTTAAATTCACGCAGTGCCAAATCGCAAAATATGGCCTGGTCATTGAGCAGCCAAATCCTCTGGGGCTATAGTGGTTAAGTGACTGACTGGGATTTTGATCTTGACTGATTGTATGACCTGTTTGAGATCTTTGAGTTTTTGGTGGGCTTGAAAATTAAACATCACAGCATGAGAGGTAAATCAGCAAGAGGAGCTGCGACTGCAAAGTCGCCTAAAGTGAATTCCAGCCCTGGAACAATTAAGAAATTTATGATACAAGAAAATAACCTAGATAAACAGACCCTAGAGAAATCGCAAGGAACTCACATAAAAAAAATGGAAGCAAGAGAAAAAAAGTGTGCAAAACAGGCCATAATTAGGCCTGGATATCACAGTGCAATCAAGATCAGAACAAGAGCTAGAAGCGGATGTGGGGCTGGATCGTAACGCAGAGCAGACTGTGAACGACCAACTGCTCACAAAGGGTGAAATGGTGGCTATGCTTGCAGCACTAGAAAAATCTCCAAAAACAGAGCTGATAACAATCCACCACGACTTGGACCATTTACTTATACGAGTAGAAGCCTTAGAAGAAAGGCAAGACAGCTCTATTCAAACAATAAAATATCTAAGAAGTGAAATTAAAGATCTTCAAATGGAACATATCTCACCTATACAATGGAAGACCAAGAAAACAGGAGTAGGAGGAAGAATTTGAGAATTTGGGGCCTACCAGGACGGACATACGGCGAGGATTTAACAGACAAAATTAGAAAAATCTTTAACCCACTGTTGGGTAGAGGGGAAGTAGAACAGATAAAGGTTGAGAGAGTGCATTGGACAAGAAAACCAAAAGGCATACCAGCAGAGGCCCCCAGAGATGTTATCATAAGATTCCAGAGCTATTCGGAAAAGGCCCAGATCTGGGATAGTCTGAAAAGAAAGCCACCTATAAATTATAAAAGTGTCAATATTCAGATCTTTACAGACCTATCACAGGCTACGTTAAGGAGATTATTGAAACCACTTGTGGAATCAATGCAAAAGCAAGGAATATGGTACAACTGGGGATTTTCAGCCTGTTTAATAGGGAGGAGAGACGGCCAAATGGCAAGACTAAGGTTTCCTGAGGAAATACAAGACTTTTGTGGTAAACTGGTCATCCCTGTACCAAAAATGCCAGGCTGGTCTGAAGACACAATAATGGAAGAAACAAGAAGAAGAACAGTGGCGACTGGCTTCAAAGAAAAGAAATTAAACTAAGGAGATGCCCAAAGTGGCCAAAGAATAGAAAGTCACTGGTGGGGGACTGCAGGAGGGATGGACGGGAGGGGGAGGGGGGAAGGAAGGTGTCAGAGAATATGGAATGGTAACCCAGCTGGGCCCAGATCGTCTTTTCCAGATAGGGAGAAAGAGGTTCACGTGTGGGCAAGTAGAGAATCACCCAGAGGGAAAGGAGTAGAAGGGCAAGGAGGACCATAGAGAAATTTTCTGCCTACTCCAGGACCATGACATGGTCAAACCAACACTTTGCCAAGTGCATAGGTAGGCATGCCAAATGCAGAGGTATTGTAGGGAGGTGATGGGTGGAGGGAGGGAGGGAAGGGAGAGGTCACGGGGGGAGAGATATTAAGTGGGGGGGGGGCATGGAGAGGGGTCATGTGGGAGGTTAGGGGGAAGGGGTTAAGATAGATTGGGGGGGATTAAAGAAAAAACAATGTTGAGCTGATTTCATGGTACCTCCCCTTGGGATGTCAGGATTAAGGCCTCGTTGAGAACATATAGAGGATGCCTCTATTCTCACACCTGGCTTAGGCTAGGTGGGAGAAGGAGAGGCAATGCATTTCAGAAGGTGCAATGTGAAGGAGAGACGTCATGAACTCCCTAAAATTACTGACATACAACGTTAGAGGATTGAATATGCCAACTAAAAGACACAAGGTATTAGAAGAGCTTAAACAAAATTTTGCTAGCATAGTATTCTTACAGGAAACACGAATGTGAAAATATACTCAAAATATTACCCAATATGGTATTATGGAGACACACCTACCAAGAGTGCAAAGGGGGTAGCAATTGTATTCTTGAAGGATGTGAGGTTCTCCTTGGAATAGAGATTGGCTGAACCAGAAGGCCGATTTATCTTCTTGAAGGGACAACTACAGTGAATAGATTGCACTTTGGCAAATGTGTATTGCCCAAATAAAGACCCGAGAGGCTATTTGAAGAAAATATTAGATAAGCTGACTCTTTTTAAAAAAGGTAATTTGTTCTTAGCAGGTGATTTCAATTATTGCATAGATCTGTCTTTGGAATGTATGTCGAGTGCACGGGCAATGGGAGGACATCAGCTCAGGATGGTAAGGAATAAACTTTTTCACTGCCAATTGGTAGACGCTTGGAGAATCCAAGAGATGGAATACTCATTCCATTCCCCTGTGCACTCTATGTACTCAAGATTGAACTATATTATGATAGAACATAGGCTGATAGAAGCAGTTGTTAGTACATCAATAGGAACTATAACTATATCTGATCATGCCCCAGTTATTATGGAAATAAAACTTCCTGGATCTCAGAGAAAGATACATATTTGGACGATTAATGAAGACCCAAATACAGGATGCAGAAGTAGGGAAAAGTATAGAGAAAGAACTGGAACAATATTTTTTAGAGAACGAAACCCCAGATATTTCAGATGCCACAATGTGGGAGGCTCATAAAACATATATCAGAGGAGTACTCATATTAATAGGCTCCAGGAAAAAAAGGAAAGAACTATTAGTATAAATAGACTAATGGAAAAATGCGAGATGGAACAAAAACATAAAAAGAGCCTGGAGGGAGGGATACAACAAGTCTTGGTATTAAAAAGAGATAAATTAAGGGAGGTACTGGAAGAGGAGACCAGATGTAACTTTAGAAGAGTTGCTAGGGGAAGATACAAATGGGGAAATAAACCAGGGAAATACCTAGCAAGAACGTTAAAGAGTAAAAAGTCTAGTAATTATATAGAAAAAAATAAAAGATAACAGGGGGAAAATGGTCCACTCAACAGATATAGCTAAAGCTTTCCAAAGTTACTATTATGCTTTATACACTGTGCTGCAAAAGGAATCATATGAAGTAGAACAAAATAGAAAACAAAGGATACAAAAATATATAAAGGAATCAAAACGACCTAAATTACCAACTTACAAACTATCAGCTCTAGAGACACCAATCTCTCAGAAGGAGACATTGGAGGCATTTAAAAAAATTCACCAACCAGTAAAAGTCCAGGCCCGGATGGATATACTACCTGGTATTACAGCATGTTCAAATAAATATTTGTACCAAAATGTTGCACTTATATGAATGGGATAGGAGAAAGGGTAAGATGAGAATAGAATTATTATTGGCTCATTTAACAGTAATACCCAAAGAGGGAAAAGATGCAACTCTACGCACTAATTATAGACCAATAGCATTGTTAAATGTTGATATAAAACTATTTGCAAAAGTCCTAGGAACCCGATTAAAAGACTTAATGGCAGAGTGGATCCATCCAGATCAGACAGGATCCCAGGTAGAGAGGGGAAAGATAATGGGATTAGAACATTATTGCTATTGCACAAGGTTAGAGGCCTTGATACCCCAGCCCTTCTGTTGTCAATAGATGCTGAGAAAGCATTTGACAAGGTGGACTGGGAGTTCATGCTGGGAACAATAGAGGACTTGTGTATCGACCCAAGAATGACCAATGGATAGGGCATTATATAGGAATCCAACAGCATCGGTAAAGGTAAATGGTAATTTATCCCCCCAATTTAAAATGTGCAATGGGACGAGACAGAGGTGCCCTCTCTCGTCCCTGTTGTTCGTCCTGTCGCTAGAACCATTACTAGTGAATATAAAGAATAATGTAGATATTGGAGGAGTAAAGCTTGGACAGGAGGAACATAAAGTAGCAGCATACGCCGATGACGTTCTGTTTTTTATTACTAAACCCAAAATAATCCTCCCAAATGTGATGAATGAGTTAAAGAAATATGGGGAACTGTGACATTTTAAGATCAACCAAATAAAGTCAAAAATTTTGAACATCAGACTAAGTAAGTAAGAAGGACTGGCACTACAGAGGGAATTCCCATTTACTTGGGCAAAGTCAAAACTAAAATACCTTGGGATAAATTGAACTCCATCATTAAAGAAAACCTCTACCATGTCAATTATATACCCATGTAAATTAGAAAATTGGTTGGGGAAAATAAACACAATCAAGATGATTATACTGCCCAAAATCCTATACA
The DNA here is from genome assembly GCF_965119305.1 of Pelophylax lessonae. Classification (NCBI taxonomy): domain Eukaryota; kingdom Metazoa; phylum Chordata; class Amphibia; order Anura; family Ranidae; genus Pelophylax; species Pelophylax lessonae. Next base: position 94,683,983 of record NC_138778.1, on the reverse strand, counting down.
GATTTCAAATGTTATCAATTGCTATTCCATCGACATACTTTAGAATAATTAAAACAATGATTTTAAAGTGTATCTGGCAGGGGAAAAAGCCTAGAATACAATATACGGCTCTCAGTAGAGATAAATCAGAGGGAGGACTAGCGGCACCAGACATTAAAAGATATTATATTGCAGTCATAATTTCACACATGTTAGAGTGGACAAAAATAAAAAAAAGATGGGTTATGTTTGAAACCACACTAAGTAGAACACAACTAAGTAAGAATATTTGGATTCTACCAAAGTATAGAGAAATGCATGCAGATACATGAATTGACGAGAGTTATGTAAAAAAATGTCACAGACAGGCCAAATGGGAACATAACTCTCCATTAATACCATTGAAGGTACCAAATATTTTGCACCTGGGAATGAGAAACAATTTGTGAACAGGGTTAAAAATATGCAGTTAAAAGGCATAACACAAGGTGGGAAGATTAGGCCATGTCACAAACTCAATATTAGGGGAGGAAATTTGATGTTAAATGAATGGAGATATTTTCAGTTAAAACATTTTGTGAGATCCCTGCCTCAGCCTATCAGGTTCGAGAAGGATCTGAATCTAGTGGAAAAACTTTGCAACCCACTAACAAAAAAAAAAAAACACGGTATATCTCAGATATACATGATGTTAACTGAGAGGGCGGGCCTGGGGAAACCTCCATTCATAGACACATGGGAAAAAGAGATAGGATCACGTAATGTAATGCGCATGGCATGATGTTTCATATTTGGTGGGACTGTCCCAAGATCCATGACTACTGGCAGAAGGTATAACAGAAGGTATAACAGTTTATCAGGGAAATCACAGGAGTGCGCATCATAGATGACCCATGGACATGCTTATTTCATAAGACAGACAAATCACAAAAAACGTGTAAAAACATGATGATCCCAAACCTGATAAACGCAGCAAAGGGGGCAATACAAAAAAAAAAATTGCTAAATGTGTAAAGCCCCACCCTCAGAGATTGGTTAAATAGAACCAAATACATCTACAATATGGAGTACCTAGGCAGTAGAGACAAAGAACAGGCAGAGAGCTTTTCAAACAAATGGAGAAAATGGACAGACTTTAAATATTAATTCTTTAAATATATCAACAGCAAAAAAACTAGGGCAGAGCGTATTGCACACATAATTAACGATGATGGGAGGATGGTTACAGGGGACACTGAAAAAGCAACTGTGCTGAATGCTTTTTTCTCGTCAGTCTTTACACAGGAAACGGAGGGGTACACTGACCATGACTGTATGGTTCGTAGTAATACACAGGACTTGCCACTATGGCTAACAGAGGGTGAAATCAGGGAAAGGCTGGATAAACTTAACACAAACAAATCACCGAGCCCGGATGGCGTACATCCGAGAGTACTCAAGGAACTCAGTAAGGTTATATCTAGACCACTGTTCCTGATCTTTGCTGACAGTATTAGGACAGGAGATGTACCAGGGGATTGGAGGAAAGCTAACGTGATTCCGCTATTCAAAAAGGGTCAGAGGCATATCCCGGGAAATTATAGGCCTGTCAGTTTGACATCAATAGTATGTAAACTTCTGGAGGGGATGATAAGGGACTATATCGTAGAGTTTGCTAAAGACAACAACATCATCAGCAGTTATCAGCACAGGTTTACAAATGGGCGTTCTTGTCAAACCAATCTCTTAACATTCTACGAGGAGGTGAGCTGTGAGCTAGATAGGGGCAGACCAGTGGATGTGGTGTACTTGGATTTTGCTAAGGCATTTGATACAGTTCCCCATAAGCGCTTAATTTATAAAATAAGGTCTGCAGGTATCGACAGCAGGGTTTGCTCTTGGATACGGAACTGGCTAAAAGGGCATGTCCAAAGGGTGGTAATAAACAGCGCATACTCAGACTGGTCTGAGGTATTAAGCGGGGTCCCCCAAGGCTCAGTCCTGGGACCAACCTTGTTCAATATATTCATAAACAGCATTGAGGTCGGGATCAGGAGTTCGATATCAGTTTTTGCAGATGACACAAAATTGGCCAGGGCAATAACTGCACAGCATGAAGCAGATATCCTACAGAATGACCTGGACAAAATAACGGAGTGGGCAACGACTTGGCAAAAGAGGTTTAATGTGGAGAAGTGTAAGGTTTTGCACTTGGGGACTAGAAACATAAAAGCACAATACACGTTAGGAGGGGAACCCTTGGGGGAATCAAAAATGGAGAAAGATCTGGGAGTCTTGGTTGATGATAGATTAGGCCATAGCATGCAATGTCAAGCGGCAGCTGCCAAAGCCAGCAGAATATTAGCATGCATAAAGAAAGGGATGTATTCCAGAGATAAGACTATAATCCTTCCACTTTATAAAACTCTGGTCCGACCACATCTGGAGTATTCTGTCCAGTTCTGGTCGCCAGTCCTCAGGAGGGATGTGTTGGAGCTGGAGAGAGTCCAGAGAAGGGCAACTAAACTGATTAGGGGATTGGAGGACCTTAATTATGAAGAGCGTCTGCAATCGCTTGATTTATTCTCCCTGGAGAAGATACGCCTAAGGGGGGACATGATAGTAATTTATAAATATCTCAATGGGGATCTCAGCTTAGAAAAAAAGTCTGTTCAGTCGAAGGGATTGCATGAGGACTCGAGGGCATACAATGCGATTAGAGGAGAAGCGTTTTAACCTCAGGCAACGTGGGGGGTTCTTTACTGTTAGGGCTACAAGATTGTGGAATTCTCTACCACAAGAGGTGGTTTCTGCGGGTAGTATGGTGGCTTTCAAAAGACTCTTAGATGTACATCTCAAGGATCAGAACATTCAGGGCTATGTGAGATGATTACAGCCACACACACCTACACAGGTTGAACTGGATGGACTATTGTCTTTATTCAACCTCACCTACTATGTAACTAACAAATATATAGAAGTATGGATAGATTAGGGGGATGACCGAGGAGTTAGGTAAATGTAAACAACAAGGTAGGAGAATCGGTACAATAAAAGAAATGAGGGGTGGAAAAAATGGGGAGGTAGGGTTTATAGGAATGGGGATATAGGGGAAAATTATATCTTCTGTAATTTGTGAAGTATTTTTGCTTTTTTAAAACCTGTTTTGTATACACTAAATTGAAAATTAAAAAAAAAAAAGGCACCACTATAGTGTAGTATTTATGAATAGTAAAGCAAGTATTATTAGAATCAATATGCACTCACATCAATGTGCAGTATGGACCTCAGAATCCTGAATCTCACTCTCAGCGCTATACTTCTGGTTTCCATGCTGTCACCCGGCTTCACCCAATGCATTGGATCATTGGTCACATGACTTTATCAGGGAATGGAGTGAGGTGAAAGACACTGGGCTATATTGTGCACAAGTTACCATGATGACTAAGCGCAATCTAATTAAACTTACCTCTAAATTCTACAATAACCCTTACTGCTGTATACTTCCTAAATGCTTAATTAAACTAAATGTATAATACCTATTCATTTTAACACCAATGCAATAAATATATACATAGTAAAATCACAGTTAAAATCATACAGCTGTAATCTGATCATAGGAAAAAACAAGATATACAGTAGATAGATATATATAAAGATAGCTTAAGGTTCAGTCAGCCATAACCATGTACAGTCTTCTCAGTACAACATAACAAGAGCAGGAACTACTTTGAACAGTCTATACATCTATAGTACTATACATCTACAAGGCAGAGGTGTGGATACCACAGTCACAACCTAATCAGGGTAACCTGTCCGTAAACTTTGCATCCCAGGGAAAGTAAAATGGACCTGGGCCTTCTCCACAGACAGAAAGAGCAACCACATTCAACAATCCAAAAGGTCTACGTGGAGACTAATATGCTATCATTCAATGGCTGCAGAGCATGCCTTACTTGCTTTCCCATATTTCTTGCCTGGTTTACCTTGCTTGTAACTTTGGTGGAAGTTGAAGAACGTCAGCCTTGGTTTATAAGGAGGGAAACTTAGCTACTTGCCCAACCACTAGTGTCCTGTGGCAGTGTCTAACTTACTAAAAAGCTGCCCACAGATTTGAGATGTGGATTAAAACCAGTAACTCAGTGACTGTCATCTTAAGTCTAGGTGTGACTTAAAATTGAGGTGGAGTATTTTTTGTGATACAGCAAACACATTAGTTATGTGCAAAGATGTGCATTCCAATATCTGCTGGAAAATTAAAACCATAATTGCACCATTCAGCTATTTTCTATTAACTTCAACACAGTCTTGGTCAACAAGTCTTCATTGAGATTATGATGGCAGTTATGACAATCATTATTGCTTCCTTTAAGATATGCTAACTGCCTAAATGATATCTACAAATGATCAGAGAGTTTGTCCACCCATGGCTTTTAATAATTTCCAAGCACTCCCCCAAAATTATTTGTAATAAAAAAAGTAGTATGGAGAAAACTCACTCCCTTTCAAACCTTCATGCAGAGCACATGGATTAGAAGCAAATGTGATTGAAGGAAATGAGGAAGAATAGAGACTACGATAAGAAGAATGCTATTAAAATAAGAGAGAGAAGGAAGTGGGAGTAAAGAACAGCGTTAAACAAAGGAGAAGTCAGTTAAAAGGGTTATAGCAAAAAAAGACTGAAAATATTCATTGTGAAATTACAAGGCACATTTTCACTCACAATAAAAGGCAAAATAATAATATTATAAATATATATAGGATATAAGCCATGTAAATATGTTAATATGAATTTAGTACACTAATCGCCTAACTGTTTCAGGGCTGTACTTATCATTGAACAAATTAAACAAACTTTAGCTGAATTAATGCAGTGGAGTCTTTTATGCCTCATAGGAGCTTGTTTTATAAACTATAGCAAAATGTAATTAAGAACAGCATACCTGATAAAGACGAGCAATCTTATCCAGACCAATTATTAATATAAAACCGGTATGGTTACTATAGGGTATTGTATTTTGTGGATTTATTTTGCCTTGTTATAGAAGTTCAAATAAGACACATGTACATAGAAATAAGCACTCAGTGGTATGGTACTGTATATGGCACCCTTAACATTTCACCATGTCTGTTGAGCTGAAAATCTCATCTCTTTTTAGATGCTTTCACAGAATGCATAAGGTCTCATTCCCAAAGGGCTTATAAATGTGTACACCTATGTGAAGTCCTACTTACCTGCACAGGGATGCACAGGTATTTTGTGCATCCCTCTGCAGGGAGTTTGGTAGATGTTGATTGGGACACAGCAGTTGCATGGACAAAAGTCACTGCTCCCAGTTTGACATCTATTTTGGTGCATTCGGCCCGTACTCCGGCACCCACACTAATGTCAAGTTGGGAGCAGCGGCTGTGTCCTTGCAGCCACTGCATCCCAATATGCATAAATTGGACTGCCTGCATGGGGTGGACGTGAACAGGAATTTTCTTTTCAGATGATAGGATAATCGTTGTACCTTTTCTCAAAAACATGTCAGGATAATGCATGTAAGGCATTAAAGGGTGGTCTGCCACCAGTAAACATGTAAACTCATGCAGACAAAATACTGTAAATTGTTTTAATGCAGTTTGCAAAAACTGCCATTTTTTGTTTGCAGCAAATTTGTTTGATTCAGAGCAAAAAAAGTATTGCAACAGGTTGCATAAAATACCACTGTTTGCAAAATCTGCTTTATTAGATAACACTGCATTCTAGTAAATACATGCAGTTTACCTACTGAAAGAATGGACACTTTAACTTTTAAGAAACTGATGCATTTTATTAATTTGGATAGACCTTGCATAGAACTTCACTTGCTTACTGATAGTAAATATGGATGCAAAGGTAGTTCATTGGCTTGTCTAGAAATGTCTTACCCTATGTTTTGGTAAGTTTCGGGGGTTTTTTTTTAAATGGATAATATTATAAATATTTTCAGTTAACTGTATGTTTTATTTTTCTTTGAAGATTTTTTAATTATTTTAGTACAGCAGCGTATTAAACAAAGGAGACAACAGAGGATACAACTTGCATAGAGCTCCACCTGCCGAGCACAAGCAGTAAATATATAGTTACATATTTACATAGTAAAGTTAAAAAAGACACAAGCCCATCTTGTTCAAATAGTAAAAAATGGATCGATAAACCAATTTAGGGGATTGGAAGACCTTGATTATGAACAGTGCTTACAAGCGCTTGATTTATTCTCCCTGGAGAAGAGTAGCCTGAGAGGGGACATGATAGTTATTTACAAATACCTCAATGGTGATCTCAGCATAGAAAATAAACTATTCAGTCGCAAGGAATGTTAGAGGACATGAAGCCATATAATACGATTAGAGGCGAAGGGATTTAACCTAAGGCTACACAGGGTTTTTTTTACAGTAAGGGCAATACGATTGTGGAACTCTCTACCACAAATGGTAGTAACTGCGGGGACTATGGCTACTTTTAAAAGACTCTTGGACGTACATCTCAAAGATCAAAACATTCAGGGGTATGGGAAATGATTACATCCACACACACCTACACAGGTTGAACTGGATAGACTATTGTCTTTATTCAACCTCAACTACTACGTAACTATGTAACTATGATAATCACTATATACAGAACCCTAAACTCAAAATTTAACCAGAAGAAGGCAGTAGTCTTTATAAAGCACGTTCCAATTTGCATCAACAAGGTAAACATTCTTCCTGTTCTTCTAAAGCAATCAGATATTCCCTGGATCAACAAGATCTCATAGTACTTATAAATATTAATAGCTAGTTATATTCTGTGCATCAGGTTTTTAACATTCAAGTGAGCTGCCTAGAAACTAGTTCATGGGGGAATGTGGTCTCGGCATGGAGGAGTGAAGACGCGTCTTCTGAGAGCTCCTGGCCGGCGGCTTCCTTGCAGCCTTATCCTACAAGGTTACCCGACAATTCTTCTCCTCCACCCACTCCTCAGGTGACCAGAGGTTACACAGCGCCTTTCTGAGACGAGACTCCCCCAGACTATCGCCAGTTTACAGACAGTAAGACAAGAGACCACAGATCAGATTGCCCAACTGCTTCTGGATGACCTAGAAAACCGTAACCGCAGGCACAATATCAGAATACGCGGTTTACCGGAAGCTACTGCGCAGCCTGAGTTTAAATCCACTGTGACTGCTATATTTAACATGTGCCTGGAACATCCACATGACACAAATATTAGTATAGGCAGGGTTCATAGAACTCTTGGCCCTAGAAATCCAGATGGGGACAGGCCGAGGAATGTCCTGTGCTGCCTGCATAATTATTCTATCAAAGAGGATATGCTCCAGAGAAGGGGCCTATTGACTTTGACGGGCCTCAGATCCTCCTATTGCCTGATGTTTCTAGGAGAACCCTTCAAATGCGTGGCTGCATGAGACCTTTGTTGGAAAAATTCAATGAGCTTGGGATAACGTACAAATGGGGACACACTTTTAACCTCATAGCGCGGAAGAATCACAGATCATTCACTTTGAGACACCCTTCAGAGTTGCCAGAATTCTGCGGTTTCCTGGACAAGTTCACCAGTGTCCCTCCCTGACTGGTTGGCCTTCACTCTCCCAGCAAGGGGCTCTGGGGGGCTCCATGTGGCAAACCGCAGAGGGTGAGACCGAACCGTAGAACCAGACACAGGAGGTGACAGGCTTCACAGGATCATGAGCCCTGACTCTTACCTTCTGATTCCCAGGGGAGAATTATATTCACTTCAAACACTTAGACTCCTGCATTAGAGTCTGCCTCAGTTTATCCAGCTACCCTAATGTATCTTGCCATGCTGGGTTTTTTTTTGTGTGCTAAAGGTGCCAATACTTTGCCGACAATAAATTCATATTCATTTAAATGAATGCTATTACTGAAAAAGTGGAATATGATACAATTATATATTTATTACTGAGACTAATCGCCTACCCACAATAACTTACCTGAAGCTCCTGCCTCATGACTCTCTTTTAGGGTTGAGCGAACACGGACTGTATTGTTCGGGATCGTACCGGACTTTTGGGTGTTCGGTATCCGGACACGGACCCGAACATTTTACTGTATATTCGGAATACAGTCCGTGGTTTGGTAATTTTATTTCATGTTTTGGCACGGTTTTAATGTTTTGGCGCAGTTTTAATGGTTTAATGGTTTAACTATTGTGCCCTTAGAAGCCATCACAGCCATGCCTACTAATGGCATGGCTATGATTGGCCAGTGCAGCATGTGACCCAGCATATATATAAGCTGGAGTCACGTAGCGCCACACGTCACTCTGCTCTAACTATTGTAGGGACAGGTTCCTGCTGCTGCTGACATGAGGGAGAGATAGGAGATGATTGTAGGGGCATGCTGGAGAATGCTTTCAGGGAAAGAATAGGAGAATCTTCTTTAATCAGACAGAGATCTACATCGATTTTATTGTGTGGGGGTGCAGTGCACAATCTTTTTGCCCTGACCTGAGCCCAGTGAGGAGGCGAGAGAAAAAAAAAAAACTTTTATCAGTCTGTTAGGTGGGCGGTGTGCGGCGTGTAGCAGCCATGTAATGCAAGCTCAGTGCATATGT